>NC_141206.1:8672744-9227744 GCF_054491065.1 Syngnathus leptorhynchus | reverse complement strand
TGACCATCCATGTTTGTAGTTTTTCTAACATGTACTATGGTACAGGCAAAAGTATTTTAAAAAAGAAATAAAAAATAGATATAAATGCATATTTGGTCCAGTTCCCTTTGGCGTTCCCTCTGGCATATTAGTCATTGTTTCAAAGGTTGCTTGGTTGAAAAAAATACAAATAAAAAATAGAAACGCCTGTCGCAAGGTTGTGGTGTCCAGGATTAAGGGAAATGAGGCCCTTTGATACACCAAAATACCTTTGAAAAATGCCAAGGCTTCTTTATCTATTGAGCTAAATGTCAGATGGCGGAGTAACCTGCAAATTTGTAAGGCTAAAAAAGAAACATGTTCTCATAAGCAACACTTGGAATTTGAACATGGTCCTGCACCATGACTTACATAATCATGACTGGTTTTCAGATGCCAGTAAAACTAAAAGCGAAAACACATAATTGAGTCTAAACATGGAGAGGTCTTTGTGTAATAACCGGAGACAACCTTGAAGTCTTCTTTCCTTCTTTGAGTTTGACTGTCAGGATTCGAGGAGTAGTTCGGTTTTTCCCCTTCTCTGGTGTTTTCCTTGTTTTCTATGTGGGCGTCGCCTCTGCTTGCTCATCTTTGCCACCATATATCAAGTACTACAATTCCACTGTGACAATCATTTCAGTCTTGGACTTCCCACACTCAAGGTACTAAAACTGTCCTTGGAAAGTGTTCTCGTAAATGTTTGTCTGACATAGTTAGAAATTTGTTTCTGGGTTTGACAAAGAAAATCTGCAATGGAAGAAGATTTCTTGATAATATCTCCTCGATCGACGAGAAATGTTGACCATCTTGCCGAGCGCCACAAAGTTCTGCTAGTTCATCTACTTCTTGGACTATTATCGTCATCTGCTGTCTGCTTCTCTGATCTATTTGTAATGCTGTGACAAGATAGAGATGACGATGAGATGACAGAATTTTCTACAAAATGATGTCAATGTGGCTTTACCTGCTGTCTGGACTCCCATTGCTTCCTCCTCTCCTCCGAGTCCAACAGATTGTAGAAGTCATACTCAGGTTTCAGGATCAGCTCCTTGAGAGTTTGATCGTCGGTCTCGCCCTCGTCCCCTCCTTTCTGAGCCTTGAGGACCTTTTCACGTTTTGCCTCACGTTCTAACATCTAAAACATCAAGATGGAGGCGTCACCTTTAGCAAAAACGAATCTTTGCTGTTAATTATAAGTTGACATTTGGCATATCTCACTTCACTCAGGAGGTCCTGCTCATTGTTCTGTTCGGTGCACAGTCCTGAGGAGATTTTCATGAGCGAGATGACACCTAGCTGAGAACCACAAGCCACCTTGGACCCAGCCTCATGCACCTGGACGGTACACAGAGGTTCTTCCCGCACCTGAAATCAACGTCGGCAAGATTAAGCGAGAACAAAATACCGTCAGAGAAACATGAGAGAACTCCGTAATACCTTGAAACTAATAGTGGGGTCGTTCTGCTTAAACAAGATGTCCCAGATGTCCAGCCATCCGTCCATATTCACGGTGACGAAGACCGAGGGTCTGACAGGACTCCAGCAGGCATCTGTTAGATTTGCATTCTGGTGCCTGATCACAACAAAGACTCATCACTGACTTCTCCGCAAAAGAACCAGAGAATTAAGCAACCAACGATGATAAAGACAATGACAGACCATGAAGACAGAAATTAGGAGTGAGCAGAACCACAGAGTAAAATTGTACTTTGTCCACATGATTGCTGTCTCCTTGATTTCTTCTGACCAAATTCGGGCCCCCCAGTCTCCCACAGTTAGGAAGTTCTTGGGAAAGAAAGGGTTCATCTGGATGGCGTAGACAGGTCCATGGTGGCCATCGTATGTACTTATAATCCTCTCAGTCGGAATCTCAGCGGCCCTTTTACAGTACAAAACTGCCCCCTGTTCTGTCCCCACCATGAACGTGTTTGGCTGTAGACACAGAGGGACGGTTTTAGAAAGAGCTTCTGAAACAACCTGGATTGATCAAGGGTGTGACCTTCTTAACATCCAATTCGAAATATGCTGAAAAGTGGAAGGGCGGAAACTTACCGAGGTAGCGGTGTAGTCCAAAGATATGGCTCCTAAAGCGTCATCGAGGTTGTCCTTCCTTTTGATGTCTAGAATCAGCCGTTCTATGGGCTTGCTCAGGTGGCGAACATCCCACCACAGAATCTGTTTCAGAAGACTCAGTTGGGGTTGGGATGAATGATCCAAACAAAACATTCAGTGGGTCGTTGCTCTATCAACCTGTCCATCGGTGGATGCAGAGAAGGCTTCATCGGATTGCAACCAGATCGCCTTGTAAACAGGATCTGTGTGACTCTCCTCCAAAGGGGAAACCCCCGTAGCGTGATGGCCAGCACGGGCATCCCATAACACTGAAAGAAACAAAACCTCATTGAAGTTCAAGACTCGTGAGAACATCTCTGACCAGAACTCACTAATCTGTCCATTGCGGCACCCGCTGACAAGAGTGTTCAAGTCTTGAGGGTTGTAAGTCAGACATACGAGTTGAGACTTCGCTTGGAGAACAGCCTGAGGGTGGTTGGGGCTCTCTGTAAAGCATAGATGGTTGTCAACAGATTGTTGTGTGTGTGATTTTCAATCTGTCCATTTGACCCACCAATGTCCCAGATGTATGAGTCTGCACTCATATCTGCTGTAAATTTCTGCTGGTCGAGGCAGGAGTAAGCAGCCGCCAGCTTTGCGCCTCCTTTGGGTTGCCAAGAAAAACAGGTGATGCTTCGTTTAACCTTGCTGCGGTCTCTGAGGAAATATTTGATAATCAACGTTTAGAGATGGAAAGTGTAAAATTGGAAAGCGCTCCTTGGAGAACGTAAGGCCAACAGTGCCTGTATTTATTGACAATCTGGATAGAAGGGACTTCCTGAAGCTCGTCCAACAATTCCTCATTCTTAAAGTACTCTTGGTAGATGTCCACAGCGTTGTTCTGTCCAACACATTGTCCTATAACCTGAATCACAGAACATTTCGGAATTTGTGGTATCAAAAATCAGGTATTCTTTGAAGGTGCACATTTGCGAACTTACCTCGCCGAGTACCAGGACGCTATTCATGTAAATTTCATCTTTCTCCACCTTCTTTCGAAAACGAATAGTTTGTTCCATCTCAAGTGAGTTGATATCTTTGGGCCAGCCCCCTTCCACGTGATTTACTCCCTGGTTTTCATGCTCAACCCTATCCGTGTTTACCTGGAAGGAAACATAATCAACAAGTCTGTTTCAAGAAGTGTGCTAACTTCTCGCGAGCTAGTCAGCTAATTGTTTTGGTCTGAATTGTATCTTTGTGAGAACAAAGCTGTAAGGAATTCTGATCCAATAACTAATTTCACTTTTAGCTATATCATTTCCATGTATAGATTAAACACATCTTTGGTCTTTTGTGATGATATGATATTACAGACAGGCGTTTTGGTCACCTCATGCTCAGACATTTCAAAGCAACCTTGCACACCCAGGTCTCTTGTCGCCTTCAGGACAAACTGCAATGCCAGCTTTGGGTTCGGAGGCATATCCACTAGCATCTCCACATGACGGTCTGAAAAGAGACACTGACGGCCGAAATCACTGCGGACCTTCGCATATTCATGGACGATCTCCATCCCGCTCAGGAATGCCTTCAAAGAAGATCAGAAAGGTAGGAAGGATTGCAATGTCCGGGAAACCGGGAATAACTTTACAAGCTTCTACTTTTGTTGTTGATAACGAAAGGATGGCCTTCAAGGGCAAAATGACATCAAACTTGACCAAGCCTTGAACTAAAGGGTAAGAAGGCCTCTAATGTCATAGAGATACAAACAGCATGTCAAAGAGAGGAACTATGACATTTGTGATGTCGATTTTCTTCAACTGTATTTTCAAATCGTAGTTTCAGTTCAGTTGCCACGTGGAAAATCGTTAGTTTCGGTTGCCACTCGAAAGCCAGACACAACTTTGAAAAGACTGTGAGGCTGCAGGATTTTCAAACTAATAAATGTAAGCAACATGTCATTTTGTTGTGAGACCAATGAACAGCACATTGTTCAGTGTTTTGTGGCTTTAGCGCTTTTATAATACACCAGAAGCAGCAGGTTAAAACACCTTAGTAAGTGCTCACAGATGGCGCTCGCTCAGTTGGCAGATGAAAATGTCTCTATGGCAAATACTTTCTCATGGCAGGAGAAATTCAATATGAGACCATTTTTAGGATCAATGGGACATATACAAGCTGAGCCAGCATAGTCAGACAGGAGGAAATATTTTGATAATATATAAAAGGTTAATCGGGAAGGAATATAGAGTCTCACTTTTGAGTCCCCAACCCCTCCCCACCCCCTTCCTGTTTCTCTCGTTTAACAAGTTAGTGGGAAGAAAAAAATCTGTTTCCAATTAAGCACTATGGGGGGGCTCTTGCAACTGCTGGGCAATTTTAAGGGAAGAAAAGCTGATTTCAATGTACTGTAGGAAAAAAACACATACGGGTTTGATGCAATGATTTAGATATTTTACTTTTAAGAATATTTTGGTTTTACTGGATGGATGCTAGCTTGACCACATGTAGATAACAATTGACACTCATTCACACCTAAGCTCGATCCCCGCTGAGGCTCCGCTTAGTCCACAGTACCTCCAGGAGGGTCTTTTTTTTTTTTTTTAGTGCTTTTGTGAAAGGAGATGACTTGATTTGACCTTTGTGTGGCTTTTTCTCATGGGCCAAGTCCTGCTTCATTTATTTCTTGAATCAGTTCTGCACGTTTGCATGCAGACGAATGATCAAATGTCCAAACAGGCAAAAAGCTCGCAAATTTCTGTATTTGTTTGCACACATGGCAGCAAACTCGAGTGCGTCAGTTTATTTAGCACTCATTTTCCACAGTCGTGCGCGCGTCGGTGACGTCATAAGCAGACAACAGGGTCTCTTCCTGGAGCGTGCGCGCGCGCGCACCGTGGAGCGAAAAGCAAGTGAGGGAGGGGGGAGAAAGTGAGTCGCAGGGAGCGCGGCGCGCCAGGCACCAGGAGGAGAGCATCTAGCGACTTCATGTGGGAAGGAGAACAACAACTTTCTGCAGGAAAAACAAGTGCGGTGTGTTTTTCGGGACATACAATGCGACTACCTGGCTTTATGTTGGATTTTGACACCTCGCCACTTTGACAGGAGTGCAGCCCTGAGTTTGTAAACTCTGTGGGAGGAATTTCGGGTTTTCCCCCTCCGAATCAAACTTTTGGGGTCTGGACATCCAGGAGCCACTCGGGAAGTAGCATCTTTCTACAACTCTCACTGGGAACACAAAATGTAGGTATTAAAAAAACAAAAAACAAAAACTCTATTCACTTGATTCATAAATGGGAAAAAAAAAAAATTTGGTTATTGGGCATTTTTACCTGCCACGTAGACATGCATTTGGTTCTGATAAAGGCTTGTTTGATAATGGCATAAGCAGATGCTTCAATGTGCCTTGTGCTCCATTTTTTTTTTTACGAGATGACGCTTGTTTGTGCGCAGTTGTGAAGCACAGCACCGAGCGGCTTATTGCGCCACGGAGGCTGGGATTTTGCATGGATCCAAATAACTGCTCTCAATTACCTAAACAGCCGTCCGTGTAAGACTAGATTCAGTTCTGTGTTGGAAATTTAGGAATTTCAGGTCACTGTTTACTTACCACCTATGACCACAACCCTCAGGGGGTCTTTGATGTTATTGAAGAGTGTGAAAAGCATTTACACTTTGGCTCCGAGTGGAGGGGTCAGTGCTTTTTCAAGATGTTTTAATTATGGTGATTAACTTCCCCTCCCCCCTTTCACCTTAAAATAATAATTGGCAGTACTGTCAGGGATTTTAATTGTAACTTTATGTTCTGCTTGACACTGTGTCACCACCACAAACCAGCGGCCAAAATATGATGTGAGGGTTTGATGTGAGCTCACTGGTTTCCTTGACAACCAGAGAAGCTGCACAGACATTCAATCTACTTGAAAAGTCACATTCAAAGAAAACCAAAAGTGACGGGATTATTTTATGTCTGACTTCCTACATTCGTAATCAAACAAAAGTCACTGGCAAAGACTGATTGTCTCTTCTTGGGATGAATGTTTTATGTTTCCTTGACTTTTCTTGGGATGACTGTTTTATGTTTCCTGACATGGACTTTGACATCCGTCAGAAGAAAAAAAAAAAAAGTGGGCCCTTGAAACATCTGTGTTGTGATTATTCCAAGCTTCCTCCTCCTTGCCTAAAGACTTGCATTCCACCCATTCTTCGTCTCAGAGTGCAGATTGCTTTCACATTCATGCAGGTAGTAAGCACACAGTAAAAACAAAAAACAAACAAAAACAGCTTGTATTTTGCGGCTTAAAACAGTAAAAAAAAAAAAATGTACAAATATTTTTTGCAATTTTCTTTATGGTATATTTAAATTGGGAGGACATGTGTTTCCCCAAACATACCCAACACACTCTTCAGTGTTTTCCTTAGCAGTAAACAAAAATTTTCCAAGAGACTTTCCAGCAGCCTCCAGTATGTCATGATACATGTTTAGAATCTGACCGATGCCACGCGTGCTCAAAGGAGCCTGAGCCGATGGAAAATGATGACAGCTAAATGGAGCTTCGCTCCGTGTGGCATCGGATGAGCTTTGCAAAGACGAGCCAACATCATCAGGAGCAAGTCTGTGCTTTTTCCTTGAAAATAACCGCCTCCATTTTGTAGGTGGAATTAAATTTGATTGAGTAGTGTTCCTTTAAAGATGAGCAAAGGTTTACTGTTAAAGCACATAATGACTGGAAGAAACCCAAGAAAGCACTTCAGTGCCTTCAACGTCTCTCCCAAAGCACCTTTAAGAGACGCTTTCTGGAAAAAAAAGCCTTTTAGAAAATCCAATACTTGACTATGTGAAGTACTTTGTGATGCGCTTGCTTGCCTTCAGTCTACACTAGAAGATGAAAAACCCACATTGACTGACAGAGGGCCTGAGGAGAGCTAATTGGAGCAGCTAGCCAGAAACATTCCATAGTCAGTCCCTGACAAGAAGATCCTACTGGTCTTCTATTTAAAGATACATTTTGCCAAAGGTGTAATCTCACTATTAGGAGGGATGTCAGTAATCTTGATTGATTCCAGAACTGTCCATGACATATTTCACTGACTCGTTGAGTTTTTGCTTATGTAATCTGTGGAATCTTCTTTAGAAGACGAGATGACACGCTGACATTACACTGCCGATAAAACTGACACGCATAGTGAAGTTTCTCTTGACCCGAGGGTGTTAAAATAAGCTGTCTTGTCACAATGCGGCCATTTAGAATGGAAACAATGCAGATGGCTTTGGCCGTTTGTCAATCTAACTGGCAATTAGGGTGTGACTGTGTACATTCGCAATCATATTTTGTCTTGTCTTGCAAAGAGCAGGGTTTTCTCCGAAGACAACTTCCATATTTCATTTGGGCTCTGTAGAGTGTCTGGCTTTCATTTTTTATGCTTTGCCATTGTAAATCAGATTTCTGGTGTTTACCGTTAGCGATGATGGAAAAACGAAGCTTCAAATATGCTTCAAGAAGCAGTTGTATACTTTTTATTTTATTACAACCTCGAGATCAATCTTTGCATGCCAGCTTTGTGTTTTGCTTTGGAAACTTTTACAAAAAAAATGCAAAAACAGCACTTTCCTCCACTGGGATACGTTTTTTGGCTTGAATCCATTACATTGTGTTGTCATGGGACAACAATGGCAGCCTTGTTAATTGTGTTGCTGCAATGGAGAGTGGTAGAGTAGTTTAAATTGTTTTCCTGAGAAATGTTTTGTAAGTTATTTTAACACCCTCTGGAATCAATCAATGCAAGTGAGCAGATGAAAGAATGCTGTTGACCACTTTTAATTGTTTGAATTCTGGGAGGTCTGAATGACACCAGCGCTAGGATATAAAATGCAATCCACGCAATATTTGCCGGTCAACTTCAGCAAGAAACCAAAAAGTGGAAAAGCAAAATGAAAGGGTTCGACGTTGGCTTCTCCAACCCCCCGTCGGTCGGTCGGTCAGATTGCAGCTGTCACTATGATTTCCCAAGATATCTTAGAAAAAAAAAAAAAGGGAAGCTAAATTAAAGGGTTTGTATAATATATGAATGACTATGGATGTTTTGGAGAAATTCGACAACACAGCTAGAGGCGCTTGACGAACCAGAAGCAAATGTTGATTTTTACAAACTAACTAGCTCGCACGCTATTTAAAGACTGAACCACGTGTAGTCGTAGTAGCTGGTCAAAGTGTTTTGGGGTATGGTTCGATGACGAGAATCCCGTCACGCTGGCAGTCACGCGTGACTCACCTCTGACTCTCAATCCATCCCTTGTGCTGAGCCTTGCCACTAATCAGCGGAGCCTATGTGTGAGCGTGTGTGGTTTCCGCGCACTAGAGAAACTTAGAGAATGAAAAGCCTGTATGTACCTACTGTATATGTGTGTATGTGTGTGTATTCTGGGTTGTTAGACGTTGCCGTTTCTTGGCTTTCTGGAGTGGGGGGAATGCGAACAATGCGCACATTGTGTGAAGGGCAAAGTGGACCGGGAGGGGGGGGGGGGGGGGGGGTGAGGAGGGTACCATGGAGCAGCAGAGGAAACACGAGGAGAAAGTTAAGTACAAGGGAGAAATTTGACAGGCAGTGTGCCATTAGAATTCATTTCTGTCTTCTGTAAAAAAGGTGCTGCTCTCAAGGTGATAAGTAAGTGACGAGTGAGGCAAAGGGAGCGCAAGGTCACACCAAGCAAATGAAAGCTAAAGGGAAAAGAGTCAATGAATGATTGAAGACATATGGCCGAGTTGTCACTCTTATGTTAGCCCCTCCGTGACAAGGCGACTCGGATAGAATTTACAGATTATCCTCACAGTCAAAGGTTCATTTATAACAGTCTTCAATATCGTATCGTTTCTTTGTTCAATGGTGACGCCACACACGCAGGAAAACTCAAGAGATACGCCGGAGCGCAGGGCTCGCGTGTCGTTGTGAACCGTGACCTCTTGACCTTTGGACTTTTTTGCGAGAAGCACAAAAATGCTCGTCCAATTGGGAGTCGCGCTAAAGGCCATGTTTTACGTGCAAGGACTTTGGATGCTTTGAAAATGACCTCATGCAATTTGTGGGTGGCCCTTTCATTTTTTTTGCCTGTCGGGCTCACATGGACACACACACACACTTTATTCTTTCTCCCCGCAGAGCCAGACCTTATCACACATTGCTAACAAGCATGCAACGAGTGTGTCGACACAGTGAGCATTTTGTTCTGTGTCTGTCTTAACACCTAGGGTTCAGAATAGACACACACACACACACACACACACTTTCCTTAATGTTCCACAATTCCTGTAATGGCACCAAGCAAATTAAAGTGGAAAAAGCACTCTGATGATGTCACTGCCACTTCCTCTTCCACTTTAATCCTGACAACTGGCCCGAGGCATCTAAAAGCTAAACTGCTCCCTCCAGATACTTAATGGCTAAAGATGACAAGTGGACGAAATGGGCTTTCATCTGCGGCGCTAGTTGTCATAGAACCCGCCTCATTATGGATCTATCGGACATTAGGCCTGCCGCTGTCACTCAGATTCTCATTTCGGTGCTTTTACCGGCCAAGCCGCGACTCCCTCTGGAGATGCAACAAGTGCAGTTTACAGGAAGGCTGGATATTTTTTAAGTGAGGCTGCATAAAGTATCAAGATCGATATTTACAGAATGTGTCCTGAAAAGTGGCTGGCTATGTTCAGGAGGCAATTTGTTCTATTGCGATGAGGTTTTCTGTGCTTTGAAATTCAAATTCTCCCTCCAACTGATCATCCAATAATCTGCATTATTGCGGTTGTAGAATTTATTCGGATTTCACATCCATCCCGGAATAAAGTTTATTTGATTGATTAGAACTTTTTTGCTATTATTGGTGGACTGCCATGCCTAACACACACACACACACACACACGTTTTGGCCGAGGAATACTGGAATATGTTGCGCTGCCAGCATTCCCAGCCGGTATATTGGTCAGTACTGTATTGTCTTTGGCTTCCTAATAAGTGGGCCACATTTGGATTTTATAGTGCAATGTGGGCAAAAACAAAATTACCCATTCAGGAATTGTCTTATGGTTTTGAGCTCACCATAAATGTGTTACATATCAGGAATTTGTTTTGCAGTTAATATGCAACAAACAAGAAGTGTATGAGTTCCGTGTCTTTCAATGTGGCCTCATTATGCTGCCTTTTAATGAGCAAAGTATTTACAAAAATGAGTCCAAGAGGGGGGAAGGGCTGTTCTTTTTGTTTACAGATGAGTGGAGTTTGGCAATTTGGAAGACCGCTCTCCGCCAAGCTCGGTCGGCTGGTGCGGTAAAAGGGAGTGTCCTAGACAAGTGGTCTAATGAGACACATTTCATTTCTAAGTGTTTGTGGGATGGGGTGGGGGCGAGTATGATATATGTACCATTATAAGATGGTCCACATGCTCCATATGTCAAATGGAAGGAACTAATTCGACGTGATTCTTCTTTCCAGAGACTTCAGAATGGACGAGGAGCAGTGCTACTACAACGAGACCATCGCCTTCTTCTACAACCGCAGCGGCAAGTACCTAGCTACCGACTGGAACACGGTCAGTCGCTTGGTGATGGGCTTGGGCATCACGGTCTGCATCTTCATCATGCTGGCCAACCTCCTGGTGATGATTGCCATCTATGTCAACCGGAGATTCCATTTCCCCATCTACTACCTGATGGCCAACTTGGCAGCTGCAGATTTCTTTGCCGGATTGGCCTATTTCTACCTGATGTTCAACACGGGACCAAACACGAGGCGTCTGACCGTTTCTACGTGGCTTCTCCGCCAAGGCTTGATCGATACCAGCCTGACGGCCTCTGTGGCGAATCTCCTGGCGATTGCCATCGAACGCCACATCACAGTATTCCGAATGCAGCTGCACACACGCATGAGCAACCGCCGCGTGGTGGTCGTCATCGTTATCATCTGGACCATGTCCATCGTCATGGGAGCCATTCCAAGCGTGGGCTGGAATTGTATCTGTAGTATCAAGTCATGCTCCAACATGGCGCCGCTTTACAGTAACTCCTACCTGGTCTTTTGGGCTGTCTTTAACTTAGTGACGTTTGTAGTCATGGTGACGCTGTACGCGCACATCTTTGTTTACGTACGCCAAAGGACAATGAGGATGTCACGTCACAGCTCCGGACCACGACGTAACAAAGACACGATGATGTCATTGCTGAAAACCGTGGTGATCGTTTTAGGTAAGGATCATCCTCTTGTTAATTCTACAATATTTGCTAACTCAAAGAGATCTGTGGATTGAATGGTTCCTCAAATGACTGAATGTGATTTGAACTGACATATTCCATACTCCACACCAGATGATAGATTCTTAAGGCCAAAGCTATGTATACAAGACCCACTTTATATTCAATCATCATTATGTATAGCTACATTTCACTGCTTTGGCATTGTAAATTGCCAAGGCTGTATTCTTGAGGGTGCCTGGATTATCTTCCATCTGAGCAGTGTGTGAAGTCTGACAGTTTTATGTCCAAGCATTCCATAGAGAAAAGGCTCCCACTTTGCAAGGTTCCAAGACTCTTTGCTTGTGCAACAGCTTTTTGAGAGTTTTAAAATTGGCTCCAGTTCCCTTGCAAGCTTAGCAAAAAAAGGGAATTCAAGTGGTGGGAAAAGCACATGTTGCTACTTTGAAGCAGGATGTGTTGGTCCTAGACAAAACATACCAGAGGATTCCATGTGATTTATCTCTGATGTGTTTGCTATCTCATCCTGTTGTCACAACCTCCTAAAACTATGGACACAAGGTGGGAATTTGTTGCTAAGAAATACCAACATCTTACTTGACAACTGCACGTTGGTGTTACCAGAACAATGAGTCCACACTTCTAATCAGGAAGGCTTCCCAAAAATCTCACAACACCGCTATGTTCTAAATTCTGATGAGTGACTTCATCTTGACAAAGCCTAGGCTGAGGCAGAGAATTTTCCAGAATACGCCCATCACACATTTCTCAATTTCACAAGCAGCGCTGGCAGCTGGACAGCGTCAAAGCACCTTACAGTCTCTTAACAATTTACTGATCCAATACCGTGTTGAATTTCTAATGGCTGAGTTGAACAAAGCTATAAATCACTTCCATGATAACCAAGCCAAAGGTAGAACTACTAAAATGCTTTCCAGTCTTTCAAAAAATTGCCAAAAATGACGATTGAAGTCATTTTGGAAGAAAGATTAAAAATCAGAATATCCCTCTGAGATATCTTGTCAAGCTTCTCCCATCTGTTGGCCAGACCGCCCTGCTTTCAGGATGCCGTAAAGCCATTCATGATAGATTTCTGTCTCTGAAGGCAATGAAAGAATGGGAACGTAACGGGCCAAAGTTTGTTATGCACATTCAAACACATCCATAAGCATAGACGTATGCTCTAGCTGTGCCCTTTCACAATTTTTTATATTTTTTTTGGCTTAATATAGAACTGTGGGATGCCAGATCTGCTTAGTTCTCATCAACTCTAATGCAGCCGTAATGTCGTCCAGTGATGGGAACACAAAACCACTTGATTAGTTTAACCATTGACAGATGAGCTTGTATCCTCTGCGTTCATACAAAATCACGCGACTGGAAGACATTTTCAGAGG
This sequence comes from Syngnathus leptorhynchus, assembly GCF_054491065.1. Lineage (NCBI taxonomy): Eukaryota > Metazoa > Chordata > Actinopteri > Syngnathiformes > Syngnathidae > Syngnathus > Syngnathus leptorhynchus. The sequence goes on along the minus strand of NC_141206.1, from coordinate 9,215,038 downwards.
GGGGGGGGGGCATGCTATTGTATAATCAGCAGGAAAAGGTGGAAATGGTTCAAATGGAATTTGCCATAGGCAGCAAATTCACACAATGACAAACTCATCATTTCAGTTTTGGATCTTAGACAGATTTGCAGTGCTCTTCCATTATCAATGCTCATCTCTTGGGCACTATGACTCTAATGGGCAGTTTTACTCTAAGTGCATACTTATTGTAGCTTAGAACTGTGAGTGACACCGACAGAAATGATTCTTCACTCGATTCGCTTCTGAGTCAACAAGTCTGTCCAACTAAAAGCCTTTATTCCATGTGTGTGGTTTGTGCGTCAGACAAAAGCCATTCAGTGAATGAATTCTCTGGATCGTCTTAGTCTTTGGTGCGTGATCAAATCACAGCATGTGGTGTACCAACACATAGAGTACATTGCACAAGTGTGTGAAAACAAATGGAGTGAAATCTGCCGCAGTATCATTAAAGAACTTTTAAAGCGTGTCCACTTTCTGAGTGGAGGCGGAACCAATCAGACATGGTAACAAGCGAAAGTCTGCCATCCACTGTTGGAGCGGAAACATGCCTGGTATGCAGCTCACACTGTCACCTGTTGTGTGTGTGTGTGTGTGTGTGTGTGTGTGTGTGTGTGTGTGTGTGTGTGTGTGTGTGTGTGTGTGTGTGTGTGTGCGTGGATTTAAGCTCTCATTGTGAGGAATTCCCGTTCACAGTGCGTCTTTTCTAATCAGGCACAATAGTGTCCTTATATGTTCAAGCTTTACTTGTGCATTTCCACCACATGCTGTAATCTCGTTAGAAATGTAGCATTAAGAACTTCCAAAACAAAAATTGTCCTTTTTTTTTTTTTTCTTCAAGAGTCGTTCTGTACTATACTGAAATATCCTAAGTACTATATTGCAGGAAATTCCTGTTCACCGTGTGGCTTTTTTAATCAGGCACAATAGCGTCATTATGGTTTTGGGTTTAAGCATGTCTAAGTTGCTAATTTGCGGCTATAAGATATAAGCTTCTTTGAAATGTATCATTAACGGCTTCCCCAACCAATTTTACTCATTTCTTTGGCTTTGCTTCATTTTTTTTTTTTTTTATAGAAACATGGTAATCTTGTAACTTGGGAGCGGTTATTCACTAAAGTCTGAAATAAGTACTCATTTTGGAGGGGCAGGTGGAACATAATTTACAATATTGTACCACAACATACCATGTCATTGCACTCACCTGATATGGCGGAATGTATATTTTTACTTCTGTTCAAGGGTGTTGTAGAGAGATTGCTGATGATGAGATTGCTGGAGCTGATTTGGCCAGAGAGTAAACGCTACAAAAAAAAAAGAAAGAATAGTTGGTTAGGCAAATATTATCTGCTTATACTATCCAAGTCATTGCCAGTTAATTCTATTTTGGCCATTTTATGTTGTTTTTGTTTGAATGAAACTGAAACATTCTTTGTGAGCATCTCAAAGAAGTCACTGTTCTTTCAGTTTTTTTAGGCACGCATTTAACATTCATGCTGAAAACTTAGTGATGCTTTGTGATTGTATCTAATCTACAGTGTGTATGTGTGGAAGAAGTGATGTGGAGAAAGGGAGAGCGAAAAGAAACCACAGAGCCATTTTAGTAGTATACGTACAGAAATGGTTTCTGCTGACTGCTTTATTTCAATGGCGTCACGGTCATGACCTCGGATGATTACTGGCTTAGGAAATCTTAGAATGAGATAAACACAGAAAGAGAAGGTTAAGAGGGCTGAAAGATTTGGAGAAGGCAGATTGCTGGAAGTAAAGCTTGGCCAGACATTATGTACAATGGACAGATGAAAAACTGTGACTGTGGCCCTGTCTGAGATTCTTATTGCATCAGTTACTGATTATATAAGAAAGTGCTGGCGCGTGTTTGGCCGCACATGTGTTTATCTTGTGCCCGTGTGTGAATTCATGGAAGGATTTGATCCGTTTGGATGATAAGTCCTGACTCATCAATCTTGGTGATCTGATTCATCCCTTGGTATGTGCGTATGGGAGCTGGAGTTCATTAACACCCAAGTACATTGGTCCTGTCTGGATTTGTCATTGTCCCAAAGCCAGACATGACCTGGGAAATTTCAAAACGTTTTTCCAGACATTTCAAGATTTTCCAGTCATTGCCGAGGCGCCGTGTTTATTTACATTTCTCCGCAGACAGCTCCGCTTCTCCAATTTCTTTCCCCTATAGTTGACGTTTTCTAACAGTGACAAGGCAAAAGGGGTTCACTTCCTCAAGCCAAATAGATTTTTGGACACATTCTGTCACAATGAGGTCAATTTCTGAGACTTTTTGTCATCCTTCAGAAGAAGGAAGGTACTTTTGTGTGGGGCGGAGTACCAGTAGCTACATTCCCCTGGATTTACAACGGAAATGAAAGATTTTCAGAGATGCAGAGTCTTTGCTTTTGGGACATTGATCGTATATTTCAGTTTTTGTTTAACTGAAGGAATGAAGGCTCTTTAATTGTGTTATACGATATACCTAAACTTACTTAACCCTACGGAATAGCATGGTGGGCGTCACAGTTTTGACCTAAGTTCCTGTCTTCCCAATTAGATGCAGTTCTTTTCATTTACAACTGTTTATCATATCTGCTTGGAGATTTACATTCCATCATAGAATCTTTCAACACCCTACGTGACACATTTTTTTTGGTGTGACAGTGAAAGCCGTATTTCTGATTCCATTGATATACTAGTTGAATGATGCCAAGGCTTGTCAAGATCAGAGGAGGATGTTGAAACAAACGATTCGGACAGCTTGGCCGTAAGACATTCTGGAAAATGAACAAACTCCAAAGATTCCGCCTGCATTGCTGGGAAGTGAGGTCGAGACCTTTTGCTGCAGCTGCTGCTTGCAAAACCCGACTGGATAGCATGCCTGCCCTTTAAGGAGGTCGCTGTCCTCATATCTTGTCAATACTTTTTTTGTGCTGCTGTTTTCAGGGTTTAATGTGCTTGAGTTTAGTCGTAGTTTGCACAATTGGCCTCTGTCGACTTAATTCACTACACTTGACCTTGCCATTCATGAAGAATGAATCAGAGGCAGTCACTGCACTCACACTTGTCAATGACATGTGTGATGATGAAATTGTACAAAACATCATCTGGACACGTGATAAACCTTAACTTACTGATGACCCAATTTAGAGAAACAATGGATTTCGCCTTCAAAGTACTGTTGGGAAAATGAAGCTTCAAATTTGCTTCATGAACCAGTTGTATTTTTTGACTCGCCAAGATGGCGCGCTCTGTCCAACATTGGGCTGAAAGCACAGTCTCGCCATTTCTTAAATCCCTGTAATAAAACCAACAGTGCCATCTAGAGGAGTCAAAAAATACAAGTTGTTCATGAATCAAATATGAAGCTTCATTTTCCCCATCACAACTTCAAAGTAACTCATAAGTCATACCTGACTTGTCGTCTGCGTGGCTCCACGTTAAAATAATCTTCAACATGTCTTTCCAGGGGCATTCATCATCTGCTGGACACCAGGTCTTGTCATCCTTCTTCTTGACGTCTTTTGCGCCAGCTGCAATGTCCTCACCTATGAAAAGTTCTTCTTGCTTCTCGCCGAGTTCAACTCAGCCATGAACCCCATCATCTACTCTTACCGCGATAAGGAGATGAGCGCCACCTTTAAGCAGATCCTGTGCTGCCAGCGACAGGAGAACATCAACGGGACGGTAGCGGAGGGCTCGGACCGGTCGGCGTCGTCCATCAACCACACGGTGCTCAGCGGCGGCATGCATCACCATCACAACAACGAACATTCAGTGGTGTGAAGGATCAAGGTGAATTGTTGAACTCTGTATTTGAAGGTCAAGCAACTCCAATGAAGACATGATTGTGGAAGGATGACAGACGCTTTAGTGTTGTATCACGGGAGAAGACGAATTATGAAGGATGATGAGCGATCACGCATCCTCATTGACTGAAATGCTGTTTTTATTTTTTGTTTACCACGTTTTTTCTATTTGTGTTCAATGAGTTGCTGTCGGCAATGCTAATACAAGCTATTGCATCTGTAAAATTACGATAATGCCAGTATGACACGGGCGTCCATTACGATTACGTACCGAGCAAAAATATGTAAGTGAATGCAAGATTTGTATTTGTTGTTCATTTGATATTTAGCAGGATTAGGCAAAACCAATTAATTTTGGGGGAAATAGAAGATTTTTGTCCTTAAGAGTCAGGACCTGCTTCGCCTCGGATTTTTGTTAACATTTCGGCCTTGGCAAAGGTCTGAGCTTCTTTCATAGCCACTCTATTTACAAGATCGGTTTTGTCCATTGTGACTAAAGGGGTTCCATTACATCATTCGTATGTGTTAGGAAGTCATAGCTCAGTGAAACAATAACATTTCAAGATTGGTTCATCGATTTAATGACTCACCTTTTGGGTCGTGACCAAATTCTTGTCTTATTTTGATTCTCATCGCCTATGTGTGATTGTTTACTAATTTTACACAACAATAAATCAAATTTGGGGAATCCAGAGTTATGTACAGCAGAAATACCAAGGAGCATCTCCAAATGAGCTTCAGGCTTTCGGCCAACTTCAATACATGAGTGAAATAGCTGCATGAAATCGCAACTTGTTTATTTCCCTTCTAAGGCATTCAAGATAACTTGTTCTCTCCATCTGACCAAAGAAGGGGAGGAAGTTAGTTTACCGCATGCTGGCGAAGAGCAGCCGTGTTACGCAGGGAAAAGGTGAAGGTCACCCTATTAGCGTCGTTAGCCGACATCATATTTTTATCTTTTGTTTTTGTGTCCATGAATCAGAAGAAGACCGGAGGTCACACAGGATCTTATCGTCAGTGTGATGAATCATGTAAAGGACAAGCGTGAAGTGGATTCGATGAAGGCCTTAAGTTTGAAATTCACAGTAACTGAGGTCCCACTGATGTCAAATTTCCATCTTAATGAAATCCTTTTATTTGGGGGAAAGGTTGCTCTTATGAGATCACCGTTTGGCTTTGGAAAACACCAGAGCTGAGCTGAGCTAACTTATCCTTTTGACCCTAGATTGAATGTCACCCAGCAGTATTGTCAAGGAAATGTTGAATGTACATAGATGATGAAGATATGAAATGATTAAAGTGAGGGAGAGGTTGATCTTTACTATTCCATTTTAATTGTTTTCCCATACTACAAAATGTCTGCTGTCAATCATGTTTTGATTGTAAATCCACAAGTGCAGTTTATTTCATTCAGCCTGTGTGCAACATTGATCAGGAAACAGGAAAATATGTGAGATCAAAACACTAAAGAGTTTCATATTTCAGAAAAAAAAAAATGCCAGCAAGTTTAACATGCTCGCCAGAGTAACTTGGAAGTTGAGGTCTGTATCAAGATTACAGTGTTCTTGTTTTTAGCATCGGCCTGAGTCAGACTTTATCATGCACGTGGCACCAACATCTGCTCCCAAAAAGTTTTTTTTTAACTTTGTAGAACGTTTCTTTTTGGTCATTTTGATATCTCTAAAATTAATAAAAAATCAGTTTCCGTCAATCTTGCTCAACATTCTATTAAATGTGAGTGATATTTCCCTTTTTGATATAATCGTTCACTTCCTCTAAATTATTGCCGGTTCCTGAAATACCATCTTTTCATGTCAGCAAGATTTGAATTTTTGAGTGTAGAGGGTTTTTTTTTAGGGCTAAGGTTGCCATTAAATTTGTAATTGCACATGGTTGGAACACTCCCTGTTACTGTATCGACAACAAGAAATGCGATTTTACTGTAACTATTCTGCTGTATCGCCACATTATTTCCGAATTGAACAATTGTTGGTTCACAATCAATAATAAATTGCTGATAATTATGTCACATGCACTCAAAAGAGCCACTGACCAAAATTGGATCCAAATTGTGCATTCCTGAACCCGACCCTCCATATTTGTAGTCCTGAACAAAATCTAGCCAACCAACAACATGGATTATATCAGTGAGTTCGTATGTGTATATACGTGTAAGTATATTTGTACAGTATGTGTGTATATAAAAAAAGTACATTATTCAAATTGAATCACCAAAGGGATTTTTTTTTTTTTTACTGCTAATCCCATTTAAAAGTACTGTAGGGCGTGCCTTGATGTTTTTGTAATTAATTTCCTTAATCAATACGAATAATTAAACCAAACAAATTGATGCCTTTGAGGAGCCCTTTTTTGATCGAATATGTTCACATCATGGTTCTTGTGCACTCAACTGTACAATTGTCATTTGTATCCCCCCCCCCCGTTATTGTCTGTTCCAACATCAAATGAATTACAAAACTGTCTCAAAAACAAATAATAGCCTGCATAATAACATGAAAATGACTTCCATACATACTCTTCCCTGTAGGTTTTAATATAAGTAAATGTCAAGTGGCGTTATCAAAATAAAAATAAAGCCAGAGAAGAAATCTATGAATTGTGGGGTTTTTTTCTTTTCTATTTAATTGATGCCCACTGACGACACTCGAAGAAGCCAATGGCTGTGACTTTGGTCGAGCGAGCGAAAGAAAGAAAGAAAGAAAGAAAGAAAGAAAGAAAGAAAGAAAGAAAGAAAGAAAGAGAGAGAGAGAGAGAGAGAGAGAGAGAGAGAGAGAGAGAGAGAGAGAGAGAGAGAGAGAGAGAGAGACCCCTGGACACATTGCCAGCAATTGAGAAAAGAAACAGAGAGCAGCGTCAGCTCTCAAAAATCTTTTAGCTCCCCACATGCAAATGGACCAGAACAAGAAATACAGTACAATGGAGGCTGCCAAATGGATCGAGGCATTAAGAACAGCACGAGAGGACATAGCACATTAGCTCTATTGTAGTACCGGGGGAGTCTTTCTTCTCAGATGTTCACACTTGACCAGATGTTGCCAGGTTCATTGACATTCCACATCCTTTGCCCACAAGAGAGTACTAAGGACCCGTCCAAGGTCCCCCATAAGACATGAAAAACCAGAAAGCGTACGTGTGTGTGTATGTTATGGTATTATGGCTCAGTTACTTTAAATATGCACTTGACATTACAATCCCTTCTAATACCTGACAAGTAAAAACAAGGCTCGGAGTCTTGCGTTGTTTTGGGCCATGAAGGTTACAACACAATATGGGGCGAAGGTGATGTGTGTTTCCCTTATATAAAATTCTCACTCAATATTGCATTGATCCGACTGACAATATTGGATTGAAATAAATGCGAGTCCAAATTTGATGTTTTTATATAAACACACTAAATGTCGCAGCCAGCTGAGCAGCCGCAAAGTGCAAACAACACTGCAGATGTGTGTGTTCAACACACACTTCCATGTTTATTGTTCCACAGAATTGGAGTGTTAGCCTCCAGTTGACTGATATATGCCTCGCCACTTCCGTGGCTCCCCGAACGAGCCAATCGGAGGCAGGCGCAGCCACCCAAACGTGTCCCTGTGTGCAGTCACTGAGTGAACGCCGTGTCATATCTTCCTTACAATGTCAATACAGACGCTTTCCTCGGTTCCCAGCATGCTTGCTCCGAGTTCCCCGTTGCATGGGGAGATTTTTATTTCTCCATTCAATATTTGAATTGGCTAACCCAGCTAGTCCCTTTGCCAAGAAAATCTATTAGAAATGTGAAAAACAAGATATGAGAAATCACGGCCTAGGAATTGCTGAACTTTCGCAGAACGCTCCCGACATTTTCAACACATAAAGCGCATCTGACTTCCTTTGGAACATTGTCCCCGTTTCGATGGAGCGGAGAAGTCGGTCTATTGTACGGCGGGGTGATTTTAATGACAAAACAGGAAGTGATTTTTCGGAACAATTCCTCGAATTGTTTAACAGTGACAGCCGGAGCGATTATAGGAAGGTTAGAGAGTCCATTTAGATCAAGTCGCGTTTGTTTGCGGAAGCATATTCCACCCATCGGCTGAGTGACTAATATTACCGACTATCATCACGGTAAGCTTAAATGACCCAATTCGGTGATAGTGGAGTCAAAGTGCAGACGGAAAAAGGAGTAGGAGGGAAGGAAAAAAGTGACGAAAACAATTTAGATCAGGGAGAAGAGGCCAAACTGGACACTGCCATCTCCATATTGTAAACAGTTTACTCTTCACATCCTAAATCCCAACCCCTTCACTCAAACTTACACACCGCAAAGTGGGACGCACGCCTGCTATGAAATATCACCAAAATATGTCCGTTACAACCCCTTGAAATCATTCCCAGCGGTTTTCTTGTTGGTTTTACTTCGTCCTCAGCATAATCGCTATGAAAATCAAGCCATAGTGTAATTTGTTAGCGGAGTATTATGTGCTTGTCTCAGCACACGCTTCAAATCCCAAATAATGCTGAAAGTAGCTTTTAAATAACGTTTTTGCACACGTGTCATTTGCTGTGGCCGTGTCTGTGTATTTAGAATCTTTTTTCTGTTTTGCCACACGCTTACCACAAAAGCCACACCAGACACAGCGGCACAGTCAGGGCCCCTCTGGTTTGCATTTGCTATCTGGGAGGTGTAGCAGAGTGCAGGGAATATAAGGAGTGCTGAAATGAAGGTACTTTAGTCTGAAGTAAGCAAGAAAATTTGAAAAAAAATGGTCTGCTGTATTACTTGTAGATTCAAGTATAAACTTATTTGTAACCGTGCATGCATTTTGGATAGCAGCGAATATGAAGCTTCAAATTTGCTTCATGAACAAGAAATGGTAAGTCAGTGTACTTTCAACTCAAAAAGTACCATCTAGAGGAGTCAATGTAAATGTGCTGGTTCATGAAGCACATTTGAAGCTTCATTTGCCCATCATCAGTATTGGAACAAAAAACAAAAGGTTGTACCTAATTTGGTAGTATGAAAAGAACAAAAAGCTGTATGTAAATGGATTCACATAATTTTATTAAATGTAAAAATGTTTTTTTTCAATTTTCCGTCAATACAAAGGGTATCCCACATTAAATGCTTAGTGCTATATATTACAGTATATTATAAAAAAACACACACACAATGCTACACAAAGGGTGAAAAGGTATTTTCAAAATATTCTTCAATACAGAATCTATCATCCCAAACCCATCTTGCACTGGTCAAGGTCAAAGGTAAAGATGGGAAAAAAAAAAAATCAACAGTCATCCTCAGCATCATCATTTTCACTCTGCACGTTTTGATGCATCCGCTCCAGAATTCGATGTATACTGCTGAAGCTGGGCCGATCGGATGGATGCGTGCTCCAACAAAGCCTCATAAGATTATACAGTTCCAGAGGGCAGTTCTCAGGGCAGGAAAGGATATGACCATCTCTGACATAGTAAATGACTTCCTCATGTCCCATGCCATAATACGGCTGCATACCGTGGGAGAAGATTTCCCATAAGACAACGCCGTAGGCCCAAACATCTGATTCGGTGGTGTAACGGTTATAGAAAATTGACTCTGGGGGCATCCAGCGAATGGGTATGGCGTCGTTTTCATTGGCTTTGTAGTAATCGGCTGAGTAGATGTTTCTGGAGAGACCAAAGTCTGCAATCTTCACCACCATTTCCTCCCCGACGAGGCAATTTCTCGTGGCGAGGTCCCGGTGGACAAACTTGCGTTCCGATAGGTAGGCCATCCCCGCGGCGATCTGTTTGGATACGGACAGTTGCTCGGGGCAAGTGAGGGACCCCGCTTCCATTTCTGAAGAGAAACTGCGACCGGATACGCTGGCGCGGCTGAGCGTTCGCACGGATCGAGTCGGGGAACGACGACGCAGGAACTCGTTGAGGTCGCCTTGGGCCATGTACTCAAACATCAGGCACATGGGTTTACCCACGGCGCATACGCCTGCGGAATGAAAGCATACAGACTTTGTATAGTTCGCTTTTTTGATCATTTGAGCTCTGCGATTTCCCACCACGGAGGTTTGCGAGAACAAACAGGGACACTCACCCACATAAGCACATTAGTGATGTCATTAATCTCACCGACTGAAGTTATTTTCTCTTCTACGGTATATCACAGAATGGTTTCATTCACGGGGAAAAGGTAAATAAACATTAGGTGTAGACATAAACACAGACAAAACCATCTGTGATGTGGGTCCCTTCACAAATAAACGCAGAGCATAGTGGATCTACAGTTTTGCATTAATAGCTCAGTGACTGTAAATGCAGCCAATTTATAAATTATCCTTCTGTTCTTCTGGGACTCTCATTAACTTGGAGGAAATGCAGGAATTTAAAAGAATTTAAAAATGTCTGCAGCATTCTTGGTACACTAATGATAATAATAATAATAATGATGATAATAATAATAATAATATAATCATTATAATAATCATCATTATTATTATTATTATTATCATTATTATTATATATCATAATTATATAAAATCATCATTATTATAATAATATCTATTATTAAAAATAATAATGACATTTTGGAAATGTTCCTTATAAAACACGATTAAAAAATTAAAAAAAGTTATAAAACATATTGAGACATTGAACAGTTGGACACATGAATTAAAGTGAAAGAGAGCAAACATTTTAACTGAACAAATCAATGCCGCTGTGAGCGTGTGCATCTAAAGTGCTAAAAGTATAATTATGCAGTCATTTCTTGCTTTTTGGAATAAAAGCCTACTGAATAATTGATCAAGTCATCCCCTTGTTGATTTCTAATAGCCTAATTGTTTATCACTGGTGGATTTAGTCTGGAGTATATTGATCCATAGAAGTTAGTATTCACATTGGTATTGAAGTAAAAACAAACAAAGCAAGTATTAGAGTAATCATTCTTCTCTCGAGAACATTTATTCCTCCTACTTTGAGTTTCCCAAGATCTGGTTTTGCATTTAGCCTTCTGCCCTCCTTTTAAGTGAATACTCTGGCGTTCAGTCCCACAATGAGAAATCCTGGTGTGAATTCTTACCTAGAAGTCGCACGATGTTGGAATGGTCAAACTCCGCCATGAGTGCTGCCTCCCTCTGGAAATCATTTTGCATGTCTGCTGAGGCTTCTTCCTTGAGCATCTTCACAGCAACCATTGTGAAAGGTTCCATCGGTAGCAACCCTGGCGCTCTGCACCAATTACAGACTATGTGATCACTCAAATATGCAAGAACTTCTAGAACAACATTGATTGTTAAGAAGACCAAAAATCTGGTCAGGTTTTGTTTGTCACTGCAGTCTCCATTGATCTCAATCTTACCTTGCTTGGAAAACTCGCCCAAAGGCTCCCTCTCCAATATCTCGAACATATTGGATATTATTCCTGGGGTACTCAAGAGCCAGCAATTTGGAATTGAGAAGCAAAGGAACCCGTTGGTACATAGGGTTGGGGTGCAGTCGGTCCAGTATGAGCTCTGAAGGAAGCGTCGACATTGTTGGCGTCTCCATCGCCCTGCACGGGATGAGTTAGTCGGGAACATATTTTGGAGTCAGGAACATTTTTGTTTTTTTCTACCGCTTTTGTTGTCTCCAATGTTTTCTCCGCCGGCGACATGCGAGAATCACGATGGTGAGGAAGATGGCGGTAGCAACTACGGTCAGGATGATAATGATGACAGACATGGAGTATGCTGGAGATGATGCCGTCGTGGGAGGGAGGTGATGAGGCCCCGCTGGATCTTGCTTAGCAACTGACACATAGCCTAAATAAAATTAAGAATAATAAATATAATAAATAATGAAAAAAATTGAAAAAATTAAATAAATAAATAAATAAATAAATAAAATATTTATGAGAGTTACCTGATCCTGTGCCCGCTTCCCCACACTGTGGTACGGCGCAATACTCCCAGCGTACGTTGGAATTTGATGTGTAGCACCACGGCTTGTCGCTGATTCCTGCCGGGTTCCTACAGTTGTTATCCGAGTTTTTTAACTCTGGAATAGCATCCACGGACAAGCGGTGCTGGTGAGGAGCCTATGAGAAACAGAAAGGGTAAACAGACTACTTATCCAATTGTTACGATCCGAGGGAAATTGGCATTATCATATATTTATTTTCTTTCATGTTTGATTAGTCTAGCGACTCAAATGAAAAAGAGTCCGTATGGGTTTCATAAGACTTAAGAACACACACAAAACAGGTTCAGAGAGCAACTTAAGTGGACCTTTGGAGATCTCGTTGGAGCCACTGGGGAAGGTTATGTTTTGATAACGGCACAGGTTGTCGAAGTTTTCCAAAGGGCCAACTTAAATATTGAACATATGGCGCTTTGATGCGGCGTGAACGATAGTTAAATATATTACCATTATAAAGCCAAAAAGTGCATTGGCTGCAATAGCTGAATGAACCCGAGTGAAGTTTGCCAAAACTGCTAAATCATCGTTATACAGAACTAAAAACCTGCAATAAAAAAAACACATTGAATGCTTGGTCATTGAGGAATTGCGGCATCTAAAAAATTGATTATTTCACCCACCCCTCATCGAATATTATGACGAATCCCAAAAAAATTGCAGACAGATGTAAAACATGACCTCAGAACGTGTCACTGCATGACTCGGGTGACAAGGGGATGAAGGATTGTGAAACGTAATTGGCAGTCGTTTCAGTACTGCAAGGGGAAAAATTTGGGCTACTCCTTAGAAACTCAAAAGAAACACACACGCAACATTGGAATCACACGGTGTGAAGACCATAAATACAAAATTGCGTCGTGACAACCATACAAGCGTACGATAACATGTAAGAACGTCTGTGAGTGTGTGTTTGTGTGTTGTAGGTGCAAGATTTGCGTGTGAAAGCTAATTACTTCCAGAGACAGGAAGTGACAGGACAAGACCCTCCCTCTCGGCGCACACACACATTCACACACGCACACACACTGCACAGGAGAGAAGTAAGAGTTCATCCAAAGAGACTATTTTTACCCAGCAAAGCCATAAAAACATAAAGCAGCTTTTAGCCCATTGGGAGTGTTTGTACATTACACACTTTCTTTTCCGGGAAAGAGCCAGATAGAAAACACAGACGCCGCACACAAATCAGTCTGATGACTCAGATTGGACTAAATTGATTTTAAAGCTTGTTATAAATGTGATACTTTGTATCACTGGATGACAGTTGGGAGTATTTCCATATACCATCTCGGCGGTATTGCAAAAGAGTTTTACGTCAAAATGTCCACTCGGAATGTGAGAAGTATTTTTGTACGTAGCATAAAATGCATCTTCCATCCTGGATTGATTACATACGATTTGAGTATTTTTACTAGAGTACACACACTTGCAAATGAGTACCTGTTGGTCCCACGGCTGACAGGGTATCCCTGACCTTGTCACGTTGACGCTACCCTGGTAAAAACGCCCTCTGTCACGGTAACATGTTGCTGTTGATACACAAAAAGTTGTTATTTAAAGTGGTTCATTTTTCCGATTGAATAATATTCGCATAGCCGCACTTACTTGTCATTTGATCTTTCTTGATGTCTGGAATAAAGAAAAATTGAATTGATAATGTCGAATAGGGATGTTCCACTGCGAGTATTGAAAGCTTGCATAGCCTTTGATACCGATACCAAGTACCGATACCACTAGTATTTTTTTTACAGATAGAAAAAAATGACGGATAATTCTCATATCATTTCTGATTTCGATTCTTGACTCGATTTGAGTCCTGATTACAAATCGGCCACTAGAGGGCAGCAGCTACAATTTCAACTGTCATTTTCCAGGCTGCACATGATGAGATGTTTTCATGACTGACAACAACTTACCTACAAAAGGAACACGAGTGCAGCCATCGGGGTCTGAATGGAGACTCGGTAAAGTTGGACATTTGGGCAACAACAAACGGGGTGTGTTGGAGTCTGCGGCGGGACCAAAGAGTCCAGGCTGGACGGACATGCTCCCTTCTAGTATCGCCCATTCCTTATGACAATACAGCTCCTTCACTGCAAAGCAATGCTCCCTGTAGTAAAAACCCAACGACGATTATAAATCATATTAAGAATAATTAGGAAGATAAAGCGGCTACCTGCAAACAGCTTTGGGCGCAGGTCCCAAGCCTGATGGATTACAATCGGGGAAGGCGCTATGACAGAGGAGTGAACGCACTGCAGGGCCACAGAGTTTCCCGAGTCCTTCGAACTCAGTCCACCAGCTCTGAATCAAGTACTCTTGCATGTCCTCGGGGTCAGACATGGAAGTGTTGAAGAAAACAAGGGAATCTTCCCGTAAAATTGCTCGACACACATCCCCGCGATACGCGCTGCAGAATCCCGCTACGCCCTTGTAGAGTCTGTTAAGAAATCCAAAGGACACATAAAGTCAGTGATCTATTTCATTCCATTATCAGAATTAGAAATAATCTTTGCAGACGAGTAATTCAAACACCTAAAAGACATTTTTAAAATTTTTGGGCTATTTCTACATTGAGATGATTCTGAACTGCTTGTCCAGCAGTGCTCACTTTTCTTCTCATCTTGTATCTTACAAACTCCAGATGCGGCCTCCTGGGGAGTCTGGTTAGTTTTGAAATCAAAGCATTAACGTAAAGCTAAAAGACGTAAATCTAACAATTCCCACCATGACCGTTATCTCACTAATACCTTTGCCATGACTGTGTCTGAATCCAATGTCCAGATGTGGCAATACATTAGCAGACTGATCACATGACACCCCTTTATTCCTATTTCCAAAACATATTAGCTAAGACAAATACAATTGCCAAAACAAAATCTGCAAATATTTCTCCGACTATTAAAGAGAAGAATAAGTCTGACCTTAGCCCAAAAAAATATTCCTCCTCATTTTCTTCACGCTGTCTGCACTTTGACTGTCCACATGTGGTAATTGTGGTCATGTTGCGGTTTAGCGCACTTCACATTCAACTCACAACCATATGCTGACAACGAGCGGATGGATCGCTGTCAATATGTCAATATTACTACTGATAGACAGAAAAAAGTGGATTGGAATCATATTCCTAAACCTTTAGACTTACCTCCATTCTATAGGAAAGTGGCAAAATCCACAAAATGTTGGTTGAAGGAGAACCAGCATGGAAAGAAGAGGAAGGAAAGACAAAAGAGGCATTTAGTCTTGCCTGGAAGAGAAAATAAAAAATGATCCTCATCTAGTAAAGATCTGTGGAAGACTATTGGCCAATGTGTGTGGTCTTTAAGGTGACTGTAACAAATGGTCTGGGAGGGGGGGGAAAAAAAATAAACAACTGAAGCCATGTCGAGCAGCTAACATAACACAAGCTTGCGAGTTAAGAAGTGGACGCTCCTCGGATAAATCCATCAATGAATTCAAAGATCCAAGTGAAGAATTTAATAGTCACCTGCGACAGTCACTCTGGCCGTGGCTTTGACGGTGTTGGCCCCGGCGCTGTGTCTGTTTGAGGCCAAGCACGTGTAAAGAGCCGGCTTGTTCACCGTCACCCTTAGAACGGACAAAACCACTTCTCCGACCAAGGTCTCATCGACTGAAGCGCCAGAGATCTTGAAATGGGTCAACAAATGATTTTACTTGATGCATCCTGTTCTGTAGATGAGCTTCAGCCAACATGGCTGCAATCACTTAAATTAACAGGCTGCCGGGAAATATTTTAACACATGCACGCTCAGACACACAAACCATATTTACAAGCATTTCTGGCAAGTCATAAGTTTTTTTTAACAAGCACCCAAGTCTGCCAAAACATTATAATAATGTCTATGTCTGCCCACAATTCCACAATTAATTGCTTGCTGGCAAACATGATTTTTTTTTTGGGGGTTGTAAACCTAAACTATGCTCAAATGAGATTACGATTGACAGTGGAGAATGAATCATTTCTTTCAATTGCACTTCAGTCAACAAAAAAACTAACTTGTAAAATCTTTCAGAGAAATATTCCACAATATCTGAGCCCATCATTGTTTTGGCTCGGAATGCTCTACCACATTTGCATTTCATCATAATTCTAGTGCAAACTTGATATGTATACGATTAAGACATTGAAATTTGCATGACTTTGTGAATTACTTTCCAATGGTTACAATGAGACGGTCATTAAAAAGTGAATATATTCACTCACATAAAAGTGAGGCTTTAAAACAAGTTGCGACCAGCATGTGTCAATGTGTTAAAATTGGAAATGGGGTTCAAACCAGCAGACGGGTTTACCGCATTAGTCTGGAGCCCCGTGCAGTACACTCACTGTATTCCCATTTTCTAACCAGGTGATGGTGGGAATTGGATTTCCAGTGGCGTTACACTCCAAAGATATTTGGCTGCCATATGCGACTCTTTTCTCCTTGGGAACTCTCAGGATTCGCGCTGGAGCTGCACGTGTCATAGATAGACCACACGTACAATTAAAAAAAAAAATAGGACAAATTATATATCTGCCTCACAATTTAGAATTGGCATTTTGGCGTTAATTAGTAATGGGCAAATGAAGCTTCAATTGTGCTTCATGAATCAGCGGCCGACTTGCCGATCGTTTTCCACTTTATTTTAACCGACAGTACCATTTAGGTGTCCAAAAATACAACTGGTTCATGAAACAAATTTGAAGCTTCATTCTCCCCATGCTTGTGTGGGTTTGAACACTTACCTTGAACTTCAATGGTCACAGGCTTCGAAAATGCCAAACCAAAGCTATTTCTCGCCACACATCGATACTGCCCCGCGTCTTCCTTCTGGATATAATTGATCTTGAGTGCGCCGTAGTCCAGAATATTAACACGATCACTGACCTGTGAGAGGTTAACATTCGCATAATTACACCCCAAAGACAAAAATAGGGAACGTTGAATTTTTACCTTAATGAGCTCATCGTCTTTGAGCCAGGTGATATCTGGTTTTGGGTTACCGAGGGTAACGCAGGGTAATACTGCTTTGGATTCCACCAAAAGAGTCACATTTGTAGGATGGCGCTTGATTTGTGGCTCTGGTTAAAAAAAAAAGGACATTTATTTCAAGGGGTACTAAAAAAGTTCTCCTATCGTTGTGCCATCATAGCAGACATACTCATTTTTAACTGCAGCGCTCCACAGCTCTTGGCTGGCTCTCCAATTCCGTTACTGGCAAGGCAACAGTACTCTCCATTGTCATTCTCTCTTACATGAGGAATGAGAAGCATTTGTCCCTGTTCGCGTGTAAGGTACCTGGAGTCGTAGTACCTGATAGGACAGAAAAGGGGAAAAAAAATGAAGGTGCTAGACTGCTAATGATAATATTTGGGATTCTGCTGTGTGGAATTAGTAGACTGGTTCAAGTCCTGAATTCTCCAAGCACCCGTTTCCCAGGAAACATTATTTCCTTTGAAGAACCAAAATATTGTAGTATGTCCGCGAATCCCGTGAGATGGCTGTCAAGTGTTTGTAATGAAAAGCAACAACCATATGTGCATAAAAGGATTCCGCCACATGTTCAGGGATAAACACAGAATGGCCATGACGAACGCACGGACATCAACAGAAAACGTTTGAATTGCTAACGTGACAAGTGACTGTCATTTGATTTGTCTCTTGGATTTTGAAACTTATCAAGATGTTTGAACTTACATTATCGGCTGGTTATTTTTGGTCCATGTGATGTCTGCTGACGGTCGAGATTCGACCTCACAGATGAAGGTCGCATTGTGATCCAGGAGTACATCCACAGTCTCCAATAATGTGACAATACGAGGTGCTAGAAAAAAGAGGAAGCAAATTCTTCACTATTAATGATGTAATTGTTATTTGATTTCAAATAAAATAAAAACAAATAGAAAAAATAAAAATAAAGAATAAATAAATAATGTATATAGCTTTGTGGTCATTTACAATCTACCCTGCAGGAGTTTTTCATTTTTGATACATAATTAGTTGCCTTTGACACTGTCATGCAACACAGAGCAGATTTGTTTTTGTGGCAGAGAATCAGATGTGATCTTATGAGGAACATGCTTGTTGTGTTCAAACAATCACGCAAAAGAACTGAAATGAATCAGCGAGTGCAGATTTCAAGTCATCTTAGCAATGTTCGCTCACACTCTTTTGCAATTATCCGTCGTCAAAGGAGCCAACAAAAAGTTCTTTTACCAGACACATTGATTTGATTTGTGGCATTCTTTCAGTCAGAAACATGAAGCTTGGATGGAAGTTATTCATCACAACTAAACTGTAAAATCATGTTAGCATTTTTAGCCATTTGAAACTGCTTGGATTTTTTGTTGTCGTCTGCACAATGTTGGTCGATAAACACTTTCCGTCTTGCCCTTGCGGGATGTGCTGATCGGCAGGTGATCTCAGGGTGACAAACATGCATTGGAAGCCTTCAGATAGCAAGCATAGTGCAGCCAAAGAACACCAAACCTTTGTTTTCATTATTGTGCAGTGATAATCAAGCAAACTAAATGCAATCACCAAGTACGGTGCAGCTATGAACTTGCCAACCACATTTGCTTCCAAAGTCACATTAAAAAACATCCAACAAATGTTGGCTCCGCTTACCTCTCTGGATACCATTACTCAAGCTGACCAAAACCAGAAGAGAGATAATCTCCAAAACGAAAATGACTCCAACAGTTTTCATTCTGGAAATGAGCCACCCGGGCCCAGTTTGCTCTGTTCCTAAACCTGCGTTTTATATTCCCATCCCTTCTAGTTTCTCCGGCGTGACCGTTAGTAGTCAGGCGGCCATGCTTTCCTAGTGACCAGCTCACCCAACGTGTGTTGAAAATGATGAGTGACAGCTGCAGCTGCTTGCTAACCTCACATGCAGAGTTTGGAGCCTACACGCAAAAGCTCCAAAGGCTTCGGTGTTGCAGAACCACGCCGCTGTTTAGAAGATTGACTCATGAAGTCAGAACAGAAACTTTGCAATTGTGGGGACAAGAAGATAAAGTGACATATGATGAGAATGACAATCATTTATACTTGCATATATGTTTTATTTTGTATATATGTTGCAGGAGGTCTTAGTGTCCACCTGTTGCCTGCAGGAATTTATGCTGAGATTTATTTTCGGAAAGGAATGTCACGTCATTGGCTTTTCATTCTTCTTACTTCACATGTCGTCAACTATTGTTGTACCTTTTTAAGAGATTAGTCAGACTCGTTTTGCACATTGCTGAGATACAGCTTTTCCAGTTTTGTGTCATAGTGACAAATATTTACCTGATAATATACTGCTGGTATTATGATAATATTGGTGCCTGAGGCTTCTTATAAATATTGGTATGTAGTAGCAGGCTACTGAGAACAAATGGTCCTCACAATGCCCTCTAAGGTCAAAACATGTTTTGAATTGTTCAACCACTGGGTGGTGCTGCAGTGTTATTTTTAACAATCCTGTTGTTTCTGTTTTACAATGTGGAGACTTGAATGGCAGGAAATGACTTTATGATGCATTCTGTGTTCAAGTCGTAAAAGAAGTATGAACTTATATGAATATTGTGCAAATAAGTATATATTTCAATGCAATGTATACATATTTTAATCATGCAAAGCAACACACACGCACAGTCCACCAAAAAAGCAAGTCGGGTTAGTGGTGCCCTACCTTCAGCCCTACCTTTCTTCCCTTTCTCCTCCTCCAATGATTAACCAACTGCTGCATTTTGATACCTGAGCTCCTCATGTGCTGCACTCTGTACCTATCAAAACACACACGGTAGAAGACGTCAAACATGAAAGTCATTGTGAGGATAAATTGATCGTCAGGTAGGACATATTTTTTTTGGTATCACACACCTGTTTTTTTGTCTCTTTATATAAAAAGTACTGCACAGGTCATTTACATACACAGCTTGTTTTGGTTTCGGTTTAGAATCAGTTCTACTTTGAAATAAACAGGTGATTCCCCCAGATGGATGTTCAAGATGAGATTCTGTCATTCCTTTTATTCTTATATTATGTCAAATTAAAACGAGTGAGGAATAATATGAGCAACTTGTGAGAAGAAAGATGATAGGGGTGGGGCAAAGAAACTGGGTGTGTCTCCTTATACTTGACCTCCTTTCCTGCTTTACAACTCCACACAGCAAACACCTTTTATTTCACTTTGGAAAATATTCCAGCTGCCAATATGTGATCAGGAATCATTTTGCTTTGTAGTATAAATTACTATACCTGGCCATTAAAAATAACAATAGCTTTCTTCTTATGTTTACTGCCCTGTACTGGAATACATAAACATTGTTTTGCGTAAAGAACAAAATTTGACAATTGCTTTTTGATGTTTGTGACACACACATGCACACACAGACACACACTCAACGTAGGTGGGAACACCATGGGTGTGATATTTTTGTTCCAGGCCTTGGAACCTACTTGTTAAGACTTGACAGAGACCAAGTTCACTCTCACATCATCAACACAAACACAAGGGAGGGGGGGGGGGGGGGCTTTAAATTTATATCCTGTAATACAAATCAATTAACACATTTACTTTCTGTGTGCATTCTACTGGGTACAACAAATTATTTATTTAAAAAAAAAAATCTGACTTGAAGCTTTTCAGTTTGAACTGATACTCTTACTCCCTCTGCTGACACAATAGGGAAGTCAGTTCCAGTTCATATACAGCAGCACTATTATTAAATCAAGTTTACTGCAAAGGGAAAAGTAATGTTATTATTGTTATCCTCAAATGTTCTAATCCTAACCCTTATCTTCATTATTTAAGTCATTTTTTTGAATATGCCAAATATATATCAAAATCAGTTCCGCCTATTTAATCACAGAATTTTTCACCCATGAAAAAAATACTGTATTACCCAAACAAATCGGAATAATTATTTCTGTTCATAAATCTTTCCCACAGAATTTCATGCAAAACCAGATTTCCCCCCCCCCTCCCCATTAAAACCAAACAACAGCCCTTTTAAATGTTGCGTGAAATGCACAGTGTGAGTGAAGAAGTCAGCCAGATAGTTACTGGCGACAACTACCGAATACCTGGCATGTTTCTTAGCAGCAAACATGCCGAGACAGCACTGCACAGAAGCCAAACGGCTAAGATGTGTCACCAGTGAGAAAGGCAGAAAGAAAAAAAAGAAAAAGAAAAAGAGACAGCACTGGTGCGAACGATTCCAATGTTGCTGAAGGATAAACAGCGCACACTGTCATCACTGGTTACTGGGTGGAGTACTGTTATTAACTCTCTTCAAGAGAGAGTGACGGCTGGGACGGAGAGAGAGAGAAGAGAAGAGGATAAATATAACACTAGAACTACACAGAGAGAGAGTGAGACTGGGAAGAAATACTTGACACAAAGAGAACAAAGCAGAAGAAATCCAACAACGGAGTTGGGGGACATTAGATGAATCCAATGTGAGAATCAATCTATTTTTAGGAGCGTGTGACGTCCGCAGCGTTTTGATGTATGATTCTTTTTCCAAACTCATGTGGGGATTATTTTTTGTGCAGTAGTTGATGCCGTCCCGAGATGAATGAGGCAAGTCTTCCTCCGATCATCCAGGCTGGAGATGGGAGGACTCTGTCCAGGTGGGTTGACTCCTAGCAAACAATGGGGAATTTATTTTCAAGCTGACCTTTGGACTTTCTATCTTTTTTGTTTTTAGAGCAGAGTTTTTGTCGTTGATAAGCACCTACAACTGCTTTCTCAAGGATCAGGTTCAACTTCATCTCGGTTACTCCCAGGTAGAATTGATCTTCTATGCACGATGCTGATATATTCCTGACGCTATTGTTTGTTGATTCTAAATCAGCGCGATGATGATGAAGTGGTCGTCGAAGGATTCCTAAATATCTGTTGGGGAATCCGAAGACCTATTCGTCTGAAAATCCAGGATGAGAAACAAATGACACCTTTTGCTTCCCTGACCTCATCCGACCCGATCAGCCCAGTCAGCCCGCTTGAAAACAGAAGGTTGAGTAGATAAGAGCGTCAAATTG
The DNA here is from genome assembly GCF_054491065.1 of Syngnathus leptorhynchus. Taxonomy (NCBI): domain Eukaryota; kingdom Metazoa; phylum Chordata; class Actinopteri; order Syngnathiformes; family Syngnathidae; genus Syngnathus; species Syngnathus leptorhynchus. The sequence continues at coordinate 9,193,215 of NC_141206.1, read as the reverse complement.
GCCTTCACGGCGCTTTGGGTTCAAGTCCACTTTTTCAAAAGTGCTTGTTGTGTTTTCATTGTTCAATGAAATGAACAAGCTTGTGTCTTTTTAGGGGCATGTCAAGATGGGGGGAATATGTCGACCTCCATCAAATAGATGAGATTGTTGGCACAGCACATGAAACAGAAATTAAAAATCCTCCACCAGGTTTACGATTTTTATTTAATTTAAATTTTTTATGATTTAGAACTACAGTCCGACCATTTTATGCGTGTATTCCAAAGCGCCTGTTTACGAGACCGCAACGCTGCGTCCTATGAGGCAGAAGAGCAACGAGCTGGAGTCTAATTTGTTCCGATGTATGAGCGATGCATCGTTAGTCAAGAGGAGAAATCGCCGAGGCAAGTCGGCGGCGCAAAGAGAGAGAGAGCGACAGCACCGCTTTTCTATCAATGGACATTTCTACAACTACAAGGTACGTCACTGGTCACAACATTACAAGGACACTAATGGTAAAAATGAAGCTTCATTATTGCTTCATGAACCAGTTTGTGTTTTTGTTTGGAATTTTTGTCCAGTTTTCTAATGAATATTGGTTTTGAGTGTTAGTAACCAAGGTCTGCAAGATTGCTCATCCATGTCTCACTATTTTGCTAGACATCCATCTTCACGCCTTCCTTCGGCACAGCCACCAAAGTCCGCATTACTAGTAGTATGACCACAAACCAAGTCATTGGACAGCTACTAAACAAATTCAAGGTGAGGCGGGAAGTGAAATCAAAATTCAGAAAAGCACTTCCTTCACGGACTTTTGATGAAATTCGATTTCCCATCACAGATTGAGAATAGCCCGCAGGAGTTTGCACTATACTGCGTTCACCAGAGTGGCGGTAAGATTTTTTTCGTCATACCGATGTTATGTCGAAAACTAAAATCCAAAAGTTCAACTCATGAAAGGCTTGAGTGCCTTTTTGTTGTGTGTAGAAAAGAGGAAGATGACCAATAGAGATCAACCGCTGTGGGAACGCATCCTACAAGGTCCCTCTGATGACACCATGAAGATATTTTTGATGGACATGGATGAAGAGGAAGTCAGCAATGATGTGAGTGTACCAAGTAAAAACATAGAGTAAAAATAAATCACTGATTTTTTTTTTTTTACCCCCCTTGATATAATCTCCAAGGTGGCTCAGTATTTGAACTTGGAGCTTCCCATCTTGGAGCAGGTTCTACTGAATTTGCGAGAAGAGGAGAACAAGGAGATACAAATGGTTATTAGCAAGTTAGTATCAGTTTTTTTTTTTTTAATGTGCACCTGTACTTAAATGTGTAATACTAGAAGAACTAATACTAGATATATTTTTCATATATGTGTGTGTATTTCTTCTAGGTATAAAAATCATCATCGAGTCCTGTCCCGTATGCTGAGCAATAAGATTTCACCTCACACTGAGACCAGTGTCTGACACTGAAAAGTGCATAGTGGAAAAAAATACAAGTTTTTTACTTTTTCACTGCATTAGAAATATTGCTAAAAACTAATAACAGCACTCTCAGTATGAGTTTAAGTTAAAAAAAAAATATTTCTTTAACTGCTTCCAAGAGGCTTGCGGTTATTAGAAAAAAAAAAAGTGGATGTAAAAAGTGATTTTTTGTACATTTTTGCATTTCTAACATAATAAAATGATTCCGACATACAACAACTACACGCTTCCCTTGATTCATTATAAACCACACACTTTATTTATGTGTCGTGTCCTAGAAAGTTGCTCATGACACACCCAACATTTTCTATTGTCATAGCAAAATATGAAAAAATACGAAAAGGGGAAAAAAAATTAAGCTTGAATGTTGGCTGGCAGCCTATAGCACTTGCGTGTATGAAGTTCGTGTTTGTTGTTGCGGGGGTTGAATGACACCTCAAAGTGGCACTTGAGATGCTGCACAGAAGCAAACAACAAAAAGAAATTAATTAATTAAAATATATTATATATATTATATATATATATATTATTATTATTATTTTTTTTTTTTTTTTTTTTTTTACTCTACCTTTTTCTCAAGTTCGCAGATGTTCAAGTCCAGATTTTCACTCTTGAGGCACTTGGTTTTTCTCAGCCTTGCGTCGATCTTGTAGTCGATGGTGTTGGTCACCTGTCGGGCAGCGGGGCGAAAACATTTCATGTTTTCAAAGTACATTAAAAAAAAAAGCTCAACTGCATCAAGAATTCCTTCATACAATCCAACCTGAGATTGCGCAGATGTGACGGCAACCAGCTTGAACAACTTCCTGGCCTTTGAATCTGTGTTGAATGTGTCGACGGCGTGCTGAGCCGCCGCCTGAACCTCTTGTGACTCTGGACTTCTCTCAGACCAGCCACCCAATCGAGGTGCTTCTCCTTTGGGCGACACAACAGACGAGAAAAACTTCAGCTTGTACTTTAACTCAACAGCCGCGCGGTCTATCTAATCTATTTTTTTTTTCTTTCACCACATTTGGTGCCGAATAGCTGTGATTATTATTCTTCCTAAGAGACTCCCTACCCCGACTCCACTCAGCCAACAGAAATAACAGCTCAGCGATGACAATTTTTTCCCACAGTGCCAAAGCCTCTGAGTCATAATCCTGAACCAGACCGCATTTTGCCATTGTGTCATACCAATACGGGCATACACCAAGTTTGACCATGAAAACTTGTCTCTCATACCTTTTTCTTGTTAAGATCAGCCATTTTAGTCATCAATCTTCCTACCGTATTACTTTAGCATCTAATTCATTTAGTTCCTACTCTTACTTTGTAGCTTTTTTGTCAATTCGATGTCTTTTACTTACTTACTACAATGACTTCCTCCAAAGGTTGATCCCCCACACACATCTGAACCACTGACAGGTAAAAAAGCACTAAGAGAGGGAGCGTCATCTTGATGATGCTGGTAATATATCCACGTTATTGAACAGGTGAGGTTGAACAACCGATAAATCCCAATCCAGATACCAAACAGATGTTTGTTTTGGGTCCACCTAGAAAAAAAGAAAAACAGTACTATGATTGAAATGTAAAGCAAAGTAATTGCGTTGAAAAGCGAACATTATTCCAACAACTTGCCTTTTCGAGCCGGGACGGGAAAGTGTGACTTCACCCTCCGAGTGCTGGAGCGACAAGTGAGACAGAGGGTGGGAGAGAGAGAGAAGTGTGTTGTTTGTGAATGGTGGTGAGTTTGCAGAACTTCTCGGCTGGTATGTTTCACGAGTCAGTGGCGACCCACCCACTGACTGGAAATGACGCCGAGCGTGCAGGGATTAAATGGTCGTTAGTACCTTTAGTACCCGTCTGTCCGAACGTGTGTGTGTGTGTGTGTGTGTGTGTGTGTGTGTGTGTTATGTAGAGGAGAATTAAATGTCAACGATGCTGTGGGTGCGTCAACACTGGGTGTTGTTGTTGTTTTAAACATTGGCATGTGCACATAACGAACAAAAAAAAATGGGATGGGGCAAATGCAAGTGAAAATAATAGACTGAAGTTGGATGGGTTGAGGTCAAGGGGTCACAGATTGCCCACTGTCATTTTGTCATCATCATAATAGGTGATAGCTTGACCATTCTAATGGTGGGATTAATTTTGGGGTATTTTTTTTTTGAAAAATCTACTCCAGACTCTAAATTACAGTTATATATTAGTTAAATTAATACAGTTTTATCTGACATTCACAAAAACCTGGCATTCGTTCAACTTTTTACAGCGTGAATGGCCGCCCGTATTGTTCCAAATGTTTGTGTAATGACACAAGAACTCCTACAGAGGTCGCAACTTGCATTGAACAGGCGTCAGCATAGTAAAATCGCCCCGTTTCACAGTTCATTGATAGAAAGTTAAAATTATTGTTTCCAGATTCAGGAAAAAAAAGAATAATAATTGTGAAGCATCCAAAAAGCAAAAGAAACTCACGAATACTATTTTTTTTATTCAAATGCGGATTATCCAAACAAACAAGGGGTCATTTGTCTTTTTATAGTCTTGTTCACTGCCTAATTTTGTGACTCCTCCAATTTTGAATTATAATGATCTTTTCTCTGAATAGAGAGGAATGCAAAAGTGGGTTGATCAAAATCTTGCTTTACTGACTGATAATGTCAAAATAAGCATTTTGTTGATTGCATTAGATTGAGTGCTGTTCCCCCCCCCCCCCCAGATATAAACAAGGCTGTTGTTTTTGATAATGGCTTTGAAGTGATCATGTTCTCACATTGTTTAACAGATTAATATAGAAATAGATCCTGTATCAGTAAGTGAAACAAGCTTGGATCCACATATAGACAGTGACTCATCAAACAGATGGAAATCTATTTTAAATGATGCAGTGCATTTGTACCGACGACCCAATGATTTATCTTTTCTGAGTTTGATTGAGGACTTTAATCAATAATACATTTGGAGCATACAGTCAACAAGTTTGAATGAGGAATGCTCATGTGTATTCAATTAGAGGGACGCAATAACATCATCATCATGTTCTCTCGGGTCTTTTCTTTTGCAATATGTTTGTAGCACTTATCGCAGTTTTAAACCTGCAAAAGCTGACATTTTGATAAGAAATAAAATTCACTACCCTACTGTTTGTTCTGTCCCCACTGTCGCTCTCCTCAAACCTGTACCCTGTGTTGTTTTTCCCCAGACTCAATATAATCGCTTTACAGTCACACCCCGCCTACTCGTCAAATGATTGACAGCTTGCTCGTCCAATGAGCTTTCTCCTAGCTTGACCGGCCTTCTTCCCTTGCCCCCACCTTCCTGCCCCTTCTCCTCCCCCCCCTCCTGCTTGTCCTACTCGGTTACCGTGTCGCGCTCGCTCACCTCTCGTCTCTCCGGGAATCCGAAGAACACCTATCTAAAGTTCCAAACATGGGAGACGAAATAATAATGTCCGCTTGACTCAAGGGAAGAGATTTTCCAAGGTAAGTTACTTTATTTCAGACCGTTGAACTAGAGCGCACGGGGAAAGGGGGGGGGGGGGGGGGGGGTGTTAGGACATTCGCTAAGCGCGCTGGCTGCATGCGCGTGCGGCTGCCAGAAAGTTTATCCGGCTCACTCTTTGGGACCGCAGGGACATTACTCCGATGTTTTTTTTTTCCGCGTGGGGACGTGTCATGAGATGCGATAAGCAAAAACTTTAACATATATATTGCATAATAATAATAATGCATCAAATCTATTCTGCACGTTCTACGTTAATATTTGATGTCTTATCTAAATGACTGGATAATTGTTTAATATCACTTTATGACCAAAGTATGTGTTTTGCAGTCCAATTGGTGTTTGTTTGTTTCGTAGTAATACGAGTTTCAAAGAGGTCAGCTTGCCCCCCCCCCCCCTGCCCCCACTACACCAAATGATAAACAACATCATACCTGTTCTCATAGAGCGGTTGCCACTGGAGAGAAAATAGATTTGAGACATTGGTCTAGGGCACTACAAATGTGCATTCCTGCAGCCAGTGAAGTGATCAAGGCTTTAAATAGAGTCCAACAGGAATGCAAACAGACCCAAGCCTAGGGGGGGCGTCACGGGAGTAGTAGAGGAAAGGTATTTTGCTTAAAATAAGCAGCAATTTGTGCCCCCGTCTTGACTGTCACTCCAATTAGAAAAGGGCATTTTGTGCAAGGATGCTTTTGGGAAAGGAGATGTTGCTCTTCTTCCACTTAAAATCCAGTTTGGAAGTTTTAAGAATTAAGTTTTACATTTAATGAACACGGAATGTATGAGTGCATGATAATGTGATTCTGATTTATTTTCCATTGTCGTAGTTTGAGGTGGCGCAAACTACTGCATGGACGCCCTTTTCACTTTGCACCTTTCTGGCTAATCAGGAGAAGTCTTGTAATCTCTCCTTGGTCCATTTTTTTGAGAGAAAACTATGTTTGATCCCCTTATATAACCAGAAAATCTCTTCATTACAGGTACGGTTTTTCCACTGTCAAACTAAAAATCCTCACAGATTAGTTCAAAAGAATGAGTTAGAGGAAAAAGGAATCACAATTTATCCTGCCCAAATAAAGTCAATTTTCTATTGAAAATGATGACATGATTTTAAAGACTTATATTTTCCAATATAGCGGTTTTTTTTTTCTGAAAATCATCCTAAAATCAATGGCAATTACCTATTCTTCTGCTTTCGTGTTCCTAAGCATAAACGGCCACCAGAGGGGGCCAATACTCGACCGCAAGTTCCGATACTTCGAAATAAGGTTGTTATCGGTACTTGCCCTTCCCTAGTTTTAAGTTTTATCATCCAGTTTGATCATTTCTCTGTTACGCAAGTGTACGAGAAATTTACTACTAATAAATAAAACAAACTATCGTGACCAAACGATAAAAATGTGTTTTTCTCAGTCTCCTCAAGGTTTATAAAGAAGTTCACCGCTGTCAAAATAAAGGCAGAACAATAAAGCGTGTCCTCACAATAACAAACCTGCAGATTGCAAATGGCCACCTTTCCACTATTCACACTCAACCAGCAACCGTGTTTCTTCCAGCGAGCCAACATTTTTCACCGAAGCGCAAAATCATATTTTTTGGCCTGCCTTAGTTATTTTTCTCACTCACTGAATTGCGTTTCAGAGAGGTTCTGGTTCTAGTTTCACTTCAGCTTCCCTTGATAGCCTGCAGACAGCTCTTCCTGGCAGTCCAATCTGTTCTCCAACACTAGCCAAGATACACATGGACATAAACTGTATATGTGTACACATACTGGCTCCATATGGACCTCCTCGCATATGCCCGATATACGTTCAGCACATACCGTACCGAGCCAGAGATTCTGAACGTACGCATAATCACACGAAGCGAGTCTTCATATTCTCTTCTCTGCACATGTGGGCCCTCGGTAATCAATTCAAAATTAGAGCGAAAGCTGCTCCAAGAACTTCGACGCTGGCTGCCAGCTCCGACTCTGAGGCCATACTTTTCTCGGTATGTGTGTGTTTGTATGAGCGAGGCAGAGAGAGCCAGCTTTTGATATTGAACCAACTTTGAGGGGCCCTACAATGGGGCATTTCTTCTCCACTCTGCTTCTTTTTCATCTCGTCTATCGCCACTCAAAAAGTAGAGTGCAGTATTTTTGAGGCAGTACTTTGCATTGAAAATAATCATCTCAAATTCGAAGCGGTTGGTCTCTCTCTAGTCCCGACCTTGCTTCCCGATATTAATTACTGTTCCGACTGCTCCAAGCCACATAGTGAAGCCACCAAAGTGGAGTCTGGTCTTGTGGCTTAGAGTTGTGGCTTCCTTTAAGCTTCACTGACCAATAAAAATAGTGATAGTGTTATGATAATGCTCATGGAATTTTAATTGAAAATAAACGTTTTACCTGCATGAACCTCAGTTCTTTATAATAATCGATTTAATTTTAATGTCATTTTGAGGGTGGGATAATATCAGTCACCTGGCTTTTGGTATCGGAAATCGCAAAGGCAGCCGATACTGCCAGTTTGTGGCCGTTCAAGATTAGAAATGAGAATAATGATTAAAAATGGCTAGTAATATTTGGCATTTTAAGGAAAACGTTACCGATAAAAAACTCTTTAAAACGATAATGATATCAAACGTACTAGTGGTATCGGGTACTTTGTATCGTATCAGTTGGAATAAAAGTGGTATCGAACATTGCAAGTTCATCGTAACATCGCCTTGAACAAAAGACAAAACGCTAAAAAAAATACTATTCCGCAACCTCGACTTGTGCAGCTACGCTTTCATTTCCCGTCTGCGCCCTTACGGACTCATCCTCAATAATTGATAGACTTGTCACTTTCATTTTTGAGTCTGTAGTGACGAAGCAAATCTTATCTCTGCGAAGGATCCGTCCTTGAGAAAAACAAGCGGCCGTGAAAAACACATTTTATGTGAGCGCACGTCGATGCCGACATCATCGTGTTGGAATGTCTATTGAAGACGGGGATGAACCAGCTCCACCTTTTCAGTGAAATTTGACTGTGACCTTTGACCCAAATTCCTATTTCTTTCTTTTCCTCTCCCTCTTTGTGCTTTTTTGCCTGGCGGCTCCCCTGCTCCTGCTGTGTTTGTTGTTTTTATGGAGCATTTGTGTTTTTCAAGGAGTTTAAAGAGACCTTATGGAGCATGATGATGATATCAGATTTGGCAGGTACATGACAGAAACTAATAGAAATGATGTTAAGTTAAATGTTAAGTCTTTTCTTTGAGATTACAATCACCTGCAGACAGAGTTTTTTTTTTTTTAAAGTGTAAAAACACTAACCTGTCAGAGTGGGTATAATTCGGTAGCTGCCATGCATGCTTGGCTCCATCAAAAGACTACTGTGCTTTTATTTTGATTATGTGGAATTAAATTTGATTTGGAATTTTATAGTTGTTTCAGAACCACAGCAGTATCTGAAGTCTATAATTTTTGGATTTTTAACAGTTTTCTCTATTGAATGTTGCATGCTAACATTTGTCATATTTTCAATTTTGGGACGATTTACAGTCGGCCATTTTGTCTTTTAACTTCATTGTTATATAGCGGGACAGGGACTGAAGTCTGGGAGTGGGCGCCAGCTCTACACCTTTTTCTGCCCTCATCACTTACATGGAAATGACTTCTAATTAGTGAGACATTTTTCCGGAGGAGGAAACTAAAAAAAAATGGAGCTAATCTAGTTTGCTTTACATAAGGACCTGGGGGGGGCTCTAATTTGCACAACATTGATTAAACACTTCTTGTTCTGCCAGCTTGACATCAATAATCAAGCGTTGACATTTTTTTTTTAATCATTCAGAAGTGCTTACATCTCAAAAGTACATGTAATCATAATTTGAGTTACGCAAGCACTCATTGTAAACAAATACCCGATGTCTCAAAGCAGATGTTCATCTTTTATCACTCACTTAGTTACTTCTTGTTCCCTTCCCAGATTCCAGGTGCTTATTCATGGATAATATATTAACTGTCTTTAAATATTCAAGTATCGCTTCTTGACACGCGGTGAATAAAAAAACAAAAAACAAAATGGCCTGAGTGAAAGTCAAGTGCCTTAACAGTCATGGCATATCTGAACACGGATTTAATTTGGCAAGAACATTGTAAAGTTTATGACATACATCATCTGCTTTGCGTCACCGCTTATATCAACTCCTGCAAACACGCATCACTTCCTGTTTACTAGAAATCTTCCAGACAAAGTGCTCGGAGCTGTATGTAAAGGCTTTGTCTGTTGAAAAAAAAATGCTTTCTGTGCAGTGTTTACTGTAAATCATCACACACTCATTAGTTTGGACCGTGCATTGTCGGTCCTGAAGCTCTTCATACTTTTACGCGTCGTTAAACAGATGCTGATTTATGTCGTGCGCCGTTATTGTCTGGTCATCCCATATTTTTTATTTTTTTTTACAGACTTATTTTTCCAATATCAGTTTCTACTGGTAAATCTTTTTTTCTCTGTGTACGAAGACGGTCGGTAGCAATGGGCAAAGGCGCGGAATTCCCAGCAGAATGACTCACTCCACAAGAAATTTGGGGTTACAATGTTCGATGGTCACAATGAGTGGGAGGGGATGGGTGGAAAAGGGGTGGGGGTGGGGTGCTCTTCCCAATATTTTTCCTTCCTGCTGGAAGAAAATAGCGGAAACTCTGGTAACTGTGTTAAAGGTCTGGCTAAACAATAATAGCTGATTTCATCGTTGATGATTTTGGAATTGAAATCTATGTGAACTAGAATCAGAATTTACACCCAAAAAAAAAATACAATGAAAGTGGTTTGGGATGCCTGTTTGAAATGTGCATTGTTATGAAATGACACATTTATCAATCACTTTTTGTGTACATGCATGCATTTCTGATTCTTGGTCTTGTGTAAAACGGCTATCTGCTTTATGTCTCTATAATTGCTTCCAGCAGTTGCGTGGCGCCAGTCAAACGCACTTGGACGCTGCATTTACTTTCTCTCTCTCGCTCGCTCTGCTCTCTCAGGCGATCAGCAGTGTGGCAAACCAGGATTTTTTTTTTTTTTTTTTGTCTGGGTCAGTCAACCTGCCGTCTTATGGACTTGGACTGTGATAAGTGCGGCAATCATCTTATGCAACTGTGTGCAATTGAGAGTTATATTTTTCCAGGGTTTTGTCTACAAGCCAAATGTCTTATCTTAATTTGTTGTTTGATTCCGTATCTAGTAATAAATTATAAGGCTAGAAATTGATTGCTTAGATTTGGGCTGGGTGTTTCATTGAAGCTTTGCTGATTTAACCCAGAGCAGATGTGTGAAGTTGTTTGGTGTTTAACAAGTATTCAAATATATTGACAAATGTTGATTACTCTGCACATGATTGGCAAGATTAAATTGTCCACTTTTCCAAACGCACGTGTGCTTTTTTTTTTTTTTAGGTAGTGCCCATCTTTGTTATTACAGCTGGCTCCTTCTGAATATAATCCAAACAGTCAAGCCGTGTTAAACTCCATAAAAGTGTGGCAATTGATTTTCCTCATGGAGATGTTGGGTGTTTTTTTTTTGTCTATGCTTTCCAGTAATAACTACATTTATAACATAAAGACTTAGAGGTTAATTGAAAAGTGTACCTAAAGATGGAGCTTTAATGATTCTTGTATGAAGAGAAGAAAGAGCTCCTGCACACTTGTTTAGAACAAAAAGGTCTGCACATTGTCTCGTTTGGCGTGAAAGCAGAAGAGAAGGTGTAAGTCATTTTACGTAACCAAGATCAAGCTACATTAGGAAGCCCGAGAGCAAAACTGACCTTCAAACTTGCAGAAGCAGCTTTGTCAGGAACCATACCGAAGGGATGTCTTCTGTTTGGACACTATTTGTGGTCCTCAGGTTGTCAGATGGAACAAAATGTCTTGGCCTGTTTGAAAAATACAAAATGAATAAGATTAATAAGTATAATAATATAAAACAAACATCCAGTGGCCACATCCAAAACATGTGGTAGGAAAGAAGTAAAACCAGTTTTCAAAGAATGCAATAAATAAAACAAACCAAATAAGAAGTTCAAGTCACTCGCCTACTTTTTTTAAGCACTTAAAATGTCAATTAATGAACAATTTATTTTTGTGGGTAAGTCCTTCCTCAGAAATCACTCTTGCGAAAAACTAGCTTGTATATTAAGTATCGGCAACAATGACCAGAAATCGAGTCAACCGGTCACTTCTCAGATGTTAATATTTATCAAGTGTGTGCACTTAGTTTCAAATTTGAGGTGTGAGCAAAATGGTGGCCAAATCCACATCCAACCCCCCCCGAGTATGCATTTCGTGAATATCTGGCATATGGTAGCCATCTTGCCCTGGCGGCTGAGCTAAAGGAAATTCCAGCATTGTCGAATTTAGGCCAACATTCTGCCGCAGCGTTCAGTCAGTCACTCAAACAAGCACGAAACCTAAGTCAGGGTTGTGATACACATACCAAATTAATTCGGAAAAGTCATTTGAATAGCTCAATAACAAGCCTCCGGCAGATTGCTTAACATGTTATTATTCCAACTCTGAAAATCTCTTATAGCCACTCTGGTCTTTATCTGCAGATTGGCTAAGTGCTGTGAGTGTATACACATGGTAGCCATTATTTCTTTGTGTGTTTAGTCTTTGGCATTTTTTCACAGATTGTATATGGCACAAACTTTTGGAGAAGACTAACTTGATGTGTGTGTGTCCCTGTTCTCCAAGATTAAAATGATCTTTATTCATTCATAAACATTTGTGTGTTATATTTGAAATGGGTGACTCCGGAGTAAAACGTAAATGTCTGTCAGTAGAGTTGTTGTCGTCTGAAAGAGCCAAATGAATGTGCAGCGGTTGCTATAGCAACTTGGGTAAACACTGGAGCCATTGTAGTGTTGCCCCCGTTAACACGGCGCACATTTTGGCTTGACCCTCAAATCTTGTTGGTTCAGCGCTTGTGCACATTCATGCACGCACACATGCTGCTAGCTGATACCTCAATTTGGCATTTATTTCATCTTGAGCACAAGCACCCTCATTGACCTAACATAAAAAAATAAATAAAATAAAAACACAATGTACACAGTTAGCTAAATTGATGTTGAATCAAACTGTTTGTTTTTTTTCCGGACTATAAGTCACACCGTTTTTTTTTTTTAAATACTTTTGTTACATTTGAGGACCAGCCAAAGTGTTTGCCAACACCCATAAAAAATACTTAAAAAAAAAACAAAAACTTGAAGACAAAGAAAAGCGTAGTCATGGAAACTTTCAGTCATAAAAATCAGATAGTTCAGCTTCTTTTCTATCGTCTTGTATGTTAGCCCCCATTTCACCCAGCTTCTTTTTTTTTTTCCTATTCTCTCTTTCAGTCCCTTTCCTGTCTTGCTTTTTTTTGCCCTCGTAAAGATGAGCGAATGTGCAGTGGCATGCAGCAGCACGAGTGACTCAGGATGTGTGATTGTGCTGCCACACAGACCAACGGTTAAAAGTGTCTACTCCAGAATCAGATTAGTCATCGTGCAAGTGTGCATGCAACCTTTTAGCATGAGTTGTTTTTGTCATTAGCCAAGGATTTGTTTTGATCCTTGGGGAAGTATGTACTCCATTTTCTTTCCGCCACTTATTAAGATTCAGCATGAGCTAATACTTGACCTCTGTCACGATTCCTCAGCTTGGCCTCATTTCTTCGATTGGGGATCAAACCAATATTTTGTTTTCATAAAGTGTCTTGACCTTTATAGGATCTGTTTTAGGATTTGTTTGGCATATTTTAGTCATGGTTATGGCATTCTAGTGATGAAATCCATGGGTGCGGAAGGTTTACTACTGTTTGTTACTGGGTGAGATAGTGAAACGTGACAATTGGGAGGACTGAGTCACACAGAAATCCTGCAGAGAGACAAACAGCCTGTGGAAAGAACTTGTGGAGTTATCAGCACTCCTTGAGATTGTGAACAAGCAGAGAGCCAAGACCTACTAATTGATTGATTGATGAAATTTGCTAGAAGTGGATTTCGTAATTGTCCGAATGTGAATGGCAGACACAGAAGGTCTCACATTTCTCGAGGCTTTCCTCTAGCAGCAAGGTGGCACGGCTGCAAGAGGAGAAGGAATGTAAACAAAACAACTTTGAATCTGCTGAGTGTGCTGTGAGAGGTCACACTGGCAACGTGGTGAATGTAACAGCACAATGCCAGAAACGAACGGCACCGCAATGCAAATATTATTTTCAGTTTTGATCAATTTTTGAATTTGATTTTGAGAGTTACGTTGGAGCTACGTTAGAAATAAATGTGCATACAAGTTACTGCGTGAATATTTAATAATATCATGTTTCAGTCTTTTTTTTTTTTTTTTTACATAATTGTCTAAAAATGCAGATCTTTTGGTATTTTTATTATTTTTTTTAAAGAATTTTTCAAAAATATGTCCTGACATATAATACAGATGGTTTCTGTTGCAAATTTAAGTTTAATGGGATAGCGGTCGACTGGCCTTGGAGCAGGGCTGTCTTCTATTAGTTTCATAGTTTGACTAAAATTGTCACATCAGCATCTTTTAAATTGTTGCTCGCTCAAAATCCACGTGCGTAAAGTCAAAAGTAATATAAAGGTCAAGTGTTACTATTATGATAAGTCTTAAGTCCTGATGATGATCCCTTGTGTGTCTTTACAGATGCCAGGTCTTTTGTCCAGTCCTGGGAGTCTGACAGTCATCTGGTTTTTATCTTGGTCACTATGTCTCAGTGGTGCCCAGATTTGGACCAATGAAGGTAACAGACACAAGCTCCTTCACTTATCGGGAGGACATATTTAAAAATACTTATGTAAAAAAAAAAAAAAACTCAGACGCACATATAAAAAGTATTTGGGTCTATTTTGGGCGCTCAGTTAAAGAGAAAAGATGGAGGGAAGACATCTAGCATTTAGAATCAAATAACTGGTTATAATGTATGTTTTTGTCTTTTGGAAAAATACCATAAAAGACGACACGCATTCTAAAGAAAACATTTTTCCATCCTCTTGCAAAGCCTTCATTTTGTTCACTTTTATGGTTTTCGAAGCATTTTCAGCCTCATTTGAATTTTTTCTTTGGTTAGCGTTTCGCATAAATTCTATTGTCGACGTGTTTTTTTTCCCCTCGTCGGTATTGAGAAATGATCATGGCACAACATTTTTCCTCTTAACGCCGCCCCAATATTTTTCCTTGCTGTGTCTGTTATCTGATCCAAGCTGAGGTTAAATTATTAATTTCATTAATAAGAATAGTGGCTGTAAAACTGTCAGTTTTATTCCCCCTTCCTGTAACCCAACACAAGTCTTTTTTTTTTTTTTTTAACTTTTTCATGAACTGATTTGACCAGCTTTCCTCCACACATATGTTTGTGTGAAAGTTTATTTGTGTATGCAGAGGCATGCACTTAAACGCATATGCGTGTGCTTTTGTGTGGGTACTTGTGCCGTGGCCTTTTTAAAAAAAAATTTAAAACAGAGGCAAAATCAGATATGAGTGGAACGCTGCGGGTTCGGGGGAATAATGTGCTTGACTGCCAATAAAACATGAAGACACACATTCGAACCAGACAGCTTTGCACTACATCGGCGATTCTACACACAACCACAAAAACGAAGGGTCTGACAATATATATATATATATATATATATATATATATATATATATATATATATATATATATATATATATAAAAATAAAACCAATATAACTAGAGCTGATAAAATCGATATTATGCCTGAGCAAATTAGCCACAAGTATGAAAAACAGGAAACTGAAACTTGGGCCAAATTGTGAGTTAGCAAAAAAAAAAAAAAACTCCTGCAGAGCGGGCACAGAAGTTGTGAATTAATTAAAGTTAGTGTGTGCTTAGCTCTGTACTCCCTGTCAAATATTTTTCCACTTGAGATGTGGTGTAAAAGCCAATGTTCATATCATGTAGCTATCTAAACACACACGTTCAAACTGCAGTATTTTGGATAAAGCAGTTTTGGAGACCTTGAAAAGTGAGGCTGCTTTATTGCTAAATGGGAAAATTGCGTGGGAAAAATACTCATGTGATTTAAGGCAGATATAATCATTCAAGTACCTTGCATGCTGTGCAGACATTTTATAAGTTGGACTTCTATAAAATCCTCCATCTATAATCCAACACACAAAGTCAGACATTGCCTCAAACGTTGACACATAAAAAGTCTGATGTTGTGACTCGTGAACAGTTCGATCTGTATTCTACCTTTGTGCCAAACGGGAGCAGCAGACCAATAATCAAGTTTTTGTTTGGATAATCATTGATCAAGGAACAACTCTTCAAAGGCTTCGGGTATCTTTAGTAAACCACGAGAGCGGCTCAAGCTAACCAGTGACAATTTCCTTGTGTGTGTGTGTGTGTTTTTTTTTTCTCATACTGAGCCCATAAAGATGATTCTGATTTAATGTTATTCTCATCCTGCTAGTTTATTATTTGTGTCAAAGCAGTTGATTAATGCTCATGAAATGATTAACCAGACAAGCTTCCAGAGAAGCCGAAACACTCTCAAGCAAGCACGTCAAAGTCGGTTCCAGCTCGGTGCCTGAAGGACCACGAACCTTCTTTGGTTATGTTATTGTGTCCACCCCGGTGCAAAGCGTGACACATACATCACGTTAATACAGACCACGGCACCGCAAAATACGAGCGCCTCGGCCAGACAAGTGGCGCGCTTTAATATTTTATGTCTGTGTTTGCAGTTTCGGACGTGCAGTACGGGCGCTTGGACTCCAATGTGACACTGGCATGTGGGAAGTCACAAATGAAGTAAGGATTTTTAAACTCTGCTTTTTTTTGTTTGTTTTTTTAAAATCAAGCTTATTAACACTTCGGCCCAATAGGATACCCGTGGCGTGGCATCTCGACGACAACCAAGCGTTGCCTCGACATAAAGTGACATCAGATGGATCGTTGGTCCTGCTTCACGTTAACCTTTCGGCCCAGGGCAACTACAGTTGCTATGACAACCACGGGCTCCTCCTTCACTCCATCAAACTCAGACTTGGCCGTAAGTGTCGTTTCCTTTGACAGTTTTTTTTCTTTCATCGATAAATACAACTCAGTTATGTAATTGAAAGATTTGGTCCTCGAGGAAAACTTGTGTTATTTCCATCACAATGACAAAGACTCCATTTCCCGTGACTGTCTCTAAAAGGAAATGGCTCCCTAAGCGGCCCTCCTTTGAGGGAGAGAACTTGGTTTTCCTCGAACTGCTTACGAAACTTCGACCATGACTTCAATTATTTCTTTGATACCATGTCTGAATGTTCTATCTTTGACTTTTGTTCTTCCAGACCCTCCAGGGCTGCTCAGCATTTCCTGTCAAGTTCCTAATCACACTCATGTCCGCTGCTCCTGGGTAGAATCAGTGAAAACCTTTCTTCCAGTCGAGTACAACGCCTCCCTCAGGTAAAAGTTAGCTATTACAACTGAAGTAACCACTTGGCTGCACTGTTTAGGTCTGAATGCAAGTTTTGAGGGGTTTTTTTGTTGTCTTTTTCAAGGGGTAATGGACAAGCCGGGCAGCCGTGCCTGGTGGACCCAGTCCACAAGTACTGCGATGTGGAGCACCCAGCCTTCTGGCAGACGATCCACACGCTTAGAATCACGGCTACGAACGCGCTTGGTTCCGAGACAACGTCTGCCCGCTTTAAGTTAGATAAGCTCTGTAAGTATGGTAAAAGAAAAATATATATATATAGGTGGGAAGGTATCTGAGTATGATATAAATTAGAAAAAAATAATAAAAATAATACAGATAAATATATATTGATATATATCTATGAAAATAAAAGTCAGATATGTACTATGCACTTTAGCATCTTTTGCTAATTTGCATTTAAGGAGGGTCAGTTTGACTAAAAGCTTTTTCCGGTGCATGCACTGACGTGCCATTAACGTGTCAAAACAAACCAAAGCGAGATTCCAGGTAAATGGTCATTAGCTTATGCAAACATTTTTGTCTTTTCAGTAAAACCCGACCCTCCCGAGTCCCTGTTGGTCAATGAGGTGGAAGGTTTTCCAAAGAGGCTTCTCATCTCATGGAACCTTCCGTCCTCGTGGCCGCTACATGATGCTTTCCCTCTCGTGTTTCATGTAAGATATAGGCCACAAGGATCTCAGTACTGGTCAGAGGTTAGTCTTTTATATTTTAATTAATAGTTAACCCCAATCAAGTCGTATCTTTCAAGTACTTACCATTTGCTGTCTTTTCTTTCTCCATTAGGTTTACACCGAGGACAGTTCAGTGGAGATTTTTGACGCTTTGGTTGGGCACACCCATCAGGTTCAAATCCGTGCCAGGGACGAGCTTGACGCCGATAGCCAGTGGAGTGACTGGACTCCTCTCCGTTCCGGTCGGCCCTGGGAAGGTTCGAAAAAGATCATTAGTTGTAATTTGATTACCGTAACTTTCGGACTATAAGGCGCACCGGACTATAAGCCGCACCAGCTAAAATTTGCGAAAAAAGTCACGGCTTATAGTTCGAAATTTACGGTATTTGTAAATTTAGCCCAGCATATCATCAGCGATGCAAAAACAACTCGAGTTGAGCAAGCCGTGATGTCGACCGCAACTGACACATGTACGTGTTTGTGCGTTCATCCCGCAGCCCCCGCCACGTCTGAACCTCTGGAGGAGAAGTTTCCAGACTATTTTTTTCCCTTCAACACAAAGCCAGAAACATCGACTTCAAAGTCACTTAGTAAGTCTCTCCAAATGATAAACGTGTGGCCATTTGCAATATCAGTTTACATTTTTTAAGACATCAATGTGCCAAGATGATTCAAGAAGATTCGTTTGGGGTTAAACTTTGATCGAAGCACATTCTTGTCGCCACAGGCGACCGCCATTACTGGCAAAATAATAAGGCATCATTTACTGTTAGTGCAAATGGCTTACTGTTCAAATGACATCTAACTGCAGCCGCCATTGCTTCTTACATTATGAACTCATGAAAAGGTAAATGCGGGTAAGCCGTTTGACACACCTGCCAACACGTGTTCCAAAAAAATAAGTACTCGCTCGATACACGCACTTGGATTTCTAAAGCTGCTCAAATTTGAAGAAGTGCATCTGTGAGTGATTAGAGCCTCAAAATGTTTTGTGAACCAGATGCACTCTCTTTGTGTGTTCTTACCCGGGCCGCATCAATCAGTCCACTACCGCAAGATTTTATTTTTTTTTTAAATGTGGATTCTCCCTCTCTGTGATTTGTATTTGTGTACTTTGTGCGAGTCTGTTTACTCTTGGCATGTTTTAAATCTGAATGTAAAGTGATGATAGCTTATTTAGAATAATTTATACCCAAAGACACATTCATGTGTCCCTCTGACAATGCTTTTTTGATTTTACTTCTGCATCTCGTCTCTTCAACACTGGCTGTGTTTTTTTTTTCCCCCCCATGAAATTTTTTCCAGGGCCGGTTCTGCAAGACGACAGTAATTTGGGATTGGTGATTCTGCTGGTTTTGTTTGCCGTGGTTATCGTAGCAACTGTCCTTTCCCTCATCTTTGTGGTGTGGTAAGACCTACTTGCATTTATTTTATTTTATTTATTTACATTTATTCCCACAGTTAGTCTTATTTATTATTTTAAATGCTTTCTATTTCCAGGTTAAGGCAGAGGCGGCGTGAGCATGTGACCAAACAGGAACTCACCTCTATGGTCAAAATGAAGTCATTGCCAGTTTGATGTGAGTATCATGATAAAAGAATTGTGACATGTTTTTTTTTTTTTTTGGTCTAAAGTAGCCTCAGCCCACCCCGCCAAACTTTTTGCCAGTGCAAGTATGTCGTTGCGTAACCATGACCACCAGGGACAGCGCAGTTTAGAATTCCAAGCACCCATCAAGACAGTAAATACATCAGTTAGATTCTCACTTGTGGACACTGCATTTCATCACTGAGCTGATTTATTGCTCATCACATTCTTTCCTTCTTAAAATTTGGTAAATATAGCTACAAAGTAGCCTGGCTTCGTCACATGGCTTAGCTCCGCCCCTCGCTTGTCAGTCATGGTGGTTAGCAATAAAATGCTCAAGCAAATTGCACATTGCGTGAAACTCATCTTCAGGAATAATCGCAATTATCTCCCTGAACTTCTTTGTGTCGTCCCTACACGTTTTCCGAATACGATCACTTCCCACACGTGTGGTTGTGCATTTCCTCAGCTTTGCCCGTTTGGGAGATAGTTGTGGATGGCACAAATGGCCTCTGTGGTTAACATAATTATAAAGCCAATGAGTACGCTCTCTTATTCGAAATCCATTTGCAAAATTACGAGTGTCATGGCTGTGCGGCAAACAAACAAATACACACACAAAAAAAATAAAAATACCAAGGGACTGAATCCATCTCTTGGCATTCACCGCATTGATTAAATAGCATCAAATGAAACTTTTGAGCAAATGCAGTCCACGTGTCGCTATAAAAAGCACATATGGTCTTGTAAATATGTCCTCCACTCTGTCATTTCCATCTGGCAGTGCTTACTGACATGATATATGGATTTTTTTTTTTTAATGTGGCGTTCCTTTTCCATCTTCAGGTTAAAATCAAACATCATCTACTCCTCGGCCCGTTGTAGGGCTCCTCCGAAGAGTCGGCCGTCACGACAGCACGCCGACGTTCCGTATTCAACTACCACAGACGAACCGGAATCCGTTTAAGAACTGTGACGACGCAAAACAAACTCTTTGACATTTCCGCGCAATGCATCTGCAGCACGAGCCTCCTGGTGGGACGTTTCTAATGCCCCCTCAGGTTATTTTAGTCGTCATGGGTTATCCGGTCACGTATAGCAGACAGACTCGACGCTGTGAACGAGTGGCAGAGTTGATCTGGCAGCATTGAAGCGTCAAAGAGGCCTGAAGAAGGGCAGCTGGCAACAAGTGGGCAACTTGAATTGTATTGCTTATATTTTGATGTTGCATGCTAATATCTTTTTTTTTTTTTTTTTATTCGTCCATCCACGCGCATCATATTTGGGTTAAAATTCAGGGAAAAAAATCAGATAAAGGGTTCCCACGACAAACCTAGTTTGCTATAGCCCAAATGCTTGTATATCTTACGGCTTTGGAGAAACAGGAAAATCGAATACAGGACAGTTTCAAGTCCCTCACTTGACTTGTCTTACTGTGGCCCGGTGAGATAGCGGTTACCATGGTTACCCAACAAAAGCCAATCTCACAACGCTTGGTGTCCTAAAAGCTCGTGATCTTTGATAAACAGTAACGACCGGCGCTCACGAGACGCCCCAAATACCTCAGTTTGTGTTATATTTCTTCTTCCATGATCTCGCCTGTGTTTGTATCACCGTGTTGTCATCCAAAAGCTGTGCAGTCAACTGACCGACTGCGTACGATGTCAAGTTAGTAGCGCTTTGACGAATGACCGTGTTCTCTCAAGCTAGCCCCGCATAACACGCACAGATTCAGTCGAAGCTTTGTTTTTGTGAGTTTATCGTTTATTAAATGTATGTCACGAAACATATTTGGGTGTCGGTAAGCAATTCAGGATCGTACCAGATTAGCTCAGTTTGTTTTAGTTCATTGGAAAAATCAAAAGGTGTTCAAAAGAAATTGTGGAATTAATAATTGATGAAAATATTTGAAATTCCAGATGACCACATTTAAGAATTTTATTGAGGATATCGGTATTTTTGTCCCTATCGTGCTTTTATTGTTGCTGTTCTGTTACTCTATTGGACTGATCATTCAATATGGTTTTCATTTCATTTTTGGGGGGTCAAGTCAGAAGGTCCCTGACAATCTAAGAAATATATTTATTGGAGAGGATAGTGTTTGTTCTTTTTCATTCAATTTAAATATATAGGAAAAATAAAAAAAGTGGAACGGATTGTTGAGTTAAACTTTTCAATTACATTTAAACTTAGATTTGTACTGACAACAAACACTTAGGATTTTTTTTTCTTGGTGTTAAAAGACACATTTTGTAATAAAATTACATTTTCTGGGGCAAAGTGCAGTATTAGAGATTGTCCATAATTCCATGTGAGCCTTTTCTTAGTCTTCATAGAAACTGTTTTCTCTCTATTTTGTGATGCCAGGAGCCTCTTTCAGGCATCCATCCTCAGATGTACAGTGTTTTTTTTTTTTGTGGCTTCATTTGTTTGCCAGATATCACCATAAGCTGTTATTTGTGCTCTCCCTACCTTTGTATGTTTCTGTAAAAAAATAAATACTATTTTATCACACCGGCAGCTTTCGGGTGCTTTCTTTAATTCTTCATGGAAAAAGCTGTAACTTGTGTGGCATTGTGCTTCCTGTAGCAAACTCATATTCCAGATGTTGTTTATTGAGATTAAAATAATAGTGCATTCTCTGTATTGTTTTATTTTATGTGTATTGGTTTTATTTTTTTTACAGCAACTAAACAGTGAAAACAAATGGAAACAAACTTATGTGCAAAAGAGGTTTCAAGTGGATGACTGAAGCAGTCATAAGAGGTTTGGCTAACAACTCTATTAGTTTCTGGAAAAACATTGCTCTGAGTGCATGTGTCCTCAGAAACTGCTCTTTGCAACCAAGTTTGTGAGAAAAACATTTCCACAATTTTTTATAAGAGCAGAAGTGATACCAAAGTCTTATTAAACTATAAGATACAATAAAGCAGCAGTAGCACACGATGAAAATAAACATACCGTTTGCATGGGCTTGAAGTCATTTTCGACTGTATTTTAATCGTCAATTCCACCATGGTCCTTTGTCGCCCTCTAGTGGACACAGGATGACATCAGCCTTTTCATGGTACTGAAACAAAACAAACGACTTTCTATACAGGTTAAAAGTGAGGACAAAACCTAGCCCTATTCAAACCCTGTCTCTACAAAAACCTAAATATATTTAGTTAAGTCGTGATACAAAGTTGAAAACTGCGTTTTAATCGACATTTTCCTCAGCAGTACAACAATAAATAGCAAATAAATATGGCTTAAAATTTCGAATGAAAATATTTTAAACATTAAATTAAAAAAAAAATTCTATAAATTATGTTAACTGGTTTTCAAACACACAGGGATTTGCATGTGGACAGTGAAAAAAAAGTGATTCCACTATAACTACAATAAAGCAAGTGCAATTAAAGCATCCTGAAGTAAGGCGACACTTCAGACATTTAGTTAAAGTAAATATTGGTGAGAGACAAGTGTACTTGTGGTAATATCAATTAGTCATCACTGGATAAATATCGTAAAGGTGAATAAGCACATACTTCCTACAGGGTAGTAAAGTAAAAGTTGGCACTCGTTTTTTTCCGGATTTGGTTCATAGTTTCTCCCTTCCGTTAATTTGCCATTCTTTTGTTGCACCTCCTAACCGAGTCTACACATCGATGGCGACTCCGTGTTTGGTGGAGATGACGTCTCTGGCTCCGGTCAGATACATGAGCACGGAGCACAGGTGAGGAAGCGTGGCTGTGGTGCTGACGTAAAGCCAGTAGGGGAGCGGCGCCGTGTTCCCCAAGGGACACACCCAAAGGCCGCGGCGCACAGCGTCCCGCACGTGATGCGTCGCCATGGAAATGAAAAGCATCCACGGCAACGAGCACCAGGCGTCCTTGAGGCGTCCCAGCCACATGAGCAAGCGGAGGGACAGGCAGAGGACGGGAATGAGAGACGAGCAGTGGAGAGGAGGCCGCTGAGGCAGGGAGACGGCGGCCTGGGTGACAAAACGCATTTGTGTATATTAATTAAAATAAAAAAAAATAAAAAATAAATCACCTTATTTTCCCATCATTATAAAACTAAAAGATTTGACTTTGCTTGTGTGTCAAAAAGCACCTTGAGTGACAGTGAGCCGGCCATGTAGAAGTGGTCCAAGTCAATGATGGACGCCAGGAGACCCGCCAGCAGCACCTCATAGACGTCACTTTTCTTCCTGAGCCCGATGACCACAGCCCAGGACCACAACCCCACAACAGCATGCGTCCCGTTATCCAGGGCGGCGCGCAGCCACAGGTGATGCTGGATGAGCGGAAGCTGCAGGGCGTGGTCCGCCGCCACGCAGAAAAGGCCCAGACCCGCCGAGGCCAGCAGGGAGGCGGAGCTGAATGTCTGCAAGAGAGCCTGGGCTTTCTCCGTCTCCACGGCCAGGCTGAGGGGTACGGGGGCGCCCTCTCCCCCCAGCAGTGGGGAAGAGTCCAGCTTGGAGTAGAAACCTTGCATATTGATAAACAGCTGGGTGGTGGCCAAATGGATGCCACTGAAGGTCAGAAGGACTCTGGTAAACTGTACAAACAATAAAAGTAGTAAATAGCTCTCCTTAGTGCTCAGAATCCATACATGATTAATATTATACTGGTACTTTTTGAATTCAACGATTTCATTCAATAACCACTGAAGTGACTTAACATAACTATGTTATTTAAAGAAAAAAATCTGATTAAAACTACGAAAAAGATATCAACCCTATCCTATGCACGAAGCCTACAATAAAGGCAGAAATCATCTTTATTAGTCTTGTGAGGACAAGAAACAAATTGATCTTTTCAAAATGACAGCTTGCGCGGAGCTAGCTTGCAATGGGATGCTGCTGCTGCATTGTGTGGGATGACAGCGGCTCGAATAATATTGTGATCAAACATGCCATTCGCTCTTCAAACTACATTTAAAATCAAAACATGAATGCATTAAATACAGGTGTGGATTTTACACCCCGAAATTATACCAACACAATAACACTCACCCCATGGTCTTGAACTGTGCTGCAAAATCAGAAAACATACACACTCACACAGACGCGGAACCTTGCTTCTTCTTATCTGAATTCACAGTCGGCCCTACCGTGGATGGAACTCGTTAGCGCCTCTTAGTGGATTGTCAGAATATCGCACTTCAGTACCATGGATAGCGCCTCCAGCGATTTTATCTGCGTCCCTCGTGGATTGTAAGAATATCGCTTCAGCACCCTGGACAGTGCATCTAGCGATTTTATCTGCGTCTCTTGTGGAGGGACGCATTTAAACATTTTTAACCATATATATTCACAAATGTACGGCAAATGCACGTTTCTGGGAGCACAATTTATTCAAAAATTAATTATTGCTTGTTCTTTTTGTGCTTTAAAACTTCACTGCCGTACACTGAAGCTAAGTAATATTAGCAAAATGCCATTAAAAACGGCCGTTTTTAGAACGATGTGGTTCTTTTGTTTATTTTGGTGGCAGCCTTTTCCAAATTTGTACAAATGTTAAGCTTCAATGGATAATAAAAGCAGTCACAGAGAAGAAAAAGGCTGCACTGCATGCCTAAGACAGAAGGAGAGATTGTGTCATTCCTCCATTTATCAATGGAAGGTCAAAGTAGTCATTAGAGCTGAGTGAGGCTGTCAAGATTTTTGATGGCTTCGCCTTGCACACACACACTAACGCAAAAACACGACACCAAACACACACGGTAGATATCAAAGGTTAATGTGGGTCACATCTTGGCCTCAGACAAAGAGCGTGGCTGACCATTTCAATTGCCATTTAATTAAAGCCGGATCCGGATACAAGGTGAAGGGTTCAATCTTCTTTCTGAACTTGAAATGCGGCCAAAAGGGGGATGAGTGTGACCAACGCTGAACAAGTGAGGGCGTCATGCTTTCTTTACACATTCGGAAGCTAGTGAATAGCTTGTGAATGAATAAAATAAAGGCACAAAGATGAATGAATGAATAAACACACAAGCACGCTCGCATACACACACGCCAGCCGACAGCTGTTAGATGGTGTATTGATTCGTCCTCAGTCCCCGTATTGGCCTGCCAGAACTTGTCAGAATAACGAAGAGAGAAGAGCAAGGTACTTTTAAAGTGACACACATGCAAAAAGAGCATCAAAGGTTAAGAGAGAGCAACCATCTTTTTCCATCTATTATTTTTCTATCCTTTTTGCTCACAGCTCAATTGAGTTATATCCTGAACTGGCCATCAGGGAAAAAAGAAAAGAAAAACTCAGCACATATTAAAACAAAACAAGCTAGCACTTTGTATTGCATTCAGTAGGTTTGGGTTCACATTAACTCACCTGAGTTGAGCAGTCGAACCAAAGATATGATTCGGTCCTGACAGCTGTTTTGGAGAATGGAAAGAAAATAACAGCTCACAATGTTCAAATGAGACCCGCTGTCGTCATTCATTGTGAAATGGTCACATTTAATGGTTGAAACCTGTCATTGTATATACAGATATAAAAAAGACCCCAGGTACAGGTAACGACATTCTACTGCTAATACATACATTATTTTTTTTATTATTATTATTAAATAATAAACTTTTCTTCAATGTTAAAGTTACATATCATAGTTTACAAAATTGGATCAGAGAAATAAGCCTTTATGAATGTCGGATTAAAAAAAAAAACAGAACTAAAAGCCTATATGTGTGTTTTGTAGTTGTTTCTCCATAAAATACATAAAAAAAACACAATAAAACACATCGGTACTCGTCGGAATAACATAATACCAAGAGTTGATCTTGGCGACTGAAAACTGCAAAAAGACATTTCCTATGCGCGTGAAGGCGTCAGAAAGCAAAGTGATTTGTGTTATTTTACAGCCATCGATGCCTACACGAAAAAGAGCCTTATCTTTGACAGAAGTAAAAAAAATAAAATAGTAGGGCAGCTTTAGACTTTATTCCATATATAGATATATTTGTTTTTGTTTTTACAATCATCGTCCTTCTTGACAGATGCAAGCAAAATGTTTCAACCAAGCGGACAAGTGTTGGTCCTTGCATCCCTGTTGAATTTGGAACACATTTGATATTTTATACTGCAGGGGGCGTCTTTGAGTCTTTGGCATGACGGTTTAGCTGTATGGGGGGCACTGGGACAGCGACTGGGCACAAGCACGTGAGCCCATGCTCAACTTTTAGGTGCACTGATTTTGTTTTTGTTGTGTGAATTCCGCTGTAGTTTCACACACTCAAAAACCCGGATCAAAAAAAAAAAAAAAGGCAGAGTGGAAAGTCAATACCAGCCGAACAATTTAAATTAAAGCCAGCGGGCAAGTGTTTTCAACTTTGCTTCTAATGTTGCTGCTGATGAAGACGATGATGAAGATGAGGCCGCGGCTCCTCTTGCGTGTCGACATTAATTGAAACTGCTTCATTGGTGTGTGTGTGTGTGTGGGGGGGGGGGGGGGGGGGAGGGCACTGTCCAAGTCATCTTGGCAAGTAAGTCGATGATAAGACAGAAATGATCAATGCACGACATCCTTGGGACTTGTGCAAAAAGAGAAAACAAAGATCCGGCCTCTTCTTCTTCCCCCTCTTCGTCTTCTCCTTTTTGACATTTACACCTAGACAGGAATGCAAACAATATGTTGGGAAAAAAAAAAATGAAACGTGTGTGTGTGTGTATGTGTGTGTTTACTCACTACATAATGAGCAGCACTATCCCAAAGAGAAGAGGCGAGAAGAAGTTGAGAAGTTTGCCAGCTCCGCCCACTGGAGGCTCAGCCTTATGTGGTGCGTTGGATGACGGTATGGGCGAAGTCTTTGTCTCTGTAAAAAAACAAACACACAAACACACACGCATCAATACACATCCTTTGATTTACTCGTGTATTGCAAGAAAATCTGCACGTTATTCATCCGGTAGCCAACTGTTTTTATTCCCGAGGGAATTGACATCAATAACGCTGATTTGACAAATGGACGCTGAAAAAAAATAAATAAAATAATAATGATAGCAGGAAGATGCAAAGAGAAAGGAAAATGCATTGCAGTCCAAAATCAATTCTAATCTGCAAGAGCAATCAATAGGAGACTTGTTGAGACAGTTATGAAGTGAACCCGAGAAGGAAAATCATATTCTTTTGGAAGCTGACCAGAACTAATACAGTCCAACTTCTTGTTCAGGTCAAGGAATTACTTGGCTTTCCCTTTTTTTTGTGGCTACGATTTACACCGCCTTATAGGATGAAAGCGAGCCAAATTGCAAAACGGGAAATGACTTCATGATTCATTTCATCAATGTTCTCACAAGCCACTAAAACTATATATAGTTTAAAAAAAAGTATCAAACAAAAATGTTTTTTTTGATAAGTGAGTGTGTAGAGAATATAATTTCCCTCTCCCTCTAATTAATGAGTGTTTTGGAGCAATGAGGAGTCAGGAGATAGTGAGAAGAAGCAGCCAGGTGTGAAATGGAGAACGCAAAAGAAAAAAAAAAAGAGAGAAAGTGCAAAGCAAAGCAGGATGTTTCAAACAGTGGAAGAAACTTCCCGCTTTGTTTTTGAGTGGTGAGGGGAAAACTGGATGCAACAAGCCAGAAAAGACTGGCAGGGAGCAGGAGGATCTGGCAACCCATAAGCAAAGCCATGAGGAGGAAATTTGACTTGATAGAGAGAAAAACGTGACGGATTTATGAAGCGCACACAAAGGGGACTTTTCATAAAAAGACTAATCCTTTGTATTTAGGGTGACAATAAGCCGGGAAATCGTTGTGTGGAGGGGTTCGCAATTATGCTTAGCTTCTTAGTGAGCAATGTTACAGCTTACATAATATTCATCCGTCACCCAATTAATTAAGGTGAGGTCTACTCGTGCGGCTGGGTCAACACCTGTCAATCAGGAAGAGACTTTATTTTTAACATTTTGTCAGATGCAATCGATGTATGAGTGGAAAAAAAAATATTTGGATAGAGGACTCTGATTTAGAAATTACAAGTGTTGCCATGACAAAGTCATTTAGTGACTGATGAGTTGATTTTAAAAGTAACTTAAGTTACTGATGACTTCATTTATAACAGGAGTAAAGTATGGGAAATAAAAAGCTCCGCCTTTGACTTTCTGTCTGGCTGACGGGGTGAGACTTTTCAAAGGCTGCCCCCGGTCCAAACGTCTTTTTGCATTCATAACGCGCTTGCAGGCGGGCGGTCGTATTTCCGGGGATGAGATTTCATCTGTCTGTCAGTGGTGCGCCGTCCTTTTTGATGTGAAATGAGAAGCGGAACACGCTGCCAATGTCACTTCAGCTCCAAGAGGTATAGTATGTGACATACTATTTAAAGCAGGAGGGAAATATCCTTGGAAAGGGGTGACAGTGGGTTCAAAGCGGGATATGAGAGAATCAAAAGATTTTTCTCCATTGTAAGATTTTTAGAGTGGACAGAAGCCTTTCTAGAAGTTTCTTTTCTTTTTTTGTTTTGCTGATACACATTTTAATGGCTTATCCAAAATGCATCGCTTATAAGGAGGCTGACTAGGAGGTGTGTGTGTGTCCATTGGTTTGCATGTTAGGAGTGTTACAGAAGGCCACCTTATCCCTTTCTCCAGTTTTGCATATATTTCTAATATAGTTGTGCTTATATGAAACCTACAGCGTGTAGTTGCTCATGGCCTACAGGGGGCAGTGTTACACCGTGAAACCAATCGTCAGGAGGCAGGTGTATATCTATGTACAAAGATTTCTATGTGTCTCTCACAATGTCTGTGAAACATTTCTGACCTCTTTCAGAATTTTTGTCTTTGTCCAAAAGGTTCAAGTTCGCCATGAGAAGCAAAATAAAAGAATCATTTTGTTCAGAAAAAGAGTAGCATTTTTGGGAAGCCCGCCCATTCTTGCTTTTTAAGACGGATGATAAAAGCCTACTGTGAATAAGAAATGTTGCAATGAAACTGAATGGGGAACATTTTCAGAAGGACTGATGGATGTCCTTGCTAATTTATGGTGGCCACACTACACAGTTAGAAATAAAATGGAATCAATAGAGCTGGCCATTGTAAACTCAACACTGGTTGTTTACTACATTTTTGACCCTGGGCTTTTTCTATATTTACAAAAAAAAAAAAAAAACTCCTGAGGTGCAATGTGGATAATGCACGATTAATATGTAATGCACTCCACCGCGTCGAGAATATTGATCCACCAGAACATTTCAAATCAGCAGAAAACCTTCAAATGCAAATGCTTGATGTCATCGTGTGATTGACTGAGACATACGCGTGAGATACTCCACATCGGTCGTGGAGGTGGTCTGGACTGGTTCCTCAATCCAAGGTGTAGCGTGCACGGCGACGCTCCAGTCGCTCCATGTTCCGACCTCCGTGTCTTTGGCGGCGACCTGTTGGACACACACAGAGTGTGAAAAAATGAAGAAAAAAAAATTCAAAATTATATATCAAGGAGATGTAAAGGTACCTGGATGATGTATTCCTTCCCGGCATAAGCATCGGTGATGGTGTGAGAAGTGCTCTCAGATAGTTCCACCTGAAACGAAATCAAACGATAACAAACAAGAAGAGAATGAACAGATAGGAACTCCCCAAGATTTGTTTCCGTGGCAACACCAGAGATGATAAGACTTATTACAATCCAGATGCTGCTAATGTTTTTTTTTTTCAGCACACATTCCATATTGTCATTTTTAACTTCCTCGGAAGCTGGATGTATTTTTGAAAGGAGAAGAAATATTGCAACATCATGAACTCTGAAATGTATTTGGCAAAGGGGAATTTACGAGCGCCCGAGCCCACTGGAAGTCACTCTGACAGCTCTTTCCTTCTACGTATAGTGCCAGCCGTAAATTAAAGGCTCAGCGTTGCAATTCTACCTTTAATGTTTTATGGTAGTTATATTAGCTCAGCCGTGCGGGATACAATTTTTATTGGGTGGTTATTTATTTACAACACGTGTTTCATCATTTTTTAGCGTAGGTGAATCAAACCGCTTGATTTTTTAACATTTTGAAATTATCGGCGTGACTGCTAGGCATCAGAGGGTTGAACCCGAATATGTGCGTCACACGCTTGGATTTGATGCTGGGTTGTAATTTACGGTTAGTGCCGCAGTTGTGTGCATGTTTGTTTGCCTTTGGCTTGAGTCTTGACACGTTCGAAGAAAAATGGTGCTTGGAAAGGTGCTGACTTCTGCTCTCCTCAAGCCAAATGAAATGATTTAGCGACAAGCCTTCAGCAGTTTTCCAGTCAAGTCAAGAAATGCGCACGGACCGCCAAATGAGTGGATTAGAACAAATCCTCACATTTTTGATTGAAAGACATCAACAAGAATTCCACGAGTTGTCTGGACAACATAAGATGTATCCAGTAGTGAAAACTCATGAGGGTGTGCACACTTTTGCAACTACATCATCTTAGTTCTTTTAAAATATCCTCCTATTCTTGAGGGTGTGCACACTTATGCACCTATAACATCTTAGTTGTTTTAAAATAAATTTCTATTCATGGGGGTGTGCACACTTACGCAAATACGTAGTTTCTATTCTTTCATACATTAGATTCGTAAATTGAAAAAAACGGCGCCATCGAGAAAACTGCTGTACTTAAAGAAGAAACACGGAAGAGCATAAACAACTTTTTATAGCAACACGGCCATCGCATTCCACTGTTGTCTCATTCCGATGAGCTCATGGGATAAATCTTTCAACAACCGCAGCCTCTCCGAACACTTCTTCTGGAAGTTTTTTTTTTCCCCCCCACTTCCAAATAATCTCTTTCTTATCTCACGATGATGTTGACCCCTCTATTTTCTGCGTGGCCTTGATCTTCAACGGCGTCTCCCTCCCGCCCACGCTTTGTTTGGAAGAACAAGGCCAGACTTTATCTGGCAACCCGAGCGCTATATTTACAGGCTTAATTTATTTAGCGGAATGCGCTAACAACATCATTTGAGCATGCTCACATCTGTGTACATCTGCGTGTGTGTGCGTGTGACCGTATTTCATGTTATATAGTGTGTGTGTGTGTGCGTGTGTGTGCACAATATGCACAAACCAGCGTTTAGCTATCGTCGTTGTTTATACGTCGCCCAAACAGCGTAACCACGGTGCCTCTTACCATTTTCTACCAGACAGTGGATGCGGATATTTACACAGAAAGAGATCTCTAAAATAAACACGTGCAAGTGCAGTCACACATGTTTGTTTCCAAGTTAGTTTGGGCAAAAAAAAAAAAAAAAAAGAAAATAAAGTGTGTCTTGGAATATGCAAGCAAACTAACATTACTGGTTAGGAAATGAGAGGAGACTTTTTTTTTTCTTTTTCTCGCCTACAATTTAAAACAGCTCCCAGGTGTGCTTTTGCTTAAATTCTGCCAATGATCAAGAATGATCCGGATCCCGCCAAACATACTAAAGTGGCTTGTGAAGCAGTCGGCCGTATCGTGCCGGTGACTAACTTCCAGCGTTTGGGCGAATCATCTTGCTCGGCGGTGAGTGGTCCCAGAGGCCAACTGCTTGAGCCCAGAGTGTGAAAAAATCCAAACATCTTTTTTTTTTTTTTTGTGGTGCATGGTCACATACCAGACACAAACAGTTTGGTGTCATTTAACAAAAAAAAGAGGCAAGGAATGTTATTCGATGTCATTAGATTGTATAAGTCGACCTAACGTTCGTGCCAAGAAATACGAGTAAAGTACTTTCTAGAGCGAGGGAGTGTCGGAGTCTGCCGCTGTCCTTGCAAAATAAATACATCCATAAATATAGCTGATCCTTTAGCCTGTAAGTTCAAGCGCGTGGCGAAATCAAATCTATTTATTTTCTCTTGTCTGTACTTGCGTGTCTCTTGGGTTGATCTATTGCGTTAAACAAACAAGCAATTAAGATGGTTCAAGTCATAAAAAGTGGATTTTCACCAATCATACCGAGTGCATGCATACCTAAAGGGAATTGGACATATGTGGCCAAACACAATCCCTGCCAACACCAACAACAAATATTTATCCATAAAACATCATGTTGACTCGCTCGCTTCACTACTCCCAAGACAGAACATAATCATTCTGATGATAAAACAACCGGCTAGATGAATTGACCATGGAATGGTTTGTTTTGACGAGAATCTTTGAATATCCTCACTCTGGCGATATTTCTTTATTCCATGCATAAACACCATATGTTTGTCAGCATATGTGAGGAGGAATATGGGACAGAGAAGAAAGGGAAGATGCTTCGTATCCATCCACAAGTTGGCACACCGTCATTGTGATGATGAATCCCGTCCTTATGGTGGGCCCAATTTTTTTTATTCTTATATTTATATACGATATCAAGGTAGGGTGTTAATAATAATTGGGACCACCATATTATATATGTTATCCATACACTCTTGAGCTGAGTGGGCTCCATGTATAGATTTCTACACTAGACTCGTCAGTCAGTCGATAATAAATTGCACGGAATTGCTTTTTTCAGATAGGAGATTTTTTTTTTTCATGTTAACCCCATATATCATTAGCTCGAGAAACGGAGCAGCTGCCATCCATTGTATATCATCTATAAGGTATAATATGAGAAAATATTTGTTGGCACAATAAAGACGATATGAAATTGGACCTCGGCTATCATTTGGGATATCATTTAAAATGCATAGAATTCTTGCTCAGATCTACAGTGATGCTGCCTGAAACTTTAACCGCTTGAGTATATATACTGTAAACATCGACGGCCAAATCTCATAGTACTGTGTAGTACACATTCCAAATGTTTCTATACAAACAGACAAAAGGGGCACAGGGGAAATTCCTCCACCTATGAGAATAAAAGTCACCCACCATTTCCTCACAAGCTTTCTTATCTTCTATTTACAGTGATGTTTTCTCATCTTGTATTTACAGCCATGTTGAGGAGATACGGTATATACTATATAAAAAAAAAATGGACCTCAATTAGGCCCTGTTGCATTGTACAGCACAGTACATGCAGTCATCCATGTAATGGCTTGACATAAATTGTAAAGGTCACATGGGGGGGGAGGAAGGGCAACGTGATAAGATAAACAGTCGGAAAATAAAATTAGGATGGGAAATTAGAGATCAATTATTTAAAAAGAAAATGAGCAAAGAAGGTAAAAATCAAGATGGAAAGCAGAGCGAGGGAGACATGGAAGGGAATTGGCGTCGGTGGTCAGATCTAATCCACTGAGCATGTCTGTTGTCCTGGAAAGGAAACCCAATTATATGGCACTTCCACTGGCCCGATGCCGCTCGGTGGGTGTATGTGTGCGCTTACACCGAGAAGCTTGGTCTCATTACGTTGACTGACAGCTCCCATTTTTCCACCGTGCTCTCTTCCCTTATAAAAGCGTATACATGCACATGTGTGCGCACACAAACTCCAGGTCCGGAGGATATTTCACTGGATGGTATTTCTCAAGGCTCAAAGCCCTCCGCGCCACCCCCTCTGAAATCACCCATGCAGCAATTACTGTAAGAGGGCGCTAAACTCTCAAGCGGGTCGAAAAAAACATCTTCACAGCTTGTATGAGAAAGATCAAGTGAGGCTTTCAAAACGCTTTGGCATTATTATTATTATTTTTTTATTTATTTTTTTGCGCTAACCTTTTGATCAAATTTGTTCCTTTGTCACATTTCCAAATAGCTCCTGTCACATCAGAATCACAGGTTACCCCGCAAGGAGCAACGTGTACTTTCTTGAAAAGCAGTTCCGTAGACCCCAGATGATAAAAAAAATCATCTATTTTCAACCATATGTCCTGTTCACAGTCATGGGTGAGCTGGAACTTTTCCCAGCCTACTTGGAAAAAAAATTATGCACATAACCCAATATCATAATTTTAGAATTGAATTAAAGCTGATTACCGTATTTTGGGGAATATAAAGGCACACTTAAAATCTTGAAATTTTCTGGAAAATAAAAAAATAGACAGTGCACCTTATGTATGGATGTTGAACAAGAGTTGAACAAATTTACTATTCACTCTACGTATGTTTTTGTTTTCATCTTTATCAGTAGTCAACAGCGATTCTGTGATGGTGGCATGGATTAAAAAAAAACAACGTACGATAAAGGTATTAGTAGATAAGACACGATGAGGATCTAAAATGCTGAAAGACAGAAAACGAGCACGACTGAGATTTTAAATAACTATTTTTTTTTTCTTAGTTGAACGCTAAAGTCTTATATCCGTTTCCAAGCTAAATGATGACGACTGGAACCCGATAGTGTAGTGGGCCCTGATAAACGATGTGTCTGTGCCAGTGTCCTTCTGACGGAATGTTTTCCCCCCAATCAAGGTCTAGATATTTATCATGTGCAGTCATAGATACAGACAGATGCCTTAAGGGCTGGGATGCTTAGATAGCTGGCTTATTGCGCGGATGGACGGATTGGATGGATGGATGGATGACATGGTGATAGCTGAGAGGGGAAGATATCTGCAAGTTGAAAAAAAAAAAAGGAGGGAGATGAGGAATGCAATGGAATGGAAAAATATTTGAATGGAATCTGTCTGCTATATATCTATTTCTATGTTACGGTAAAATGAAATGTTATTTTAATGTTATTGCTAATGCTGTGTATTTAATGACTAAGTCAGAATATTGCAACTATTGCATTAGTTACAGTATGAAATGTTATTGCTAATACTAATGTTATTTTATCTGCGCGTGTTTGTGCATTAGCATCATATTTAACGACCAATCCGTTTAATTAGGCAACGAGAATGCGTTCATTTCACTTTCCGTTTATTTACTCATCGAGAGCGCCGCTCCGTGTTATTTGCTGCTCCGACATGCATGTTTCCATGCACAAGTTTGACCGCGTGTGTGTGTTTTCAGTCGACTGGAGTTCAGCGTCACCCCCAAAGGGAAATTACCGCATAGCAGATGTAGTTTCATAGCATAAGCGCTTGGAGAAGATTGAGCAATGTGAAATTGTTCTCATCACGCTGACTGGTCCGTTGCTTTTAATTGCACAGAGAGTTTGAGCTCCACTTCCCTGAGTAGAAAGAGGTCAGAGGAAACGGAACTGGATTCATTGAGCATTTAAAAGGCCAGTGGGATGCGGGGGATATGTGAAGAGGTTCACGGCTGGTGAGGCATTGACAAATAGTCGGATTTATAAATTTAGAAGACCAAAAAGTGGAGTGGGAACCCGACACACAAAAAATACATGTTTCATTTTTCAACCGTTTTTAAATAATTCAGTCGGTCTTCAGCTTTGAATCTCCTCAGACTTCTTTCCTTTTGTCTTTCATCACATTTATCAGCCCATAATGTGAAACACCTTCTGAGTGATGGGCCTCGAAAGCCGCCTCTTTTTCTATTTATCTATTTTTGGCCCATGTTCCTTCATGTATTTTATCACTATCTTATTTCGATCAATTTCATCTGAGGCTCTCCCGCCGGCCGTCCGTTTTTCTTTCAGTTTTATTATTCAAGTAGATTTTTTTTCCGTCACCCGTTTCTAAATTTAATAAGCGCTAGTTTTAATTTGCCGTCCCTCGGTCATCTTTTATATATCGAACACTATTTTGATGGTTATCTTTTATGTAAGTACTTTTCACCTCTCAGTTCCATAACATTTTCTGCTTTGTAGATTAAAGCGTATTCACCTCAACACTCGGTAGTACGATCGGATGGAACACGATGAAGCTGAAAAGCATCCGAACCTCCTGACACATTCGCCGATGTCGTGTGAGAAAGTCATTCTCACCCAGCTGTCTGTCAAACAAGGTTTAAGTGGTGTCTACAAATCTCTAATTGGCTCAAACACAACATTTGATCTCCTGATATCCGCGTAACTCGCATTCATGTCGGAACTCGGCAATCAAATTAACATCTACTACAAGTGTTGCTTTCAATTTATTTTGAATTAAAAACTTGTATGAGCCATGTGATCTGATACCTCCTTCGTGTCCACTCTTCTGCTTTCACAAATAATGAAATCCTTTCCGCAGTTAATTGGAAATGATTCTGCTTCCATCCACCAACACAGATTAATCATCTATCTCTCAAACTGATTGTGTGCTTTCCACAGGACTATAAGAATAAATCCGACATCTCATAAAAGTCTAGACGGCCTCAGTATTTTTTGCCTCTTCGAAAAAAAAACGAAAACCTCCGTCGTCCGTCCAAGACGACCGCGAAAGAGGAAAAGCTCGCACTTTCCAGCTGTCATTGACGGCAATTTTCAAATCATGTTCTTTTAACCAAACCAAACATTGACTCTGCTTTTTGGAACGTTCACGTCATGCATGGCTACTTATGAGGATCGAGTGGCGCTTGAGTGCGCACGTCGGGTTTAATCATCCCTTTCCAGCCGCAAATATTCTTTTCAATTTTTATTTTCATTCTATGCTGGGTAGGAACGAGCTGTGGGGGAACAACAAAGATCGATAGAGTGAAAATCAAAATGAGTTCGAGGTGGAGATGAGACGACTTGGAAGTACTCGAGATGGGGAATATCACCGCTGTGAGGTCGGCGGGAGCAAGCGTTGAAAGGTAACTGCGGGGGGACTGAAATTGTGCAGGAAAGACAGAGCGAGAGAAAATGTTATTCCGCCTTTCATTGACACACGTGTGTATGTGAGCCAGAGTGTAACCCAAGTCCTTAAAACAACACCGACGCAAACCAATGACATGCATGATAATAACGCTGCAAGCAGACAGAACTTTTATCTTTGGCGGCCACATATGCTTTTACTCTACGACGGGCCTGAGGGAAAGGGGAGCCCCGCAAAACAAGTTCGATACAGTAACGTGTTCATTCAAGCTGTTATTTGGGGTGACCTTGGATGAAAGTACTTGGAACTGTTGACTTCACAATGGATTGTTTGGTCTCGTTTTGAAAATGATGTTTCATATGTTTGGATTGTAATGATAAATGGTAAAAGCCAACAATGTTTTTTGCCTAGATTGTCTTAAATGTAATTATTTTATTTTTTTTTGCCTATTTTTATTAGGGATGCGTGAGTAAAATTACAGTAAACTGCCCAAGTGTCACAACTGAGAAAAAGTAAATACATAAAAAAATAATAAAAAAATAATACTAGTTACTTATTTAAAATATACAAAATAAATTTTACAACATTTAGTTGACCTGGGCTGCCCCAACCCCCCCATGGATTTAACTGAGGTCTCCTCCACATTACTCCACTGGCTACTGTCGGCAATTGTTCAAACTTGGAATCGGCATATGGCCACAAATGTGTTTGGCCGAATTGTACTTACATGCTGCCATGTCTCCTTGATGAGCGGACGGTATCGGAGAAAGTACTTCAATGGGAAGGTGTCGATGTCGGGCCAGGTGGCGGGACTCTGCCAGGATACCTCCAGCCTTCGTGCGTTGTAACGGATCGGAGTCGCCGTCACACGCTCAGGGGGGTCTGGCTTGACTGCGAGGGGAAGGGAAAAAAAAATGACAATCCGTAAGAATCGACCCACAATCGTCAGTAGTAGTAAGA
This sequence comes from Syngnathus leptorhynchus, assembly GCF_054491065.1. Taxonomy (NCBI): domain Eukaryota; kingdom Metazoa; phylum Chordata; class Actinopteri; order Syngnathiformes; family Syngnathidae; genus Syngnathus; species Syngnathus leptorhynchus. The sequence goes on along the minus strand of NC_141206.1, from coordinate 9,156,052 downwards.
AATGAATGACAACGTGGCCTTGTGAGCACACAGTCACTGCATCGCTGTGAAACTTCCTTCATACCAACGTGCGAGATAACATCTGTAGTACTTTATAAAATAAACATGATACACATGTAGACGGCCTACTCTGATAAGACCGAGCGAACGCCACAAAGATGGGGATTTGATCGGCGACAGATAAAAGCGGCAAGGCATGGCGAGATGTTTAATCTCATTGTGACCTTCCATAGTGAAAGTAGAAAGATGAAACCAGACAAAAAGCGCTTTGTTCACCAGAGCAGTTCATAAAAAGATATGAAACGCGCGCCATTCGGAATCTGCTGAGATGGATGGTTCCGGTGTCCGTTCATCTGGCCTGAAACATTGCCTAGAAGACGGCTGGCTATTGCATTAGTGATGAGTAAAAGGGGAAATGGGGAACCATGATAACCTGGAGCCTTGCCAAGCAGAACAAGCAAACTACCGTCGGATTTATCACAGGGAGCAGCAGGCGGAGCTTAATGAGGCGATCTCAAAGCAAAGAAAAACGCAAAGTCATATTGTAAACAAAGCCCTGCTTAATGTGCAGAGCGAATGTTATGAAGTTGAATTGGGTTTGTTTGACCGTGTTCACATTTCAGTCGCTCCGTATTCGTTTTTATTATCACGTTTATTTTTCGCATTGCACTTTATAAATGTTGGTCAATATGTATGACTAAGAATAAAATCTCTCTCACTCCTTACTCCATATCTTTAACAATATTTTGAAATGATGGCTTCAAATTCTACCAAATGACATCGGGGGCCATGAGTCAAGATCTTCCATCTGCAAAGTCTTTTATGCCTTTTCCCCTGTTCCCATGTTGTAATATTACATATGTACACTCAGCAGACACTTCATTAGGATCACCTTCATCTCGGAGGCACTTCATGCAGTGCAGTTGTGAACACTGTAGACTAAAACCGCAGCAAAAAAAAAAAAAATCCACGTGAAGGCAGCAAAGCGGTTTCAAAGAGGAGATCAGCTTTAAATCCTGAATCAACAAAAAGTGTGCCAAAACTTATTTATTAACAGATGGGTTCGACCCGCTATTCAGACCGGCTATTCAGGAAACTTCCGAAATTCCAGATGGTTACTACGACTGTGTATAATTTCCCATACTATTAGATTAACCACAAACTATGATCCCAAAATTGCATTAAATTGTATTTCAAATGCTTACACCACATTAACATGCAATAAAAATCGTATCATTAATAAAGGTAATTTCAAAAGTGCATATCAAACCGGTAGCATTAATAAATAAATAAATAAATAAATAAATAAATAAATAAATAAATATTAGTAATACAAATAAAAAAATATATATATATTTTCCACATTAAAGAAAATTAGAAAGTTTTTCCGTTATGGAGTGTAGTTTATCTCCCCAATATCTGTGCTGAGGCAAATTTCCGAATCCCAAACGGCAAATAAATGTTGGCTCACTCTTATTTTGTTAAAAAGACGCAATTTTAACGCGCACGCAGAAAACTGAAAGTCATGCTGTCTGTGTAATATCATCTTATCTCAGGGATCTCTATATTTCAATTCAACTGTCTCTTCTCCAATTACACTCAGGAGCCTCCAGGGATCCAAATGCCTGTGGAGCTGGAGTCATTTGCAATAATTGCAAAGGTCACCTGTGATCTTAATCTTCCGCACATCCACTCCATCTTTAATTTGCACAAAAAATACAAAAAAATATACACCAGCGTATTTCTAGAACCGCAGAGGTCGTTTTCCGATATCGGCGTCGGCTTTCCTTAAGCAAGATGGTTGCCAGATTTAGCACAGCTGCCAGAGGTTATCCTTCACTCCGCTGTCGGACAAATAACACAGCAGGTGGTGCTGAGCTACATGCTGCTTTGTGATGCGCTGCCATCAGTTACCCAGCTCATCCACTCACAAGTGTTTGCATTCACGACTGCCGCGGAGTAACTTTACCCGAGTGCTGCAACCTTTGAGACATTGGACACACACACGCACAAATATCTCATCTAATTTCATTCTAGCGGTGGTCGAATGAACAAGGACAGTCAAGAGTGGTTTTATTTCCACTCTAAATTAAGAAGTGCATCAGAAAGCATGAAATGGTTTTATTTATTTACGATCTGCCTCGTTTTCCCGTAAAATGAATGTGACTCACAAGTTAAATTGCCAAATAAGAATTTTCAACAATACAAGCGCTGAGAGCAGATAGAGCGGGGCAACGGGGGCGGTCTTAAATTAAAAGTTTCCACTCTAGACATCGACTTGCAAACAGAGATTGGTGGAAAAGTGGCAAGTCGAGAGGCGTGTACGGGAATGTTAAAGAATGCAAAGAAAGGAGCAATGCGGTATTTTCTTATCAGTCAATAGTTAAGGGAAGTATCCCTCTTTCCTCAGTCGAGGCGCTAATCCGGCTAGCATTAGCATTTTCATGAATCCTGCGTCCGGGATTTGGCAGAGCATGTCACTGGCTCAATTTATACAAAAACACACACATATACACACAGCTTCTGTGTGTTTCATACGCCACACACACACCCATACCTCGCTCGAAGGGATACAGCGGAATTGAGACGCGCCAGAAGCACTTCCCTTATCTATTTAAGTGGCGCTCATTCCTTCCTTAAAGTGAACACATTTCCTCTTCATTGCCTTCCAGCCAGTCTGCTAAGAATTTTAACAATCCCACTTTTGTGGTTTGACTATCTAGTACTCTTCACACACATAAATTTGGCAAAGAAGATTTTTTTTTTTTTTAATGGAATGTTACTGAAAAGAAAAGCCGACTTCAAGTCCAGTATCAACATTGCTTGTCGTCCATTGAGGACAACAAGAGGGATGTAAAGCTTTTGCTGTATTTGCATTGTTACTTAAATTATCCACCATCCATTTTCCATAGCACTTATCCCGTTCAGGGTCATGTGGAGCTCTCGCCTATGTGGGCGAAAGGCAAACTAAATCCTGGATTTGTCACCAGTCAATCAAAGGCCAAAGAGCAACTCATTCACATTCCCACAGCGCCAATAAGTGGGAATTGAAGCGATGCATCCTGCAGAGAAGTTAGGCGTGTAAACCACCATGTCATCAACGAGTGCCAATTAAATGAGTACGATCAAATCTTGGCATGACACACAGTAAGGAGGGATTTTATTGAAGGGAAGGCTGACGGCTGCAAGAAATCAGATTTGCAAAGTGGAAACCAGATTAAACAAAGCATGGCCTTTGTAGGACCTGGATTTAAAATGGCCATCGTATCAATAGCAAGTAGAGAAAAAAAGTTATACCTTGTAACTGAACGAGGGCAAGTGAGGTTACCATAAATACATTTTGCTGACTTGGGAAAAAAAAAACATTCCCTTTTCAGTTTGGTGACATTTAATTGGCCAACTATTTTCTATTTCTTTTGCCTTGCCGGCGCTGATCATTGATGCGTATGCAACAAAGGTCCCGAGGAGATGAATAAAAATCAATCATCTGTGGTCAAACAAATGCTTCAGTATCGGTTAAGAGGGTTGGCATCTTCCCTGAGACGACAATCTGGATTTCAATCTTTTTGTTCGTCGCCAACATCTTCGTGGGAAAGATTCTAAACTGTGCCAAATTGGAAGCCATGCACAGTTGGTCATGAATACCTTAAATTGCTACTTTGCTGAGAAGCAACAAATTCCAAAATGGTTTTAATTACCGTTGATGAAAATATCAGAAGACCAAAACAGAGAACATGTTGACTTGTGATTTTTTTTTTACTTTACCTATACTGTGCTCCTGGAAGGTGATTGTGCTGGAGGCTTTGCCCAAAGCGCTGATTGCGGTTACGTTGACTTTGTACGGAGAGCTGGAGAAGACCTCGGGAAAGCGTACGTGGCAGCGATTCTTATGGATGGCGTCTTTTTGCACCTCCAGCGAACGTTCTTTATGTCTGTAGACCAAGAATGAGAAACAGGAGAAAAAAGAGAAAAAAAAAGATGACTACTTATCTTTCGATCAGTCAACTCCTTATTATCATTTTAATAGAGCCATAATGTTTATACAGTATTAATAAGGTGCACCTGCTGTGCTTTGAGACAGGAGAGAATGAAATATTTAAAAAGGTGGACTTTTATGGTCTAATAAGCTAATGACCTGCATACCAGATTTTGGGAGGTTTTCACTCAACATTTTGGCCTTATTATCATAACATACATGTATGTGTGAATAAAAAGTAGCATCCATTTGACTTACTGAACGTCCACTTCAAATGTGGTGGGGATGTAAGTCGAGTGCTGCTGGTGCCAGCTGCAGTAGAAGCCGTTGGGATACGTGTTGGATCGACAAGAGACTATCGGCTCCAGAGGGGAAACTGCAGAACGAAAAAAAAAAAAAAAATATATATATATACATATCATGACTATTAATCACATATAGCTGCGAGGAAGATTTGCTCATTTATTTACAATTGGCAACATTATCAATGAAATTACAATCTTCTAATTATTATTTTTTTTCCATCCAATCAACTCATGTCCCGCTGCATATTACCAATGATTTTTTTTTTTTCTTCCAATCCAATCAACATATTAGTGTAGAGAGTACAAGAGGTTCCGGAGCTCAGAACATTACACCGATATGAATGTTGATTAGTTAATTAACAAAGAACTGTACATGCAAATTAAATAGCTTCAAACATGTACTATTAGAAGAGGGGGGGGGGGTGTTGACTGTGTAATGGAAAGTGGTGGTGGGAGGGGGGTTGAAAAGTTTTGAAGTAGCCAATATTGAATGTGAATAAAAGAAGGATAGTGCAGTGGGAGCGTAACTGATGAATGAAGGAGGTTGTCCAGAAGAAGCGATGTTATGCCAACTCTGGCCTCCCTGGAGATTAGGCTCTTTTCTTCTCAGCAAGTGAAGCACACACTTGTCTACCACTCCCTTTTCCTCCCTGGGCCTCTTTGCCCTTTTTTTCTCCCCCCCCCCCCCAAAAGTTATTTCCACTACATCTAAAATACAGTAGATATTATTTGAGTGGCGAAAGGAGATAATTATTTGCCGCTGCTGTAAATTGAACCACAAACCGTCTCATCTGTTTTAAGTGCCGAGAAAATTCATTTCACACTTAGTGCTTCATTAGTCACAATCAGTAAAGTATATTACCGCAAATGGATGATATAAGAGATATTATACCATTTTTTATAGGATACATTACACATATTGGGCCTTACTTGCATAGTTTAATAAGGTCTGATTAAATAAAGGCATAAAAATACGTATTTACGATTCATTTTGATTTTGGACTATCTCCCAATTTGTTCATGATGTGACTGGCCCCTGCCGCAATGTGGAAACAAAATAATGTTGCAATCCTTTTCTTTTATATCCTCGGTGAACTTGGAGGTGGCCTGCAAATAATCAAACGAGCATACATTTGTTGATTCAGCTTTTGGCAGCGCTCCAGCCACTTCTATTGTAATATCCCTTGTCAAGGCCGAATCGGTGATACCGCTCTTATATCGGATTACATTAGCCAGTGCAGCTGTACTTAATATAGTGCCAGTGAGCGTCCACCGATAACAGAAGCATTTCACTCCCCGTTATGTTCAGTTACAAAAAGGCGTCCATTTCTCTTTAAGAACTGCAGTATTTTCTCATGGAATGCAAGACGTGGGAAAAAAACGGCGCAAATCGACAAGCGTTTGTCTTCCCTGTGGTGCTCAAGGGGAGTTCAAAATGTTTTTCCAGAACGGAGGCTTCTAAGGTGTGGCCAGATGATGGCCAGGTGTTTGGTCATGTCCAGAGGAAATCTATCACTTATGGCAGCGGCAACTAAAAAAAACAACAACAAAAAAAAACATCTTTGCATTGACCTTGATTTGAAGTGCAATTATAACACTACTTTTTAATACGTATCTAAATTATTGGAACCTTATTTTTTTTATTTTTTTTATTTGCAGTGGCAAAGCGCAGATTAAATGACAGTACAGTAGTTATTTTGCAAATTTCATCATAAAAAAGTTCTGATAGAAAACACAACTGATAGAAAGGGGTGGGGGGTCCCCAGTAGTTTCTATTTTGGTTTCATTCTGTGTCACACAGAGTTACCTGTGTTTAAGCAGTCACGGCGGCAACTAATTAACCTGTCAATAGCGTCAACAATGAAGGTGTCAGAGAGGACATCTAATCACACACAATTAATCACAAAGACTAATTGGGGCCATCTTGATCAATTTGTCCCTCATCTGAGAGCTTCAGTCAAAGTTAAAGGGGAAAAAAAAACAAGTGTTGGAAATAAACACACACACACACACACACACACACACACACACACACACACACACACACACACACACACACACACACACACACACACACACACATTGATCGGCAGGGCAGACAGACACTAAACCTCGAAGATTCGGTACTGCAAGGTATTCCTATAGGCTTTGTGGAATGAGCCCTAATCAATGCAGCCACCTTATTAAGAACTTGGATAAGCCATACTGTATATTTAAAGGCGACTTACCACTATTTAACTCATTCACTGCCATTGACGAGAATAGCCGCCCAACATTACTTTGCTGGCAGTGAATGAGTGGGAAAAACCCAACCAGTGTACACATTCCGTCCATCATTTTTTTTTTTCTTTTCACCTCCACCTTGAAACTTACTGCGGCCTGTGCTCTCTACATTAGCATCGTGCCGCATGCGACAGACACCTGCCGTTCTATAATTCATAGGGGGTCCTTTGAGCACTGCTCTGTCTCATTGAAAAGTCGCCAAAGTAGCCGCTCGTTTCAGATTCAAATCGATTGTGTTGACGCGCCAATGTGCTTTTGAATGAGAAGACGGAACGGGCCACAGACACACAATGAGACAAGAATCTCGTTCACGAACAGATGTGCGAGACACCCAGAGCGTTGCTCAACATCACATCTGACCTCAATTCCAAATCCAATAGATGCCTTTAAAGTTGTGATGTACTTGGGTACTTATTTTCATTAAATTCTTCATTAAAAACTTTGTTGTAGATCAATAAGTGCCTTTTCAAATACATAGAAGGCAATCTGGGCGTTTCTTTCAAGTAGACACAATTCGGTCCTTTGAAATACATTTGCTCTTCTTTTTTGGAAAACGGCTTCTCAAAAAAGATTTTTGTCCATCCGATGGAAATAAAAAATGCTGTATTATTCTGTTTGAAATATCTGTCTGTATTACACATGAAATATGACTGTTTTTGTGCTTGTCATTGGACTAGAACAAAAAACTCTGTCTTCTAATATATTACTTTTTTGTACACGTCAAACAAATAACCTTGGTTTTCCCTAGAAGCGTCAACAAAAGGTGTTACTGCTGTTCTCTTCGTTTCTGTGGGTGTTAATTCTTATTATATTTTAATTCAACATTTGTGTTGTCCAAACAGTTCGTCACTTAAACCTTGTCGAAAAAGAAGTTTTGACCGTCAAACTTTTTTTGGGGGGCAAATCGGCATACCCAACGAGATCCAACTAAATGTGCTATTTGTTAGCATAACGAACCAACAACGGTCATGCCAGCCCTTCATCCGTCCATCCAAAAATGCAATCCATCATCCCGATGGTAAGAGCTGTATCTTTTTCGAGCTGCCGAGAGGCCAAACTGATTTAGACAGATGGCATTGGTCTCTATTTGATTCCAAGCCAACACCAATACTCGGCCCGCTTGCATTTTAGATTAGCTAAGTCGTGTGTCATCGGAGAAACAATGATGTAAATCAAACAAAAAAGTCATAGAAAGAGACACTGAGACGCCGTGGTGCCTTTTTGTCCAGACCAGCTGGCGTGACAAAAGGTAATATAGTGAAATATTTTCATACCATTGAATATCCAGCTATATTTTATGTGTTGTTATGCAAAGTTAATTAAAAAACCACACCAAAATATTGAAGTAGGTTCCGATGAGTGGAAGCTCTCGATCAAAATTGAACCGCTACAATGTATGATGTCAGAAAAGAAATCATGGGAAATTTTCGGCTCACTTCAGTGAGTATCGAATGACTAACCCTGGTTGAAGTAATGCTCTTTATGTGATCTTTATTTAGAAAAGAACGGCCTGTTCAGAGAAGGAGAACGAGGCTAAATAAGTGTGGAAGGTTCCAATGGATATAATCGTATGAATAAATATTAAGCTGCAAAAATGACCATATGAATTCCTTGTGTCTTTACAGAAAGCTGATTCTGATGCTTCTCTAAAATGGATTTTTTTTTTTTTATCAGTAGCAACCGGATTGCCCGTAGGTGTCACTGTGCGTGAGGACGTTCTGTACCGACCTCTCGGCATTGAGTCGAGTTCTCAGCAACACAGTGTTGAGCAGTTGTTGCACTCTTTGGGCTACTTCGAAATCCCTTACGTGTCCTGTGCCGATAATTCAAAACATCAATGCCCAGAAAGTCATGGAATGTCTCAAGGGCAATTAGAAACACGTGTGAGGAATGATTTCCTGAAAGGATGAAGAAATAAAAATAATAACAAATAAATAAATAATAAATAAAAATAATGTAAATAAAAGTGGAAAAGGGAACATTTCGTCAGAATTGCTTTACTTATATGCCGATGGAATATTGACCACACGGTTTGAAAATGCCTAAATGAAGAAAACGCACATGGTGTAATACACAGTTAAAATCTGAAAGGTGGTTAGAGACGCAGAGGTTTGCATCAGCAAGCTCTCCAGGTCAGACGGCAGTAAACCTCCAATCTTATTTTACCCCGCAGCGTCTCGCGCACTCCAACATCGCACGCTCACTTAGCCAGCTGACATCACAAATCTTACTCAAACTCCGATATAACAGCTTATGTTTCGCAGGAAATAAAAACTCTCGGGGCACACGGGTAAACACAATCTCAGCTCAAGTGTTTGCTGCTAAATTTTTTCTGACGTGTCCAATGATTCCATTTAGTGAAGGTTGTTGATGCTGGGAGATGACCACATGTAGGGACGGAGCCTGAGCTGTTAGATATAATCAGAATTTTTTCCAAAAACTCCTGATGGACCCTTTTTATTTTGGTATTTTTTATGACATTTTCTTACAGTTTGTTTGTGTGCCGTGAGATTTTTGTCATGTTAAATTGGCGCCTGAATTGAGAAAAGGTTGGCAAAAGTTGATGTAAACACAACCTAGCAATCCATTTTCTATACGGCTAATACTCTTCGAGGTCACAGGGGAAGCTGAAGGCCATCTTGAATGACTTGGTGTGAAAAAGAATAATATTATTTTTATTACTTATGGAAAAACGTCAGTCCCATTCAAATAAATTCAAGGTCTAACAGTCGCACGGAATGATATCATCTGTGTAGTTCAACTGTTCTTCTTTAAGTTTACTATGATTTAATGCTAAATTCTACCGAGAGCACTTGAAGACGATAATATTGCCAGGAAATGAAACGGCAAACTATTTGAAATTCCACAACGCTAAACCTTTCATTTCATACTCAAAATATACTTAACTGGCCCGAGTCGGCTGCAAGAAACTAGTAGCGTCGAATGTCGGAGCTTAGAGGCCGCGCATTCCTTTGTTGTGACTTCATTCTTGCCATATTTGTGTTATTATTTATCTTGACAGCACAGTGAGGATTGCCAAGTGAGTTGCGGGGGGGTAAAAAAAAAAAAAGAAAGTCGCCACTCGTGAATGATTTGTTCATTTAAAAGTAATCTCCTTAACAAAACTGGGATTTGAACTTTTCAAAGCTAAGGCTGCACTTATCTGGACCTTTATGCACACTTTATTTCGGGCCTTTGTTGTTGCTATATGGCTGCCGCAATAAAAGCACCAGCATAATTTATATGAGTAAAAAAGTACTGAGGCAAAATATTCTAAGAAGTATGTTTTGTTTTATGTCATTATTATTATTTGATGCTCAAGGAAAGCAACGGAGAAATGACAATTTAGACTTGAATCAAATGGTTCAATACCGCCTCAGAGCGGGTTTGATGAAGGATTAATTAATTGTGCATGTCAGAGCAACATTAGACTTTTGAAAGTGACTTTCAACTGGGACAGTGTCAAAATGAAAGCAATCTTGGAGGGCCTTGAAAAATAAAGTCATCAGCAGTTGTCATGAGACAGAGCATTTATTTCCCTTTAGTCTTCCAGCATTATCTCATAGAAATGAAGTGGAGGATTACAAATACTAAGAGGTGGGGAACTCCATAACAGGGTGTAGAAAATGTTCTAATAATCCTGTAATAAAAAATAAAAAAATCTATAAAATATATATTAAAAATGAATGAATGAATGAATGAATGAATGAATGAATGAATAAATAAATGTCGTCAATGAACAGGTTTTTTTTTGTTAGGTATTACTCAGCACTAGACATCATTTCACGGTGCAAAATTGAAACTGACCACTATTAAATTAAATCAAGTTGAGATGCTTTTTATTCAGCGTGAGGCTCAACGCTCTACCAGCACATTAGCCTGAGGTCTTGTCACCGCTAAGGCCACTGCTGTTTAGCTGTAGCGTCCATGACAGCGAAATGAGTGACAGCTCGGGATTGACCAATCTTAGACGTCAAACTGTCAATCGCCCGTGCGCCAAAGCGCTACCTCTCAGAGGGAGACAGATAAGCCGCGCAGGTATAGCAACTGAATCCCTGGCGTCTAAACAGCTGACTCCCTTCAATTTGACTGTCACATTCGAAGCGAGGCAGACAGCGAGAACCGAGAGAAAGTGCCGCATCCAAAGCGTGGAGCCTGTTAAGCTCCGGGCCATCATTGTGAATTCAACCAGCTGCTTTGTGCAAGGGAGCACTATGTGCTTGTCTTTTTACATACCCCGTGTTCACTTTACGGCGTTATGAAAGGTGTCACATCACTGGGGGAGGCACAAAGACTTGTTTCGCACACGCCGAAACCTTTCGATACAAATATATTGGGATAGAGAAAAGCCGGGGTGACTGTCGGAGAGAGGAAGACCGCAGTTCTAAAGTAGTGACTGCGGTTGATCGAGCATCTTGAGATCTTGACATCGGCAGTGACTGTAATATATTGAACTTGAAGTGGGCGGTCGTGTTAGCAAAGAAAATAGATGGATGTGCCCAATCCTGGTTTGCATTGACATCAATTGTTTCTCTACTTGCCCTGGACAATACAATTTTACCAAGTCTATTTATAGAAGTGAAGTTGCTTCATGAACAATTAACAATTGGTTCATGAAGCAAATTCGAAGCTTCATTTTCCCCATCTTTCATTAATATTTGATCTCATTGTATCCCTAGTTTATTTTTTGCCCCTCATACCTCCCAAGTTCATCTCCCTCATTGGAGAGCTGAGATGATCTCATTGTATCCCTAGTTTTTTTTCCCTCCCAAGTTCATCTCCCCCATCACTGGGCTGTTGTTGGAGAGCTGAGGTGTTGGGAATGGGCAGTTAAAAAAAATCATCTTTCATTATTTAATTACAGACAGCTTTATTGGAACAGCTTGGCTTGAGGATGGTAATACATCATTACATTTTATCAATGCTGCTCAACTTGATGCGTGGAAAGGGCTTTGGGGGGGGGAAGACGTGTGTGTGTGGGGGTATCCGATTGGAAGCAAAGAGCCAAGATGAGGGAAAAAAAGGGGTTAAATGACAGCTATTGTTGCCTCTTCTTGCTGTCATTCACCCTAATGCTATTCATTAGACTAATTTGACAGGAAGGTCCAAACACACGCACACACACACGTGCACACACGCAACCTCAGCGCTCTAATGCATATTTACACATGGTACCCCACCCCACCCTGTTGCATTCCAAAGGGCAGTGTCAATGACAAGGAACCACCACATTACATGGCTGTTTGTTCACTCTATACGCTTGCCTTCAGCGCTATTAGCAACATTCTGAGAAAGTGCGTGTGCGTGAATAAATAAAATCTGCATGGACACAATTTACGTTCGGATGATGGGCCACAGTCATGTTTGTAAATGTCTCTCGTCAATTAAAGGGAAATAAAAAGTTTTGAAACTTGAGCAAGGCAATCAATTTTGAGATTGTGCGGCATGCGGTGCAAAGCAATGTGAGCGAGAGGCTGTCCGCAAGAAAATTGCGATCTCTCTTTAGACTAGGTAACAGTGAAATGTAATTGGGCTGAAAATTGAAAAGTGGAGCCATCTCAAAGCCCAGTTGGTGCACTGCATACCAGTGAGTAAAATGTGTGTGAATGTTTGCATCTGTGTGTGTGTTTGCTTGTGTGTGATGTGCACCTGTGTTTGTTTGCACATTAAAATCTGAGTGGGATGCCAGTCTAATCCTTGCACAGCTAGACCCCCAAGGATAACAGAATTTACTGCTGAGTGGGTGAGCCACAGAGGATACCACACACACACACACAGCCCAATGCCAGCCACCTGAGGAAAACGAAGAGTGAGAAAGAGGACATGCAAAGTTTCACTACAATCACACGGCTGGAAAACTCGAAAACTCTCTAGAGTGTCTTCTGGGCATCTCTCATAATAGTCGGGTTTATTCTCATCATATAAATCACACTTTACATTTCCTGCTACTTTATGACCATTTTCCCATAGGATTCTGATATGCTATGTAACATTTACTGTTTTATAGGCTTTCAAACAACGGACGTAACGGGACTGAATAAAAATGCATTTTTCATACACCTTACTGCAGGGGTATCAAACTCATTTTTGTCGCGGGCCGGATTGTAGTCATAGTTTTCTTCGGAGGGCCATTATGACTGTCAACCCGAATAAATGATTTTTAAAATAGACGCCAATTTGCAATTTTAGTAATGACGGGAATTGGATGCACAATTTGTCTTTGCAGGCCACCTAAAATGACATGGCGGGCCATATCTGGCCCCCGGGCCTTGCGTTTGGCACATACTGCATTTATTTTTTTTAAGAACTCTAACCTATTAATGGTCATGTAAACAGGGTCTTGTCAATATTGGTTGATTTATTTATAATTAATTGTTTATTTTTAATTTATTATTATTATTATTCTGGGTCAAGGTTCACGGCCTTGGTGCATTTTTACGTCATACAACCAAATTACGGCTTCACTGAGTCAACTATGGCATTTGAGGCTTGGCAAAGCTTCCCTCTGAGTCACTGACGGAAATGAAACAAAAATGCCTAACAGGAGGGAAGCTTCCCGTTGATGTTGTGTTTCATTTGTAAACGATGCCATGATGACCGATAGCTCAGGGGGCTTCCTTAACATTTAAAATGCAGATGCATTTGAATACGATGACATTTGGACAGCTTTTCCTTTCGTGGAAACAGACATTGAGGAACCATGAGGAGACCACAGTATTGAAGCTAATTACTTCTCTGATACCCGAAGGTTCGAATTTTAGACATTATCCAACATTATTCAGGCTTTTTTTTCTCTGACATGAATAACCGAATTCAAAAGCTACTTTAGTCATTTTTGTTTTCCCTGGTCAAGAATATGGAAAATTATTACAATACTTAACGACATACAATATATATTGGCTTGCAGACCACAAACACACAGGTGACTCTCCACTTCATAGTCCAAGTCCTCCGAGGACGGGGGGAGTAAACTGGAGAAAAGAGATGGAAAAAGAAAATGCGCTACCAAGGGAGAGAAGAGAATTACATTTAGATTTTCACTAAAGTGCAGTGTGACCCAAGACCACACACACAAGCACACACACAAACGGGCGGTGTGGCATGTGACCTCTCCTGAGAGAAGGTTGTCTAACAGACACACTGATTGATGAATCTGTCACTGCTTGTGTGTCTTTCTTATCAGACAGTCCAAGACCACACCAGCAAGCCTTTCAAGGAGTCAAACCAATCGAAGGTGAGAAGTGAGAAAAGCACTAAGGTGGAAAGAACTCGAGTTTCCCCACCTCCAAGAATATTTAAACTCAATGATTCTGTCTCGCGTTGATCGAGTAGAAAGATCGAGAAGATTTGAGATGAGGCCCTTTCACGCTGACACCACATCAATTTATTGTGACATATTCACTCAGGGTGTCATCGAAACGACGACACGGGTGCATCAGCCCCCCCCGAGGATCAAAATTGTTCTCAAACAGCCAACAAGGAAATCCTCCCTGGCAACAAGCATCACAGAAGGAAGTGATGAGGGGAAATTGACCCCTTAATTGTTCCGAGCCTACAATGCATTTTTCTCATTCACAGCTGACTTTGTTATGGGAACATGTTTCTTTATGGCTCATGAAAGATGAAGCTTCAATGCATCGTTTGTTTCCATAGTAACGCCCAATGGCGTAGCATCAGAAGACCCAAACATGCTGTTTTTATCTTCCAAAGATATATTTGTGACTTGAATTTTTTTATTCTTAAATGTCTTTTCAAAATAACCACTTTACATCAAAATATGTCTTACATTTTTATACACATATTTTTTCTTTTTATAGTTTGGTGACATCAAATCCAACATGCTTGATTCTCTGAATTCCAAAACCGGAACCATCCATGAATCTATCCACATGAGATTTTATTCCCCAGATGTCCTCCCGATTTTGACTTTGTGTCACCCATTCTCCGAGTTTTCCCTCCCACTGTTTGGCTGTCTCTCCCTCTCAGTCAGTCTCACATTCCGGGCAAGCTTGGCTTCTTTGTCTTGAATGACATCACAGACAGAAGGCCGTGACAGCAAAAGACATGAGGAATGCAAGCCAAAGAGGTATAGAGAGCATAAAAGATGGTGAGAATAACCAGATGATGGAGAGAAAGTCGGCCTAGGAATGAGAACGTGTGAAAGAGAAAGGACAAAAAAGAGCAAGAGACGGAGAAAGAATTCTATTTATTCAGCAGGGCATGAATGGACTTCACGGAGGACCCCCCCCCTCCCCCCCCCCCCACACACACACACACTTCCCACTACTAAGACCATTCCACCCCCTCTTTCTCATGGCCTCTCTCATCCCTTCATCTGTTCCCTCCCTCCCTCTCTGATTCAATGTCTTCTCGCTAATCTCCTTGAGAGGACTCAGACATTCGACCCTCCCCTCCGGCGCTATCCCGAAAAAAAAAAAAAAAAAAAAAGCTTTCACACAGTTTTTACAAAACTACACTAAACTGACAAAATGGTTACGTTTCATTTTAACGTGTCCTTATGAAATTAATTTTGAATTGATTGGCAATTTTGCTCATCAAAACTTCATTTGAGAAGTCATTTTATGGAGCAATTTTTTTTTGCCGGTTAATTAGAGGGAACTTAAGCAAAGATTTTATTATACACAAAAAATATGACACTGTAATGAACAATTAGTTATCTTTTTTTTCATAAAGTCAGCAGCAAAATGTATTTTCTTGCCTAGAAGTAAAGCGAAATTCTTTTTGAGAATTTTTATTTGGCAGCTCTGAAACTCAAAGTGTGAAAAAGTAACAACGTATCAGTCTCGCTAAAAGCTAACAAACCGAGACCATTTAAGCAAATGTTTACATTGACAATTGGCTTAATTTTTCAAAGCGCTTCCCTTTAATGTGATCCTGCAAGCTACTGATTTCAGTCTCCAGTGGAATCATTTGAAAACAGCGGTCAGGGGGGATACTAGCTGAAGGATATCGCGGCCTTCCGCAGCGGCGAAAAATGTGCAGGATGTGGAGACGTCCGCAACGGTGAAGACTGGATGAAACTTTAACTTCTAACCACCAAATCACACAAGACAGATTGTTTTCCAATGGCTAGCCCAGCTCGACCGCAGCGAAGTCTGCCAGAATTACAGAGGGGAAAAAAAAAAAAAAGGGGGGGGAAGGTACAGCAGGAGCCTGAGGGAGAACCGATGCAACTTTTATTTTTCAAACACAATATTACAAACAGGCAGACACACAGCAAAGTCAGCGGCTTTGAAAGCAAGCGAGTTTGGGTGAACTTCCCGTCACCTCTTGTGACGCGGTGAAATAATTGCAGCCTATTAGAAGAGAGGAGAAAACTCAGCCAACGTGATTATGGTTGACCAACTACAGAATGTCGGACACAAGCGGGACGGAAAACGGGTGGAGAAGATTATGTGCATGTTTGTGAATAATGACAAGAGGGCACAAAGGCAATACAGCGACAGTCCACTTGCATTTTGTTGAATTTTTTAAATTTCATTTCAGTGATTGCAAGAAATCAAAAGACCTGGATCTAGAATGAATTTTTTAAGTAGACTATAAATATACCTAAAAATGATTATTTGACGGTTCAAGTTCCAAGGCCAAATTGAAAATACCCAAAGGTACAATTTGTCTTGAAATCCATCCACCTGTTTCCAGAGATGCTTTGCTGCCACAAAATGAATAAACTCAAACTCCATGAGCTCAAGAAAAATGGTTTTCATTTTCAGTTTATTCTAAAATGACCTCTACTTCAGCTACAATAGCAAACGGACGAGTCCTAAGAAACCAACCGAGTGGCCGCACTTGCACACACACACACACGTGCAAAGACAGTAGCACTACTCCAGCTGGCCATTAGCGTGTGAGTGATGGTGCGGCATGCTCAAGCTGACTCTGGACTGCATCAGGGCCTGGCAATGCAATAAGAGCAACAAGAAGCGATCACCAAGACAGTCGCTAATAGCTTCCTCTTTCTCCCTGCTCGCTTTTCACTGACTTTTCTATTTTTCCGCCCCATAGGAGCTTTGCTTTGCTATATTTTGCTTTGCGTGGCGTGACAATGCAATATTTGTATTATTTCTAATCCAATTCCCCTCGCGGCTGTTAATTGCTTGGCTTCTCTCACCCCATTCTGTGTTTGCTTTGTAAATCGTTCAACAAGCCCTTGTTGTTATCTTCTTCGAAAAAGTCCCCCCCCCCTTATACTTGCCTTCCTGTTTGTGGTGTAGCATCCCATCCCATCCTATTTGGTAAGATGGATTAATGTTCTAATCACAACAGCGCATTACCAGTGAAAAGGAGAGTGGAAAAGATGTGATGAGTGGATGGAAGGCACTCAGAGTATGTCGGTCTTTCTTTTACTTTATGGCTTGAAATATTCCGTATTTGGTTTACATTAACACTAAGTGGCCCGGGCTTGAGTTATGGTGCCCCCCCCCCCCTTCCCCTTTGCTGGCTACTCTATTTGTTTTCATGTTTATGGTTTTGAAATATTCATATTTTGTTTTAGACTAATAACGCTAAGTGGTCTGCTTGAATGAGTTATGGTCAGTGCATCCTCTGTTTATGCAAGTATGAGGTTCATCCTACATGCTCACAAACTCACGGCCCATCAAAGGTCATGATGGAGACAAGTTATGGATATACACGATGTTCTGTATTTGACATAATATACTTCTCCACAGACGGGAACAGTGGGTGGGACTTACCGAAGATGTTCAATTGGTTGAAATCTTTGTCTCAATTGGTATTTATGAGTCAGAGCAAACTGGGAATTAATTACATGTGGGGTTCCACAAGGGTCCATTCTCGAACCACTTCTATTTAAAATATCTACGTGCCGCTTTTTGCCCAGTTGTTTGATAAATACGTTTTTGTGTCATAACATGACTATTGTTTCTTACTTTCATGAAGTGTATTCATCTAATCAATGAGTCAATGGACCAGAAAGCTCTCTGGGTCAATCCAGACAAGGCACCAGTGATTGTTTTTGGCCCTATTGTGTGTTCCCAGAACTAGAACCAAACAAAGTGAATCAGATAAAAAAACAACTTCATAATAAATTAATCTGTGGTCCATTTCTGAGCATTTATTTTTCTTTCTTTCCACCTAGTGTATTGGAATAGATCCACATCACGCACATAGTAACCATTGTCTCTGTAGCTGAAAATGATGAACAATGTTAACGTAACACCTTCTCAGACTCACGCTATTGAAGTCCAACTTTGTGCCAGATCTCACATCTGGCGTTTACCCCGAGGGTCCTTCTCAGTGGATTTTGACTGACACAAAGCTCAGATCATTGGTTTGCGGAGGACATGAAACCTCTGTTTCTGTTCTACGACAACACCTCAACTATGTTTACATGCACAAATTATTTGGCTCACTGAAATAGTCCTTACGCCTTCATTTTCTCATACTTATTTGGGAAGTCCAAGTTTTTATGCATTGGTTGCAATTCAATCTCTGAGACAAGTAACACTTGAAGCACGTCTTGGAAAGTTGTAGTAGAAAACAAAAGCTGGTTGTCATGTAAATTTGTGTTATTGACGTCATAGAAATGTTTCCGATTGTCCATATGGATACATTTGATCCAGAATCACATTTTAAATTTTGATTGTTTAATTTTATGAGGGCTTAAAAAAAAATCCAGCTTTAACAATGCATGCAAATGTTTGACCAAAAACCTCCTCGTCTATTTGAATCACAGAAAAAACACCAAATGTATTCTAAATTGGAAGGTTGCCCTTTTTGCTTGCCTTGGCCAACCTCCAGTAGACAAACTATGTGAGGTCAAGACTCGTTTTTCCATTTTCAACATTTGAGTGATGCTCAGAAAAGCATTTATATTCATTTCCTGCGTTTCCCTTTAGTTCCGCATTTGGTATCTCGAAACTGCAGCCAAGCCAGCAGCATCGGACTACTAATGAATCACAACTTCGGGCAGATATAGATGAAAAGTTTTCTAACTTTGGGTACACTTGAGGATTCCAATTTGAATGAGTGAATGAGAAACACGTGAGTACGTTGACATTTGTAAAGTTGCAGAAAAAATGCAGAAAAAGAAACATTACACAATGCCTCATCGATAGTGATTCACTCTAAAGTGTATCCACTGTGACATTAGTTATAAATACACTTGTTCCTCATTATAGACATATTAGAGTACATCTGGCATGGAGCGAGCTGGTCTCTGTCTTCTCTTTTATATCAAAAGTACACTGAAGAGAGGAGCTCATTGTTTAGTCTTCATTAATTCACAGCTGATAGACTCCAGCTGAGATTTTGAAGCCAAAATGGACTGAGTTTTAAAAGCATCAACACAAATTCACAATAGTACATCCGCCTCACGTTTCTAAGGTCGTGGGTTTGAATCCGAGCTCCGGATTTGATAATAACTACCACTTATGTGCACATGTTCCCAACACATGCTGTCTTTAGTCTGGAGTGGATCAATGCGGCTTTGTACCTTAAATGCTCGACAACATCTGTATCACACCATCCGCATGTGGGCTTCATTTGTTTACTTGTGTGTTGCACATCCTTGTGCTTGAAGAAACTATTTGTGGAGCAAGGTCCAAGCCAAGGTCTTATTTTATTTATTTTTTTCCTGTAGTGATTGTTTATGTAGTGCAGGTGATTTTTTTTTTTTTTAATACTTTTTTAGCGAAAACAATGTTTTTTTATTTTTTTACAGCCGTCCTAAATTCCTGTAGTTGTTCAAAAAAAACCAACAAATTCAACCCGTTCAATAAGAGGCTGAAATAACCGACATATGGTTCCATTTGGTTGAAAATATTACATTTGGTCAGAGCGAGTGCCAAGGCTCACTGCACATCTGCTTTTGTGGTCCAGGGTGAACTACAAAGACTGATATGCCTTTGGGTTTGAATTAATCAAATTTTTAATGAAAACGTCAGAGGTTCAAATATTGTTCCCTGCCTTTTTTGTCTGGAGTTTTCTCCGTTCCACCTGTTCTTGAGCTTTTGCGGGTGCTACAATTCGACTTGAATTCTAGATCACTTCAATATTCCCCGCTGATGGTTTGACCTTACATGTATGTCGATGAAACAACATCCAATGAGGACGCTGCGGTGTTGGCCAAATGTAGATTGGAATGTGACCTAACAAACCACTCCGTGCTTTGGCACACATAAAAAAAAAAACCCACTGATGTCACCCAAGAAAAGACGTTTCCATTCCGACCTCAACCGCAAACACGCGCACACACACACACTAGCGCAGAGGCGCTAGCATTACAGACGCTACACTATGATCACAGGAAACAATCTCAACTCTTTGGAGAGTCCTTGGTCAGAACGGAGCTGCTGTTGATTGTGCGGTTACTTTGAAGGGCAATTTCATCTGGCTCACGGAAACACGTGTGTGCGCGCGCATAAAAAGAGTGTGTGTTGACTTAACAGCGGGGGGTCAGTCACCTGGGGTGTTAGGGAATTTTCTATCCAAATATTCCCGTGTAATTGGAGACATGGGTGTACAGAGCTGACAGTGTATGTGAACGTGTGGAAAGTTGTCTGCATAACCTGCGAGTGCTTGTCTGTCTGGGTGATGCCAATGTGCACGCGTGTGTTTATGTGTGTGTATGTGTTCTGAACGCTGGCGTGAAGCCAGTGTAATAGAAGCCCTGTTTGTTTTACAAATGCCTTTTTGGATCTGGTAGGACATGTGCAGGCATACAAGCTTGTCATCAAGGTGGGTGAGTGTTTGCGTTGACTTTCAAGAGGACAACGTCCATCCTGTTGTCCCCTGAAATATACAGCCTGCCTTCAGTTCAGTGCTGATGTTAGGGATTCCACGATGACATTTGATGCTTTGGATCAGAAAAGTGGCTCATACAAGCCACCGAAAATTTGCACTTTTGCAAAAGCCTCTTCAAAATGGTCTGCTCTTAAAAATGACTCTTTCATGTGCTGCCAAGCACCAAGTTCAGATTGCATCCATCCAACCATCCATTTCGTTCTAGCTTGCTAGATTTACTCTAGGTCTAGATTAATTGAAAATCTATCTCTCTATTGCTATCTATGGTTCTCCCTCTTTCGCTGTCTCTCTCTCTCTCTGTCCATCCATCCATCCATCCATCCATCCATCCATCCATCCATCCATCCATCCATCCATCCATCCATCCATCCATCCATCCATCCATCCATCTCACTCTAGCTTGCTAGATTTACTCTAGGTCTAGATTCATTGACAATCTATCTCTCTGTTGCTATCTCTATGGCTCTCCCTCTCTCTCTCTCTCTCTCTCTCTCTCTCTCTCTCTCTCTCTCTCTCTGTCTCGCTCTCTCTCTCTCCATCCATCCATCCATCCGAAAGGGAAGTGCATGAGTCAAGTGAAAACATGTCTTGTACTAAGCAAATGTTGAAATATCTAAGCCGGGCTCTCCAACGGCACAAATCTCCTGAGAGCAAAGCAATCAATTAAAAACCCATTCCATGACCCAAGCTACAACCCCAAATACAGCCACATCTTTCAAACAGATTATAAAGTGCCAACAGACTGACCAGCAGGCACAGGTGCCCAAGGTCAAGAGAGAAAACCAACTCATTTCAGTAGTGCTTGCTTGGTCTGAGAAAAATTAAATTGTCTGTGAATTGAGTAAATTGAGCATAACATGCCTCGTGCCAAGATGGGAGCTTATCTGGGGAAAAAAAGAGACAAAAAAATAAAAATCACCTTTACACAGTCTACTTTATTTTTTTTTTCTATTTGGGTTCAGGTATCAGTCGAATACGCTTGTGACCATCAGGATGTGACACGTTGCACTTTCTGTTAGCAAAACATTTCTCTTGCCCATGGCTCACAAGTGACAACCGCATTGCAAAATTGTTGCCTGGCAAAAAGGTTTTCTGTCCTCAACTGCTGTTCGGCGCCATTAAAAAAAAAGCTTGATGGCCATCACACAGCTCTTGGTTGTTAGGCAACATCATTTTCCACTTGAAGGCTTTGAATAATCTTCAGTCAGTACAGGTATAACTTTAGCATTCAAGGAGTTTTTATTTCATAAGTGGTGGGAGTAGAAGGCCTTGAGATCCGGTTTGAAAAAAAAAAAAATGCCATGAATAGCGCAATGATACGATTGGCTGAAATTTGAAGACAAGAGCTCTTTTCTTTATTAATAAGCAAAGCATTTGCATTAGTATGCAAAACAACCATTTGCATCCATAAAAAAAATGGCCTTATTGATGGCTATTCATCAACCACAACCTGGCTTTTATGGTTACGATACATTTGCATCACAAAGTGTTTTTTTTTTTTGCCACAAAAGAGTTTCCGCTGGCATAAGTTGAAAGGTTGTTGTGCTTGTTACCCATGCCAAAGGGCATCTTGTGTCTTCGTATGAGGGCATGAGAAAATGCCACTACTCTGTGCGGAGTTGTTTGTGCAAGGATAAAAAAAAGGCCTGAAAATAAATGAATAACAATATATTATAATATATATATATATTATAAATACATATTTTTCATTAAAATTAAGTAAAGTCGTTTTCATTTGAAATTGACGTGAAAAGTTCATCACTCCATAAATCCCATAAATTTTGCAATTGATCATAGAAATGTTCTATTACAGGATTTTGCAACGCTAGTATAAGGATTGATTATAGAATTTTTCTATTATAGAATTTGAGAATGGTTGCTGCCATGCCTGTACATTGTGTTTGTTTACATCTTTTTTTATCTTCTTCTCAAAATAAATAAATAAATAAATAAATACATAAATAAATACATAAATAAATACAATAATTATATACTAGAGAGACTGTGACAGAAGTGTAAAACGGGACAAAAATGTTTGGGGTGGGGGGGCAACACGGGCAAATGTTCAAATCCACAAATGACCAAAAAAAAAAAAACTCTGGAGTTGTTAAATAGAAACCATGGAAGCAGGCTGCTGAAATTTGCCGGAAAAGACACGAGAAAAAAGAAAGGGAGCATGGGAAAAATGCATTGAGGGGCTAAGTGAAAAAAGATGGTGCGTTTGATAGGCTTTATGTTGCGCTTGGGTGATGAAATCATGAATGAACGCCTGCTGCGGACCGCTCTTTCAGGATGCGTCCACACATGAAAACAGATTGTCAGACAAACAAAAAAACACTCCGAAAATGAGCCCAGCTTTCCTCTTATTGTGTCGCGGAACACACATTCACACACACACACAAATCAAATCCCATCTCACCATCCTCCCATTGCGCTCTTATGCATCTTTCCCACCCTTTCACCTTCTCTCAAGCTCCCCTCACACTTCTTCATTGCTCTTCACACTAAACGCAAGGTGACAGTCCATAGCCCGAGAGGCAGAGATCAACATGGAACGGGAGGAAAGGTGACAGGAAGATTTGAGGGCGAGCAGACAATTCCCTCAGCGTGAGTAGACGCAATGTGATACGTGACCAAAAGTGTTTGGGCACCAGCAATGTGTTGTTTAAAAAAAAAAAAAATACAAAAATGTGTTATATTCTCAACAAGATGTTTGTTCAACACGCACAAACAAGATTGCTTTATGGGAACTGTTAGGAAAATGGAAAGCTCAAATTGCTTTTTGTAACCTTGACACGAGCAATAGGCACAGATGACAAATACAAAAAACATGAGAAGAACACAGAAGTGCTCTGAGATCTGCACATTTGGGTCCGTTAGTGGAACCCAAACACGGTGAAGCTGCATTTAACTGTTATGCCGCATACGAATGAAATAAGCTGTCAACAAAAGCTGGATAAACTTTGACGGACCCGTGAAATATTTCAACTTTACAAAACAATTTGGCATGCTTTCCAAACTTCTATTAGGGCATTATTTTACTGATGAAAAAAAAATAAATCTTGTAACAACAGGCAGACCGTATTTCTATATTTCTTGCTCATTTGGTATCGATGTAATAAATGTAGTTTATTTCCCCCTCATTTTAGGGTCTAATGCAATATCAAGTTTGTAAAATGACAAACAGCATGTGCAAATCACAACGGAAAAAAACCCGATTTATTTAGCTCATCGAATGGCCACTGAGATGAGCTCGATTAATTAATTTACGACTGCGGGGAAATACTGAGCTAATACGGTCTGGCTCGCCGCCTCGATTCCAAACTTATTGGTCAGGGTTGACTAACTGTGTCAAGTATGTATTTGTCAAAGTCAGGAAACCAATTCTTTATGGACTTCACTTTGCTTGCATCAGGGAAGCATATTTTAAAAGCTTTTGGATGGAATCAACCGATGAAACAATTGTCACTCGGGAGAGTTGGACGCCGGCAAAAGCCGTTTCCTGATTTATTACCTGCATAGAGTTCATCAGTGCAGGTTGGTATGGAAAAGCGTCTGAGTGCCAATGTTGACACTGGCTATCAAGATCCTACACGCTGCCATTTAACCTGTCAAGGCTGTGATTTAATACAAAGCACAAGTCTGTCGGGGTGAAATTATGGGACTCCGGCAAAGCTTTTCCAGCCGGCAAAAGTCGTGCTAGGGATGGAGATTCCCGCCGCAGGATTAGAGCGCTAAAAAAAAAAAAAACCTTGGCCTACCCTTTTACCCTAACATTGTCTGAAACAGATGATGATTTGCCAAGAAGTCAAACTGCCGTTGTTTAGCACCATCTATTGTCAAGGAGGACTTACTCAATATCAGAAATTATTTTAAATACCAGTGACTGGTATCGGAACTTTTTTTTACTACTGTATTAGCCTACATTTGTGACGGACTAGGAGACGTAGCATAGGAAGAGAACGCTTGGACTATAAAATTCCCTCAACTCATCACCAACCTCTTAAAGACTGCTAGCATTTATTAACTACATGTCACTCCCTGACACTTAATGGAAATGAAAGAAACTGAGGATGAGCATTTTAGGGACTCAAGCAACATAAACGAAGCCAAAGATTGATGGAAAAGGTCAAACATGCCTGATAAGTGTATTGACATGGGAGCATGCAACAGATGGAATATTAAATTACAGACTTGAAGGACATATTAAATTAGAAAGGGGTGAGGGAGGGGAAAAAAGGGAGGGTGGGGACTTTTTAGAGTGATGTGCTGTCAGATGATGAAGAGCGGATGATGTTCCTTTGATGCATCACAGGAAACTCAAAGGCCTGCTCGGGATGCCTACAAACAGGAATCTGTGTTTGTGGCCCTTTCAAGTGTATAGGACATTTGTTTTAATGACACGTATCTAAGGGGCGTTTTACAGCTCTTCGCTATAAAATCGAGGAAACTCTGCTGCTGCAAGGTCGGCATTGCAAATGAGAATACGCTTACCTGGATGAATAAAGGTGAAGTAAATGGAAATAAAGAAAAATCATACACGCAGGTTTAATGTGGCGGTGCGAATGTTTCTATTATATGGCTTCTATTCACCTGCTATGCAATACAAATGATACAAACAAAATTTATATGGAAGTTGAAGTTACGGGTATCTCCAATTTCGATGTATTCTTCAACTTCTGGTTGGTTGGTGAGTCTAAGCTGCAGAAATAGCTCTTACAGTATGTACAAGTATTGTTGCTTTAAATCCTCAAATCCTCTTATCAGACAAATGCAGAGCTCCGAAATGTGCTTTAAGATTTATAAACAACAGCCTGTAAGGTTGAAAGAAACATTGCGGTTTTCTCTGTGAAGTTTAATTAACATGTTTATCTTGCGTTCAGGCCGAGGCGAGATAAATTGTTGTGTTTATATTCTGATTATTTTCTTTCAGGAACAAATGCATCGTATGATTTGATCTTACAAAATATCAAAAAGGAAACTCAAGCCTTGAATAAGAGCTGTGCAAAAAAACCAATACAATACTCGTTCCAAAACTGAAAAGCAAACTAATTCCTGGCACAACAAAGAAATCTGCATGGAAAAACTTGTTTAATGATCCGAAGAAAAACGAATAACTCTATGTCAGGGATATTATTTTAATATGATTCTAAACAAACACATTTCACGTACCATCAATTAACGACTGCTGACTTTCTAATGAAAGTCAACTCTACCATTGTCTACAATGTTATTTCAAGCATTCCAAAGGAGATGTGTTGTCTTGCTCATTACTCGGAGATGATAACAGCAAAACAAAATATTGCAGAACCATTTTCAAGGTGTCTGAACCCTAATTGCATTTTTAATAAAATTCTTGGCAGGCATGCGTAAGTGCATGTCTGGCTTCTTTAGGTGCACAAATTACATCTGGAATGTTATTTACGTGTGCTTCCTTATACACACACACACAAACACAGAGTCACGGGCTCCAGCTGGTAAACTCTAAAACATGTTGATGTTGAAGCTTCTAATGGCCGTCATTAATCACGTGATACTAAATCACTTTAGAGACGGATGGCGGTGGGCAGCAAGAGAGTGAAATAAAATGGAAAATATGATGAAGGACGAATGTAATGGAGAGTGAAAATGGAGCTAAGAAAGAGGCAAACAGGGAGCAGCAAATTTTAGGGTGGATGCTTCATGTTAATAGAGCGCTCGCAGCGACACTAATCTGTCATTGTCGTCACGTGAAAGTTTAGTGTGGCAACACTTGAATCACATGACTAAAACCGACAGAGGCTGACATATTTGTTTTTTTTTTATTGGAATGTGAAAGAGGAAACACATTTGAATAAAAATCAATAGACGCATCTGAAAATAATCATCTAAAGAAAGTTTGCAATTTTTGTCATTGTGACTGATACCAAATATAGTTACGGATTAGACAAGATTAGATTAAAAAAAAAAAACAATAGAAGAGAATTATCTGGCTTTTACTTCTCCCTGTTGTGCTTGTCAATTTGTGAGTCAAGGCCAAGTGCAGCTCCCGTATCATTAGTAGTGCGGGCGAGAAAACACATGCCATTTCTAAATACACAACACGCCGGGTAAACACTTTGACCTTGAATGCGACCCAAGCGGAAAGAAAAACCCACGTCAGCACGCTCTACTGCCATCACAACTACTAGCTTCTGTGTAATCTGTGTGTGTTTGTAGGGTGGTCCTAAAAAGTAGGCTTTTATATTTTTTTTTGGGTGGTCTCCAGAAGACAACAAATACAAGACTGTGTGTTTGTGTGAGTACATGGCATAACCACCGCGTGAAGGCTAAATGACCGGTTTGGATAATGTCAGGGGAAATTCCCAGGCCAGATTATACATAGATCAATTTTCATGTGGCTTCAGTGGTCGTCGGACGTTACTATGCATTTATCTTTGCTTGTAGCTAAGTACACACGCAAGTATGTGCTAGCATAACCATGTTTACGACCTCTTGAATTAGAACTCTTAAATAAACACCAAATTACAGCGTGTTTGTTCTATGTGTCACTGGAGGTTCTTTTTGCACAAAAATGTAAAATATGTATGAGTCAAATCAATAAGCTAAGTAGTCATTACTATCGAAAGCCCGTTTTTAAACGCTTATTGGGATTCATGCATGCATGCGTGTAGTGCATACAGTGTGTTAACTGCAAGGTAAGGATTAATTGCAGACACCTGCTTTACATTTCTCCATTAGCATTTTAAGCATTTCGCTAAAGCCCTCGCATGGAATGATTTATAATGCGTGCGAGGAGAGCTAAAGAGAGAGAGCAGTTGGGGAAAATGTTACCAGACAAAAGCAAGGCCAGGTGCAGTGAGGGAATGAATGGAAGTGAAGAGGAACGTCAAGGTATTTTTTTTTTTTAAGAGATGCTTTCACTGTTCAATAAGAAAAGATGGAGTCGAGGCGGCTGCTTCACCACGGGCTAGCGAGAGTTTATAATGCATGGAATTGAAATGATTGCTTAAAACCAAATCAAAGGAGATGCGAGCTTTGATTTAGACTGCAACTTTTTTCTTATGGCTTTGAATGAGGCACAAGAGCACCAGCAGCAACTTGTAGGATGAAAGCATCATTGGAAACATTTATGGAGCTAGTGGGCTGCAACTGTGGATGTGCTGAAAGTTAGCTTTTGACTTCAAAGTCAGCTCAAAGTACAGAAGAGCCGACAAAGACCATCATTGCATGCATCAAGCATATACATACATTGAAACAATCTATGTCGAGAGAAAGGTGAATGCAAAGTCTCTTTCCCTGAGCTCAAGTCTACATTTTGAAGAACAATGCGAGCACGCTATTACAGCAAAGCTAAATAGCCATTTAGCTAAAGATCAAAAGCGTAATGACACCCCTACATCACATTACCCCAGCGCCTCCTGCCTATGACACCGAAATATAATCGAATAAATTATGTTTCATTTACCCACGAGGCCATTAATCCCACTTTAATGGCTCAGCTTTGCATCTGAATTCCCTTCCAATGGCTTGTAATACCTTTCACCTCTAAGGACACACAGCTAAGTAATGTGCTGTGAAAGCCGGATTCACAGGTGTGTTTCCAAAACTCGAGACATTGCCCTTGACATTCCTATTTCCTGCATTATGAATTTTATAATAAGCAACCGGAGAGACTCCAAAGGATTTCAGAAGATATGATAAATTGTTGTCAGGTAAGAGCCTTCCATGAATAATTCATTTTTTTTATTTTTTTTAAACTGCAGTGGACAGCAGACATTGTCTCCCGGGAAATGGATCTTGAGCCTGGAAACAAGTTAGACCATTGGAATTGAAATCTATAATGACACCAGCGACGAGATCTAATAAGCTTCTCTAATACATTTTCTAAAAGGGTATTTGATGCTCGAGGTGTTGGACAATAGCTGGTCATTAACCTGGAGGTCATCGTATCGAGACGCTGAGGACAAATGTCAGGTTGTAATCTCAAACGACCAAACTGATGAGATGGATGGATACCTTCTTACGCCACGGCCTTTATTCCACAAGTCTCGGTCCTATATTTAGTTGATGGATTGCCATTTGAGCATAAAACACAATAATATTAACGATGTCACTCACATTAGTTGCAAAATGAGATTCAATGTAAACAAACATCTGACGTTTCTGTTGAAATCTGTTTCATGTCACAAAGGTCATTCTTAGTCCAAGCAGCACTTAACTAAGTTAAATATTATTCCCAAAATTCCAAAACATTATTTTTCCATGACTTTATTTCACCTAAGGGAAAATAATTACAAATCCAAACAAATCTGACCTCTTGGAATTTACTGCCTTGATTCTCAAGTGTGTTAAGAAACAAAACCTCACGTTTCATAATCCCAACGGTGTTTGCAAAGAAGACTCATATTTCAAAGTCAAACCGTTTCAGCGAGCGTCGGATGAATGGAAACTGTAAATATCTTCAATGTCAAATTGAGCATGAATGCTTATGTGTTCAGTTGTGGCTTTACATACAAAAAAAAAAAAATCCCAATGTGTACGTCTGAAAGACTGAATACCTCCCTTGTGTAGTTATTTATCTAATTGCTGAATGCATAAATAATTCCCATTCCCTGCTCCCCCATGGCCATCATTAAGGGTGGAGGGAAACACCCCCAGCTGTGCCGGCATTTGTGCAGATACGCTCATGCATCTGTATGTTTTTGCTCTCCTTGTACCGATCTCGGTGAGAGTTTGTGCAAACACACCGAAATCACGCGTTAGCACGCCTAAGCACATCGCAGTCACACCTCAACGCTTTTATAGACCTTCCGAGCATTTATTTCCGAGCCTCTCCCGAACATCAAGATAAGCACTTATCATTTATTGAGGGAGAATAGACAGACGCGTGTTCGCTCGTGTGGATATTTGGTACATTTTCACCGTTCTGTGTTATTTAAGTCGAGCCATTGTCCGATCCATCCGAGTTCTCCGGTTCAGGGTCACAAGTCACAGCATGGGCTGGACTCTACAGAATTTCTGCTGACTAAGAGGAACATGGATGACTACACCTTGGACTGGTTGCCAATCTATCACGGGGTAATTGTCGAGAAGGTATTAGGTGGGGATTGATTCTATGCCCGGGTTGCTCGGGAGTCACCTGAGCGATTCACGATATGGCCAGTGGCTGCCAATCAAATTTCAATAGATAACATGACTCAAAAATCCGGGCAAAAAAATACCAATAAGAGACTGAGACATTTTCAGATTCATAGCCGATGTCCGACATTACTAATAGCCTCGGAAACGGTTGCAATAATGAGCTCCACGGCTATTGCAACACCGGGAGTCGGGATGTTATTGATAATTCTCTCTTCATTTCCCAAAAAGGCATTCACACATTGGTTTTTGCTGAGTCATGAAAATGACAGTACCGGTGGGAAAGGTTGCCCGTAGCAAAAGTTAGGTTAATTATATCCTAATAAGCTTTACAGCAATTATGCAGAAGACTACCAGGGCAAAATAAGATAAAAAAAAAAATGCAATGATTAAGTCAACTCGTATGTTCAATGTGATTGGGGGAGCAGAAATATAAGGATTAAAAAAAACCTCTATTGGGACCCATACAATACATGAGGAGCCTGGGGTCAAAAGTAATTTATATGACGAAGCTAATCTCTAATTACTGGTGACTAATGTACTATATTTGTCCGAGCATATTGTATTTTTCAGACCATAAGAGACTTTCTCGAGTGTGCTTTATAATCAGGTGCACCTGGATGTTAAAATAAATTTGAACGATATTTGCTGTACTTGTTTCCCTTGATGTGGTTTATAATCCGGTGCACCATATAGTCCGGAAAATACGGTACAGAGAATTTGCGCCATTCAAGTGTAGGTGATCACAGCACAAAGACTGTCACTATTAGTGTCTTTTCTCAGAAGGTGCTGTCTTTTGAAGTTTTCATTTTCAAGCCGGGGGGGTGAAAAATGTGCCAGGTTCATTTATTATAAAATGTGGAATGTGCGTGCGGTTTGAAATGAAATATGTTTTATTCACTTTCACTGACAAGATATTAAGGAAGTCTCCTATCAAAACACTTCAGGGATATTGAACTAAATATGAGAAATGCTGCCATAAAGAAGGAAAAGTGAGGTAATGATACAAGCGTGTAAGTGAGGAAATTGGCTCCAAGGGTAAATTTCAACAGAGCAGAAGACAGATGCAGGAGAAAAAAAAGTGGAAATTAAATGTTTTTTATTAATGGGAAATCAGAGTTTGCACGGAGGTGCAGGCAGAGGTGCAGAGTGGCAGTCAACTATTGCACTGCTCTGATGATTTCATTTTCTTCTCTGATGAATGCGCTTTACCCTCCGGAGATGTTGAAAAAAAGATGGAATATTTTTCCCTTAACTTTTCAAACTCAGAAAATATTTCTCTGTCTATTTTTTTAAGTTCTTGAGTTGAACCCTAACGTAATAGTACCATTTAGAGCAGCATTAGTTCATTAATTAATATTTGTCTCTGTTTTTGTAGACGGAGATATATATATATATATATCCTTAACAAATAGCCTTAAAAAAAAAAAAAAAAGTTTCAAATCCCACCGGAATTCCGTATTTCACAGAAATATAGTTTCAGCTTTCTAGTAGTAAAGTTTTTTTGTTTTTTTTTCCGTTTCTAAAGTTCAGTCCTTCCTAACAAAAAAATGTAGAAGAAAGTAGGCTCACAGCCAATTTCTGTATCCTGGCTCTGCTTTGGCAATGTCTATCGATCATTTTTCCAAAATTAGATTTGAGTCAAACAGGAAGCCGTCTTCTTTTACAGTCCCTCTATGAGTTGATTGATGGATATGTCACAGCAATGTGGTCAAGGACTTTTGAATCAGTGGGAAACCAAATGAAAATGATATCTGCAGTTAATTTGAATTTGATCCACGGGTGTTAATGTCTCAAACAGGAGGCTCAGCAGTCACTTTGAGGTGACGAGCTTCACACTCTCCATCGGTGGCAGACTTTGGCACTGCGCGAGCGCTTTCTTCATTAACACTCGAAAAGTCTATTTAAATGTGTAACATTCATTTTGTTGCATTCACTTGATTATGCAAATTACATTGGCTTAATTGTGTCTCCTCTCAGTTCAGCACAAACAGCGCCATTTTGAAAGGAATTAAAATCACAATTAATCTCCAGTCTTCATTTTTAACATGTTTTTAGTCACCGAGCTGTCTCTTAAATAGAATCCACAATGTTTTTGTAGTTCCAGAAGTGTTGAGTGGAGCGACACTTCCAAAGATTTTACCTCACCGCGTTATGTCGTCTGATTAGAATTTGACATTTGCACTTTCAAAACACGTTCAAACAAACAGGCCTCTTTACACCGGCGAATGAATAGAACAGGTGCAAAGACGTGACTTGTTGCGAAAGCGCGCTCGATTGCTCGCTTCTGCACAAACAATAAAAAGAATCACAAAGTTGCGATGGAGTAGACTGAAGCTAATGATGGCAATTGGGAGACAGCATCATACAAATCAATCCTCTTTGTAAAATACAACCTAGTTGAATATTTTGACATCACAAAGATCATGTGTGCGAGGGAAGCCCGCACAAAACACAACAGCACAGACACAAACACACAAGTCACATTCTTGTCTTGCCAAGACAAACATCTCTATGTTTTTCCACAATAAGCACTGCTCATTTGGACACGGGAGCCATATTTGCAGGGGCTCCTTTCATCTGCCCGCCGCAACATGCGTGCGTCCGTGGGTATGACTGCGGGTATGTGCGGGCCGGCGCGTTTGTTTGTGTGATTATCCGGGAGTCCGTGTTTATTTATCCTGCACCCAAGTGAAGTTTTGACTTGTCTCGCCTTCGATCTTTTCTTTCACGTGATGCATTCCAATTCCAATCTGTTTGCGGTGCCAAAAAAAAAAACCTTAACTAATTTAAAACGAGTAAGTGAGACCCCGAAATTCATCCTTTCATAAACACATAATTAGAAATGTCCTGTTTAAAAAAAAAAAAAACAAGACTGCTATTTTTAATTCCAATGAAGATACTAATCAGTAGCTACTAACGTCTGGTTTTTAATACAATTAATTCATAAAGGTCCATTTCCAGCAATCATCCCTCCAGTGTTCTAATGGTCCATTGTGTTTGCTAATTGTGTTCAAAGGCTAATCGATGATGAGAAAACCCTTGAAAACCCTTGAACACCCTTGTGCAATTATATTAATTCAAATGGAAAACACTAAATTGTCTGGGTGACCTCAAACTTTTGAACGATAGGGTAATTATACCGCGGATGTCTTTGTAGACTCTCGAGTTCTTTGTCGCTCTCTTCCTGCCATTACATCTTTCACTTCCTGTCCGTCCCCATGCTGTTCCGTGAGTGCTACCATCCTTTGGGAACATCCCATTTAGCCACAGTCCAGACTCACAGCTGCCTGGTCCCTGGAGAGTCCACCAACAAGCCGCTGTAATTGAGACTTCTACGAGTGGAGAGAATTGCTGAAGCTTTCTAGGCTGTTACAGAAAAAAAAATATCCTTCATTTAACAGAGACACGCTTTGAGTAGGCGTGTGGTAATTGGAATGTTTTTGGTTGGACTTTCAAGTACCTTCAAGGAAGATGCTGAACCCAAAATCCTACAAATGATGTATCGCTAATAGGGAATCATGCAGAACTAGAAATGAGCAGTCAGAGTAGAAAAAATATTCCATCTAAAGGATTTTAGAAGTGGTTTATAATCGGACAAATACGGTGAGCTTAAATAGAACGAATGTGACGGGGTTAATAAGAGTGGCAGTCACATTTGGAACTTCAATATCCTTTATTTTCTTTCCTTTTCTCCTTTGTTATGTTTTTCTTGTCTCTCCTCTACACACTCAGAAATATATTTGTCTGTCTCAGCCGGTCTGACCGTGCCTGGCTTGATTGACGTCAATAAAGAAAAACCCAGCTCTCTGTTGGACTCTGGGCCGGAGGGAATACTTTCTGGTCAGTTTTATTTTTTCCCCCCCGTGTCATTTTTTTCTTTTGACCGCTTTCTCTCGCGCTTTTAGACATTTTCGAGACGGCTTACTTTTTAACATTGCCACATTCTTTGCTAAATCCACCAAAATCCTGCTTTATGCCGGCATTATTTTCTGCTTGTCTTCCCCCACCTGAGCTCGACTCTTATTTATTCAGTCATTCCCTGCAGTTGAACCTTCATCTCTACCTAGCGACATTGAGCCAAACTATTATTAACTGGAAAGTGTGTACGCTTTGTACAAATGAAAGATGAATGAACAAGACACATGCGGACTGGAAATAGGGAAGGTCAACAAATAAGATACGGAGATGAAAGTCTTTTCTAGTCTCCTGCAATAACGCATGGACAAGAGATACATTAAATCTATATGAGTGGATGGCTCCAGAAGTACTTTGCTGTCTTTCATGATTTAATGCTATACCATCTATTTTTGAAACAGCAGCATTGAGAGAAGGGGAAAAACAATCTGTCATGCCAGACAACTCCTGATAGCCGACTCATATAAAAAGGCTGAAGCAGAGAATAACCTTTTTTTGTTTGTTTTTCAAATGTTTATGCTTCCCTCATGGCTTCCCATTGACTTTTTAAACCAGACCCATTTTCCCATTTGTTAGAGTTGTCCGCTACAATAAAATGATGTGTCAGCTTCATTTCCCCTGCATGCGAAGCAACAAAAAAACGGAGGTCAACAAAATCAGGTGAGAAATGTGTAGTGCAACAAAAACTAGTCGCTACAAATGCACAGCCAAATCAAAATAATTATATTTTAAAATAATAAATAATATTATTAAATAATATATCATTGTTAATAATATTATCAAATAATAGTATATATTATTATTATTAATCATATTAAATAATATGATATACATAATGATAGAAGAATGCCAAATCTCATCTCAAATTAAAATGCATCACAAGATAAGACCCAAGAGGTGACAAGAGTCGAATTAATCTCCAAGGTCCACGTACATCCTTCAGGCGGGTATTTTCTCTTTATTGTGATTGAAAGAATAGTGGGCGAAGCATGGGGAGTAATTAAAATGTAAGAGGAGTGCTTCTTGCAAGTAGCCTTGCATGTGGGGCTCGACACTTCCTGGTTTGAACAACAAGTCCCCGATGAGACAGAACTTTACGCGTTCAACCCTCCCTATAGCGATCTGTCGGCAAAGATACAAGACAAATCCATTACCCGGCGATGTAGCACAGGTCCCCTGGGTGGCCAAGTGTGTGTGTGTGTGTGTCTTGCACAACACAAATACAATCTACCCAGGGAAAGAACATTGAAATCATTTGGCATATGTCTTGGTGAAAATTGCCCGTACATGGATGCTCAATCCAACTCGAATATTGGAAGTAACCAAAAACGTCTTTCCTAACATAAGTATCGGCGAATGATGTGCTGCTAAGGTGACTTTGCCTTAAATTAGTGCAATATAACTGGCAGGTTAACTGACTTCCTCACCGCATGAGCAGCTGACCCGTAAATTGCTGCTGGTTCACCGCTCAGATGTCTTCCAGGCCAACTATCAGCAAAAGCTTTGCTGACCGAACGGCGCTGCGCGGGGGGAGATTGTGTGTCCTGCCGACTTGACTGCATGACAGGTCACCGGGGTGAGTGGCTGGATATACGACCCACCGCGGTTGATATTGTGTTAGCTGTGAGGCTGAATAACTGGGTGGGTGCAGCCAAGTGGCGGTGCTATAAATTACGTCGCTGACGTCTGTTGAGGACAGCAA
This sequence comes from Syngnathus leptorhynchus, assembly GCF_054491065.1. Lineage (NCBI taxonomy): Eukaryota > Metazoa > Chordata > Actinopteri > Syngnathiformes > Syngnathidae > Syngnathus > Syngnathus leptorhynchus. The sequence continues at coordinate 9,120,963 of NC_141206.1, read as the reverse complement.
TAGATAGAAGAATGAGAGAAATGGCAGGACGGTAATAACTTCCCCAGTTATGACAGCGGGGTATGGTTTATTTCATCAACCAACTGTATTGTTTTATGACCTCTTGCTTATTAAAACGTAATGGACATTTATTGCCGGGACACTCACATTTTATATGAATTGCCACTCTATCGCTCTACCGTTCTTGGGCCAAACGGCTGAGTCAGCAATTAATACGTGCGTGATGATTGGCTAAATATTTGAACTGGAAATACGCACATCCTTTTTGAATGGTTATTGATAATTTATCGGATTAAAAATCTAAATTGATTTCAGTTCATATACCAGGAAGATTTTTTTATATAACATGTCAATTGATTTTTGGTTCGCTGGCACAAAAGGGATGGCAAAAAGTTTGAGGCAAACAGAACAAACAGAAAGATTGCTTAAAAATAACAAACAGATGGTTCTTTGTTATCCTCTTGATAACACTGCATGTTAAACATAACAATCCCCCTGGTATGAGTAATAAACGCTGCAAAAAATGCCGCTACCGTCGCAACGCTAATCACCACAAGTGTAACCTGTCGAGGTGTCACGATTGTTGTAGCGTTGCTTTTTAGTTGTGTACCTTTTGTAGATGGCGTTTTGCAAAAAAAAAAAAAACACAAATGCAAATGGAATGCTAGCATGACAACAAAAAAGAAAAATGATCAGGACAACTGCACAGACAATAAGAAAAGAGCAATTACAGTGAACTCGCAACTCTATGAATATTGACACAATGCAAATGCAATACACACACATACTTAAACTTGAGACCACCACAAGTGTCATTATCATGCACCAAATTATGAGTGGTGCAAAGACACTCCACTCTAACTTACTCCTGCCTCATTCATCCTCAGGACATGATGTACCATCACATAAAATGCTCATCGGTTTCGTGTTATTACAGCATTGCGTAATTCATCATTGCCAGTAAGATTAACCCAACTGTCACACTTCCATTCAGGCTCATTCATCACAAATTTGCATGAAAATTTTACATTTGCTACCCTTGCAAATACCTGGACAATATTCATTGTGTGTGCTTTACGATGCCATGCAACTTACCTTTAATTTCATCACACCATCTATTTGGATTGCCCTTTATGGAAACTATCTTTTTGACCTTGTCCCGAGGTGACTGCTTTATTAGAAATGTCAAAAACAAAAAGAGCGCAATATGCTCATGTGTATATATTCATTCCGCGCCAGGGAAGTGATGAATTAAGATGCCTCAAAGGCTGTCATTTTTTGGCAGTGCTATGAAGTGGCATGCTAAGATTGATGCTAAACAGATACCAGCGCGTACCCGCTAGTAAGGTAGCACCTGCATAATAATCACAGTGATCATCGGGGATTTTGTTGAAATTCACCCAACTGGTGGTATTGTCTCAATCAAGTTAATTTCAGGTACAAGAGTTCCATTGAAAATGATCTCAAGTACAGTTTCTTAATCTTCAGAATAGGCATTTTTTAGTTTCATTGCGCAATATGGATACTTCAATTTCATCTTTTGTTTACCCTCTGCAGAAGCAATAACCAAAGTGCCCTACCGGGATGATTAAGTAGTCATGACTGTTTGGCAGGCAATATTGGGAGGACAATTGTCTGGGTACTTACTGCCGATGTGGAGGTTGATGGAGTCGCGCCTCTCTCCATTTGGGTTCTGAAAGCAGCTGTAGAGTCCGTTGTGGCCCAGGTCCACTTGGGTCAGTATCAGTCTGGGGCCTTCCAGACGGTGCTGGGCTTTCACGTCCGTCCCGTTCACCTTCCATGACACCGATGCGTCGTTGTCAAGGGATCCGCATTGCATGGTGACGTCGCTGCCCATTCGCTCATACTGGTTCCTACCGACTTGAGACACAAACAAGCAAATATAAATGTTTCCGTGATGAATTGCAATCGCAATCAACTGACCGTTACAACATTGTCAGCGTGAATAATGACATCCTAAATCATTTGTAATACAAATCAGTTTGACGCTAATTGACAATTCACCAACAAATCAGTATTGCCGTATTTCTAATTTGTGACTTATTTGTCCGTGTATTATCGCCAAGCGTCCCTCAATGGGTTTAAGTGATTGTTGTATGGAACACGGTCTCCAGGATTAAGGGATACATGCGAGCCTAATGGGAGTTTTGGATACGACGGTGCACTTTAGAGGCCCCTCTTTGTTGATAAGTCCCGCGGGAGCCATCGGGACCACACACAAGTGAGGACGTCGGATTAACATTTGAATACTCGGGATCAACAGCTCAACAAAACGCAACAATGAAATATTGATCCCCGTCTTTTCAAAAGTTCTTGTCGAGACAGAAAAGAGAAGACAAGTTGAGGTTTTTTCGGAGCCCCCCTTCTCCCCGTGTCCTTTGACATGCCTCTTAACACGGCGGATACAGATGTCAGCCACTGTTTCATGGATATTTCATATCCCATAACACATGGAATTTATATTTCATGTGAAAAAATCCCAGTCCCCATTAACATTAACGAGACAAGATTTGTTATCTCTTTCCCGTTTTCCGCTTCCTGTCAGAGCCCCTTGACCTCCCCATCACTTGATTCCTGCCCTCGGAGTCACTTTTTTTTCCCGCCCCATTATCAGCCTTTCTCCACCCTGCCCATCACAGCTGTCTTTCCAATTTGTCGGAGTCACAACCAAAAAAAAGCACACATAAATATGAGTGGCAAGGCTTGCCAATTTGGTTTGATCTCCTGCTCTTCTGTCAAAGAGAGAAAATGTGGTTTTATTTACATAAAAAAAAAACAATTTGCATCTTCGTAAGAGGAGCCCGACTTTGATGTTGAAATTTGATGCAGAGGCTGGTTAGTGTCGAAAAACAGACACACAAAAAAAAAAATCTTTAATACAGCACTGTCACTTTGATACTCTCCTGACAGCTAGACGGACAGACGTTATAAATACTGCCATATGGTACTTTTCTAACTTCTGCATTTAATAGAATACAGATAAAGAATCGGGTTTGAAATTACATCCTGACATCATTAAGACATCTCACCTCCGAGATTCAGACAGGTGTGCCGTGCCATATTGCGCACTCATTCGCCGTTATCTCGGCTTCTTGTCTTTGTTTCTCGCCTCTGTAAGTTATTCTCACTGCCTTTGGGTTGCCTGCCTTTGTGTTATCTTGTTCTCACTCTGTCTTTCTCTTACCTCACCTTCATTCTACCTTCTCCATCATTCTCTCACCTTGAAAGAGCTCACTCCTCTCTGTATTCTCCTGAAACGTCTGCATTCGTCACCTCTTTATCAAAAATCGTCTATCAAGAAGAATACAAAACTCAACGCTGACTAACCGATGCGCTGATGAATAAACTCACTCACGCATATGCCCTCATGCCTCATCACCATACGGCCAAGTAGGCCTAATAACCATAATGGCATTCAGCTCAAGTGCTATTGATCTTTTTGTAATAGACGGGGCATTGTTAGTGGCAGAAGAACAATGTTATGAGCTATCAAATGCGAATGAAAATCATTTATGTCCTTCACGAAATCTTCGAGACGGAAACGCAGATTCTCTTTGAGGAATGTTAGAAACTATACAGCCATACAAAGCTGTATTATATATATGTTTATATCTCTCAATAGTAGAATAGCATTCATGATTGTGTACTAGTTTGAGCTAGCTGGCCTATTCCGACAACAATTATGATCGTCACGACACAAAGCCGTAAAGTATCATCGCATTTTTTTATTCTATAATAAATACAGTTTTTTTGTAAGCACGCAATTTTTGTCTGTCCTTGTTCCTCACTGCAAATACAAATCTATGAATTTAGAGTTAGCCTCCCGTCACTAGCTTCCGACTAATATCAGACTTGACTGCTAGGTGGAACGAATTGACGGAATGATGTCACATCTCCGATGAATGTGTTGTCAAACTTATGTCACAACTATCCACATAGTATTTTCATCTGTTTTTAATCTGTTGGAGCAATATACCATATCCTGAACAATCAGTGCGTAGCTCGCTCCTGCACACAGTCTTACGCATGGCAACGATACCGAGCCCCAAGTGTCTAGTAATATTTGATAGCTTTCACAAATGCCAAATACGGTATATTATGTATGAATTCTACAAGTTCACCCTGGGGTGTTAGCGGGCACTTAATTTTTTTTTCACCCACCCGCTGTTCATTGTAGTTTATATGCAGGACCACTCATGTATTTGCAGAGTGCGGCATTACCATGTTGTAAGGTCAATGGTGCTCAGACTTGCCGCACATTACAAGCACATCTACCCAGAGGTTACTTAAAGAACACAAGCAGAGAACTGTTTGCTGCTTATTCATTCAACATACATCGAGCGGTTTTTTTTTTGTTGTTGTCCTCAATTTGTATCTGAGCTTTGCACGTAACAACTGCAATGCAAAACTATTTTCATGATGCGTGCCAAAAAATTTCAAAGCCGCACATGTGCCAGTGTGTGACTCGCTCCATCATTCCGCATCTGTGACTTCATTTGTTTGTGCACGCGTGCCTGTTATCAGTGAGTCTCTATAAGAATGCATTGCATAAGTTACGGCGTGAAATTAAATGGCGTTTTGACATTCTGATTTACCATCTAAAGTGTTATATGCCCCGTCGTGTTGTGTTTCAAACGTTGGCGGTTAATGTATGTGTGTGTAGAGCTACTTGTAGATTCATTGGCGTTCATGTATCAGACGGCGCAGGAGCGTGTCGCGTTCCAATCCGAGCCGTAACTCATGGGAACAGTTATCGGTGAGTCACATTTGTATGCCTAAGGGGAGTCTCGCCTTTTGAAAGTTCAACGGTAAAATATTGGATCAGCTGACATACTGAAATGCAGCCTGCCGGAATGATCAATTTTTGTTTGGAGGATGACATTTTTCACTCAGTCGTTGCACAGAAACACAAGAGTTGATTTTTTTTTTTTTTTTTTTAAGTATACTGTTCATTATTTTATTTTTCTAGAAGTAGAGAGTTTCCTGCTGCCACAAAAAATAAAGTAAGCTCAAATTTGCCTTAATATACCGGCTTTGTGCGATAATAATAAAGAAAGCACATTTTATTTCAGCGATTAAATATGATTGTTTTTATTGAACACTACTTTTGGTTAACCCCAAAAAATATTTCAACAGATAATATAAAGGCAGCACATTTTGTATTTGTGATTACATTTGAGAGAATGTGTATGCGGGCCCCCCCGAAGCAATTTGGATGGAGAGCATGCAAGAAGAGTAGCAGATGTATCAGGGTAGCGGGGAAAACAATTAACAGATGTTTCCAATTATATAAGTTGATTAGAAAACTCAGGCATGCGATATCTAGGGAAAAAAAAGGATGCTCGATTTCTATATTCATAATCTTGCATACATAAATAGAAGACACGGCTTGCTTAGTTCACCTGTACTTGATTCAAAAATCTGATTAAGAAAAGAAAAATCCATTATATGCAGAGCCACGCCTTCGTTCATCAGAATGCAAGTCACACCCAAATAAAAAAAAAAAAAAAAAGTTGTAACTTGTACATCATCATACTGCCACAAACATCTTTTCTTGCCTCGGTCAGCATGTGGAGCACATTGCACTTTTACAAAAGTACAACACAGCAAAATGCTAAATCTTTCCTGATGATTTGCAAGATGGCCGTCCGATTAACTGCCGGGTGACATAATAAGTAGCGGTGCTAAATTGCTGATGGCGGTTCGGAAACGCGCATATATTAAATCATCGGTACAGCTGTGGAATAGATACTAGCTGATATATCCACGGGCAAGACAGGCGTCAAAATACAAAAAAAAAAAAAACACGGATGGGATTATGCATGAGAATACACACGTCCACACCTACCATCTTGTTCCCTCCCATATTACGCCTAAAATTTTTGGGAATTAAGTTATCACATTATCCTCCTGTCTCTTTTTCTCCTCCGAGAGATTAAGAGTCACTCTCGCTCGGCATTTGCCGCTCCTTTCATGTGAGCGCTGAGGCAGCTGCAGCTGTGAAAGTGTTTGTATGCGTGCATGAGTCAGGGCATCAGTGCTCATATAAATCCACTTCCTGTTTCCTGCCATCTTATCTCGGGCCTCAGTGCACAGTCAGGTGTGTGTGTGTGTGTGTGTGTGTGTGTGCGTGTTTGAATCAGTCATTATATGACGCCGCTCATCTCGGAGGCTTGCAAGCAACAACCGGAGTTGACAAGATTCACAAGCAACAAAGTTAATTGAGCCTTGACTTTTTAGAGGCGCCCTGGGAGGAACACGGAGGCAAGGAAAAGAATGGAGAGAGTGTTAGACGGATTGCAAAGATGAAGTCGTTGTTGCGGAAAGAGGAGGGGCAGCACAGGAGGGAGGATGTTGTGAGTGAGCAGTTAATATTTTACAAGCCGGGATTAGAGAGGTCATGAAACGAGGAGCGGAGGAAGAATTCTCGAGAATTAGCTCGGAAGTATGCAGAACCACAAGAGAGGGTCGGACAGCTGGCGAGCACTGCTCTGGTCAGGAACGTGTAGTTTTTACAAGCGGGATGGTAAAACAGCAAGAGGTGGAAACTAGACATCAGAGACATCGGCGTGCTGAATGTCTTTATGTAAAGACTTCAAATTTGCTGTGATAAAGTGGAATTAAATTAAAAAAAAAATGAATCACAACACGTCATTCAGTCAAACTCATTCCCTCCCATTGACGACTAAACACGTCAAAGATTCATTTCAACCGAGCTGGCAGCGAATGAGTTAAAGTAAAAGTCCCATCACATTGTTTATGACGCATCACTGAAATGTCTAATATTGAGAAAATTCATCATGTGTTTCCAGCTAACATGGTTAAATGGAGTAATCAGAAAATCTGAAACTTTAATGAAATATGCATGAGAACTCTTCCACTCAGGCATTTGTATTCTTAATACGTCTTGCTGCTTTTAACTGAATCAATATGGACTTGTAGCCTTGAATTTAGTGGTAGGAATTTGATGTTTTAAAAATAAAAAGTGTTTGAAATTGACACTCAGTTAGCACAAATACAGCTCAATAGTCATGTTTTTGCTAGCCCAAGTCATACCTTTGCTTTTCCTATTCATTCATCATTTAGGACCACGCTGTTTCCATTCCCTCTGATATGTTCTCAACTCGGATATGAGCTTTAGTGCGGTGATCCATCACCTACATCTTGTTTTTATTTATTTTCACTTTTTTTTTTTATTTTGGTCGGATCAGCATTCTGTTAAGCAGTTCCTTGCCAGACGAGAGTTGTGCAGTTACCAAGTGCAGTCTTAAGACAGCTTTACTATTTTTATTTCTCTCTCTTAAATGCTACAGGATACATTGACATGCAAATATCATTTTTATAATTAGTTGATTTGGACTTCCCCGTTGGGTAGACTGCATATGCACGATAATTCCCACATAAGCCCGAAGAAACCTCCCTCGCAGTCCTCATCTGATTGGTTAATAATGTGGTTAACATCACCCGAAGTCTTCCCGAGCAGCAGAGTGAAGGTCAGTGCTAATACCAGCTAGCTCATTTATTACATAGATTGAGGGGAGGGAGGGGGTGGTGATGGTGGTGGCAGGGGGTAGACATAGAAGGATCAGCCATAGAAGATATTTTCTATCTTCTGATTGAAAAAAAGGGAAGATTATACGGAAGTTTAGGAGCGGCGTAAACGTTGCAGAGAGCAGCCACGAAGGAAGTGAACAAGGGGATAAGGAATAACATTGTGCGATAAGGAACCAAACTGTAGCTGGGAGAGCAGGAATTTCAAAAGCTAAAGCAATCAGCGGCTTAATTAACTGACGGCGATATATGAAGGTGTCGCCGGGTCTGCGATAACATCAGAAAATTTCAATGGCGTCATTGTGAGAATACGCCGTGACCTTGACATCATTTTAATTGTTGGGTTGGTGGAACACCTGAAAGGAGGGGCGTCAAGCTCATTTTTGTCGCGGGTTAGTATCGTACAATTTGTAATTTCAGTAATGACCCATACATCTGATGCACAATTTGTCTTTGCGGGCCACAGAAAATGATGTGACGGGCCGTATCTGGCCCCCGGGCCTTGAGTTTGACACCTGTGCCCGAGAGGCTCTCGTCTTCTTTCCAAAACCAAAGTGTGTTTTATGTATGACGGTACTACAGAAACGATGTGTCCCACACAAAGCATACACAACTTGAAGCATCATTCCCACTCTTGTTTGAGTCAGTGATCAAAGGGGGCCACCATTCCAAATGGCACTTGAGGCTATTTCCCAGTCGCCGCCGAGCCTTAGTGAAATTCAAGAAAGAGTTCTTTTTTTGTTGTTTTTTTTTCATCTCCTCTACTCCCTGCGTACTGTGTTTGCAGCGTGACAGTTTCCCAAACAGTCAGCAAAGGTATCAAGGGACCTTCACATGAGTAGCTGAAGAGCTGCAATCAATCATGTGTGACTATTGAAATGTAACGCAGCGGCAATATACACACACACACCTGTGCCCGAAACACATGGAGTACACCATTTTCCCGCTGCAAAATGTGGCAGCTGACTGACACAAGCATCAATCAACTCGGAGGTAAGTACTTTTTTTTTTCACGATCTCCAGATAAAATATGATTATCAATCCGATCCTTAAGGTGTCTATTTTACATTCTGACATACAAATACGGTGTTTTCTTTATTATGTTTTAAGCAAAATATCTTCTCACACAACTTACATTTCTTGAGCTTCAATATTTTTTTTTTCCTGCAGTAATAACATTTTTTCCAATGTACTTTATACATTCTCCGTCACACTACCTTCTAAAGCATACGATTCAGAACTAAACATCAGCAATACCGTATTTTCCGGACTATAAGCCGTTACGTTTTGCACAAGTTTTGAACGCTGCGGCTTATCGTTCAGTGTGGCTTATTTATAAATGTAATGATTTTTATGATATCGTAAGAGGATTTATTTTGCGAATAAAGGTTATAGAAATGAGCACTTTTGATTTAAAACACCTGCGGCTTATAGTCCGGTGCGCCTTATACAGGATATTTCATTCATTTTAGCAGTCACGGCTTATGATCAGGAAATTACGATACTCTGTATAAATGCATGTACAGGTAATCAAATTTGTGCTTTGGTGTGTGTTTCCGCGCAAGCTAACACGACTTTACCCACATGTGTAGACAGAACCGTCTCCCTGTATAGCTTGTTGACATTCCTGTAGCTTGACTTCCCAAACATTTCTCATTCAAAACAGACCTCTTCTCTCTTCCACATACACGCCAGCTAGGTTCTTTGAGAAAACATCAGAAAGGCATGAGCGTGCACGTTGAGCTTGTCCTCCCGTCAGCACACTTCTGCCCATCTCGTGTTTTCATGAGCAGTCTGAATAGAACATGTACTGTAATGTACTCGCGCCGTATATTGATAATGAGGCGGGTTGCTTGGCGTTCTCCCCACGGTTTCCCGCATAGCAAAGTGCCGTCGCGGCTCGCTGCCTCTGATGACAGCCTCCGAGACACAATCGTATGGCTTGCGTGGAAATTGCACTGTGAATTTAGTTCTATGTAAAGATATAATTGCTTTAAAAGGTTGACCTAGCCAAAAAGTCTTTCAACTTGCCTCATTAGGCCGCCTTGTATTAAGGAACAAATTGTTCTAGTATCCAATTTAAACTTACAGAGCAGTGATGTAATGACAAAATTTGACGTATCTTAATAAGCGTGCCCCCACGATCCTTATGTTTTGGTAATAATTTCCTCACAGGTCTTTTAAAAGGTCGCTGCCTCTCATTCCTCTTCATATTCAATACTAAAAATGCATTTGCAACATATCTAGTAGATGACTTGAAAGTACATTATTTCCAATATTAAAAATATCCCAATTGTGTTTCTGCGAATGATTTGTAAACTAAAAAAAAGAATAAAAAATAAATAAAAAATAGATGCAGATAAAAATAATGCACGAGAAACTGCTGCTGGAAGAAACCGACTTTAAGATGTAATATTGAGTGAGAACATACAGGTGACCTTTCCGAATATGCATACTGCACATTTTCTTTTAACTGTTTTCAGTTGCTCGGATGCCTGGGCATGTTCATTCATATATTCATAAGCCTTTGCAAACTGTATCTCATTGCTGATGGCATGAATATGTGTTTACTCTGTTAATGACACGTACATTCATACTCCCTGTGCCTGCTGAAGGATGCAATCGTCAATATTTTCTTTATACACACGTGTTTTACTTGCCTGTTGTGATGTGTGACTATTTTTCTCTGCACACGGTTTCCAGCTTGATTTAATGTGATGTATTTATATTGCATTGGTCATTTTTGGATTATTATTCTTCTATTCATATTCTTTGGAATATGGTTTAAAAAAAAACGTATTTATTTACATACATTTTATCAAACTATAGGTCAGACCATTCCACTGGCGGAGCTGGAGGGGGAGCTGCGGAGGGCACTGCCACCCATGAAATATGCTTGGACCCCCCAGGTGCCAGTTTTGTTACCATTTATTTATTTGGGGGCGGGGTGGTTTTCAATTCAGCCCTAGCGCACTTGATGACCTTACAAAAATGATTTTGACATGAAGAGGAGAGTGAAACAAAGAAGTTGGCGCAGCATTTCGTCACCCATAATTTATAAATCCACGGATAATGTTGGGCATGGTTTGGAAAACCTCAAACGCTCTGACACTAGAATAAATAAGTGCATCCTAAAATGTCACTTTAAGAAAAAGTGGAGGTCTAAAGAACAATGCCGAATGGGAATCTGGGTACTTTTGTTTTATGTGGTGATGTCATGAGTAGAAAACAGAATATCTTGTGTGGTCTAAAATGGAACACACATTACAACCAAAATCCCTTATCGTGGCTTATTTGGTATTAAGAGTCGAACATCTTTAGATGTGGTGTGCCCCAAAAACTCTTTTAAGTTTGAAAAACAAATTCCAATCCTTGTATGCAACTTTCAAATTTGGGGCTCTTGTTTAATGTTTCATAACCGGGGGGGCTCAATAAATATTAGTCTGTAATTGAAAATTGCTATTTGGGGTCCTAAATGTTTCTATGCACGCAAGAGACAAATTAATTTCGTAAGGCGAAACAAAATGTAACATGTTTCATGCACGCACACTTTGTTCTTTATCAGAAAATTAGACTACCAGTGACACATTTTCTGATAATATAAATGGGAATCTTGATATTTCTTCTACCACTCCAAAAAAAAAAAAAAAAAAAAAAACAGATGGTCTTTCATTCCACACAAACAGTCAGTCACGCAGTGCAGTAGATGGAAAACAAATGCGTAGTCCTGGGCAAACAAAAAGCTTTATTTTTCCCGGGGAGGGGGGTGGGGGGAGATTTCACATCTCTTTATAACGAAAATAAATTTCAGAAATTGAATTAAATGGAACCGAATCACACAATCACGACTGCGTGTGTTTCACCAATAGTCCAGCACCGAGCCGAAGCTCAAAGCCGATACTAATTCCCTCATGGATAACCAAAGCTGCAGACTTGTTCTGTAGCAGACAAAGCTACAACAATGAAACACGTGTGGAGGATTTTCTCCCAAACCCTAAAATAAAAATGGCTTTCTAATTTGATACAAGTAGGCAGCTAAAATTCATGCTTGCTCTATTATGGAGTGCTAAGATATTCATCATAATACCTGGGAATTGTTTAGCTGTTCCTTCATATTAGACGGGTTTGACACCTAAATCCATCCACAGCTACGCTTTTGCCCACGCATTAGTTTGGGATTAGATTCAACCTTTCAGATGAAACCAACTCGCAGAATTTAATAGAACGAGGGGGCCCTCTTACACAAACACATGCACCCTTGCGAGATTACAGAAACACATTGCAGCATGTATGACTGATAGGACAACCCAACTTCAATTCATCACCGTGTGTGTGTGTGTACACACACACACGGGACGATATGAGATAGTTAATGTTACCACTCCGAGATGACCGTGTGTGCCCAATATGCTTTTTTATCAATGTGACACGGAATACATGATTCCCATAGGAGAGCAGAAGCAATGCTTTGGGAATTAAGTGCCATGAAGTACAGCACAATCTAATAATAACCTTTGTGATGCATTGCTTGGATATGATTTTGCTCGGGATGCTGAGAGTAGTGATCGAGAAAACGAACAAATTTGTTTCATAAACCACTTGATGAATATTTTGACATGGTTTAAATAAAGTGGTTTAAGGAATGGAAAGGCAGAACAGAGAGCGCCATCCGGAGGCGTAAAAAATGCAACTGGTTCATGAAGCAAATTTGAAGCTTCATTTTCTCATCACTAGTTGAGTCGCATTGCAGGTATATAAAGGTTCTTATGAAAGTCAAAGCTGAAGTTTATTGGAGTTCTTATGTCGCAGATCTGTGTCATCATGTTCCTGAAGATTTGGGGGGGGGGGGGGGGGGTCCACAAAGGCGACTGTCCCCAGGCAACACAATATGAGATTTGGATGAGTGAATAGTTCTCAGTTGTATCCATCTCAGAAAGGAAATCAGACTTCAATAAAGAAGAAGCTGTCCTTGTCCAATGTCACAAGAAAGAAATACATGGCACGCATTTGAAGATAGACAAACGCAAACAAGTACACACTTTTTTCTCTGCTTTGTTAGTTTTGTTGTGCAAGGACAAGCAGCGCGTTCATAAATGTTTCTTTTCACATCTTCCTCTCTCTCGGTGTTAGTCCCAAAGATTTCCAAATCTACTCATAAAGTTTTCTAAAGAAAGCCAGGGTGGAATAGGTTGGCATCAGCGTTAGCCGAGTGAAAACGACACGTTTTATTACTTGGATGCACAATCAAGCGTCATTTGCTTTTAGAATACCCGATGTTATCGTTTTGCCCGATCCTCGGCTTTGATTGTTCTGTTTTCACTCGGCTCTCTCTTGCACGGTTACACTGAGCAAGATTTGTCTCCTTTCCCCGGGCATTCGAGTCAAACGGAATGACTTCACTGGAGGGGAATGACAATAAAGTTGAGCTGAATTAAATTAAACTGAAGTTCAATGTGATAAATGACAATCCTCTGCCCCTGATCACTCCCTCCCCCCCGTACAGCGTGTCACAATCTTTTTCAAATAGATCAAATTAAACGCATATATTTAGAAGCGCTGCGCCATTGAAGGGTCCGAGACCCCTTTTAAGGCTCCGCTGATTCAATTGTGATGACTTGGAAGAAAGTTTTACTTAAAGAAAACATAAGCCGAAACTTTACAGACTGACTTTGTTTACGGGAGACACTTTGGGAAACACTCCACACTTGGAACAAGAGTAAATCAATGGCGGTCCTTGCGATTAGGTATATTTGTAGCGAAATGCTAATATGGGGATAAGCAATGAATTAAGACACTCTGCAAATACATATTTAATAAACTGCTGTATTTTTTATGACCCCCAAATTACCTAATACTGCTGGGATTGGGCCTTGAACTATTCATCAAAAAACAACTATTAATCAAAAAAAACTATTCATCGAAAAACTGTTTACCTTGGTCAACCAAACTCAAATTCATTCATTTTCACGTTTTTTGATTTTTTCTCAGGCTAAACCCGAATTACATTTGCAGAAGTTGACGCTCCCCTCCCAGCCGGGCCGGCATCGGACCGACCGCTATCCATCAGGCCGAGAAGTCGCTCAATCAATTGTTTCAGCTCATTCTTGAAATTAATCCAAGCTCCATGCCAACGAGGCATTATCCTGAGTGCTACTCAGGATAATGAGTGTGATCAAGCTTTCCCGCTGGCACATACATGGCGTGCATATATGAGAATACACACACACAAACACACACGTACACACACACACTCCGTCATTCCTACATGCTTATTTACTTACTCACAACAGCTGTCTGTTTTCTCTGATTGTACGTCAGACGGCGGTTCGATGCTTTAAATAATTGATTACGTTTGGTCGTCTACATTTGTCTTGTCGAGCGACACGGATGAATTTTTACCGTACGCACCCGACTAGTTCTGAATATACATGGTTACGTACGAGCTTCTTTTTGCATTATACCGAATTAAATATAAATGACGGAACACAACATGAGGAGACTGTAAAAAAAATATTTTTTAAATAGTAATCTTAGCAATAGAGTTTTAAGAAGTAAATTGTTGCCTCGGGAAATATACAACTCTGACCTTCTCGCTTCTCTCCTGTTAATATAAATTCTATTCATATCTTCCACCCTCTGTGAACGCACGTGGATCTAATCTGACTTGGCTATTAAGAATAACGCTGGAGGTGAAATCTGAAAGCATTATTTCCATTTTGAATACATAATACGACCCATTTCCAAGGGTGGTCACGGTATTAGGAATTCTATGCCACTCCGTGTTGGAAAGTGTCAAAACACTCGTGGATGTGAAAAAAAAAAACAGCCTCAGCCTGAATACCAAAGAATTAGCGCTCCTTTTAGTGCCCCGTCTTCACTTCCTTTCACATGACCTCGACGTCGGATTGGAAACATGCAAAAACATGCAGTGATAGCGGTGGAGTGTCAGCGACGCATGATGTCATAGGCGATAGATCTGCTGTTGACAAGATGAATCGAGAGCGTAGGAGGAGAAGGAAACGACGTGGAGCGAGAAAGTCAAGAAATTTACAGGGACAGCGGGGAGGAAAGAAATTTCAAATACGGGTTATGGAAGGGGCAGGAGGACAATAAGCGAGGGAGGGGGCATGCTTATGAGTGGAAACATTCATCTCTCAATCAGGATATGGACTTCCATAGATAATGTGGTCCCGCAGTCACTAGTATGATGTCATCAAGGAAACAGACAGACATGTTAAAACGTTACTTCATTATGTTGGGATACAGACTTTTTTTTTGAAACAATGGTTTAGACACGACTCTAAGAATGATGTTCTCAAAAGTTGCCTGACTTTTGAATGCCATTGAATCTTTCCGAGGATTAAAAACTGGTATTACCCGTCAATGTCATTCTCCAAAATCGAAAAAAAAAAATCTGCTTTGATCTGCGTCGCCACACATTGGCAAAAATTTGAACACGATCCAAATAAGACTGCGACCTGTGTTGTGAGCACAAAATAATCCCTGCGGCGGCCGTGGCAGACATGACTAAAAGGACTGAAATGTCCCCCCGAGGTAATTAGTAAGCACAGACACAAATGTTATATTTTTCTAACCATGTCGAAAAAAACAAGAGAATCACAACAAGGAATTTTCTCTTCGTAATTGCGCAATGTTTGCTTGTTTATTTCTACTAATTCAACTCCCATTTGGTGTTCTTATTGTGTTTTGAATTAGTCGCTTAAGAAATCCAATACAATGAATTGGACCGAGTGTTTCTCCGAATTCAAATGAGATTTAGACGATAGTCACATATGGACTCAGACGGCAGATACACGGTAAAAAGAGACAAAACAAGCCGTCGACAAAAAGATAAGGCTCGTTGGCGATCAATCTTGTGTTTCTTCACGCATGAGAACGAAAAGTTTAGATTCAAAAGAGAGGAATTGTGTCACTATGACAGCATCTAAAACAGCTTTTACTAATTCTCTTTTAAGCAATCTTTAATACTTTCCTTCCTTCGATTATTATTTTCCACTTGCCAGGCACGGCGAGCATTTTTCAAGTACCAACTCTTGATCGCAAACTCTTTGAAGACTGTCAGAAACAAAACAAAAAAAGCAGTGCTACTAATTGTATCTGTAAAATGTGGAATTCAGCATTTTTGATTAAAGTGGTTGATTTCATTCATTCTCCAGTTTAGCAAGTCAAAGAAGCTTTGTTCCAACACATGAATCCAAATTAAAAAAGGCTGCTTACTCGCTTTGCTAGTAATCAAATAACTGGCAGTCCAAATTTACCACACAATGATGTCCATTACTGCTCAGTCAAAAAATCCTCGTTAAATCTATTCTGAATTCCGGGATGATGTATTCGCTCTGATTGAGAGAACAGCACATTATTAAAGATTTTTTTTTTTATGGTATAATAAGACAAGGGAGCAGCTTTTGTGTTTCGATCTAAACTTTGTTCTTGAAAGCTGACAGTCAGTCGCTGTGGTTCATTGGAGCCGCCATTTCTCTGGATGGCTACGCCTACACTAATGGAGGTAACTCTCCAGGGCTCAGGTACCAACAGTGGCAAGGAAAATGGAACGACGCACATGTCCCGGTATTCTCTATATCGAGGCAGTGGTCCGTAACCCAAAAGTAAAAAACTCTACAGTGTCAGTTTGTCGTTCACTGTCCAATACTGATGGGTCTTCCTTCATTAAAAATACATACATATGGTGAAATATGAGCATTCACGTCCTTCTTTATAGGAAATAACTAACTAACTAACTAACTAACTAACTAACTAACTAACTAACTAACTAAATAAATAAATAAATAAATAAATCTGTGACTATGCAAATCAGGAGGTGTCGGATTGCAAATATGCAGGTGTTGTTTTTAATTTTAAGTTGTAATATCACCAACCACCGCTGTAATATATGAGAATGCCAAATATTTTTTTGAGGATCTGAAATGACATGCAGGACAATACTATCACCATAGTAATGCAATTTTAAGTGAATTTATTTTTGTACTAAGTTCATGAACTTCCTGTTTCCAGGTTTGTGCTATCCTTTTGTGGTCATTTTTATGCAAGAGAGCTCTTTCCACTGAAAAAAAAAAAAAAACATCAAGTAGCACCGACGAAAACTGGTGGCCCCTCCAGCATTTAAGTAGCCCATCCTTGCTCTAAAGGAATTCATTTTCTATTCTGCTTATACTTTCAGGGTCAAGGGACTTGAGCAGCGTTCGAGTTATGTTGGAGCGTGGACCAAAAAGAAGTGCACCTGAATCAGCCATATAGTGAATTAAAGTAACTAAAACTTCAATTTTTTCCTCATTCTTAGTGTACCGGTATTTCTAGTCTGATTGATTTCCTGCATTTCATTTGTGTACCTCTGTGACGTAATAGTGAACCCGGTGACTCCGCCGTCAGCTGACTTCCACTGGGAAACCATTGGCGAACAAGCTCCTGCCACTTTCCACGAAATCAAGTGACAGATTGACTCCCATGCCAAACACACACAAAGTCATGAGAACTACAAAGACTCGTTCTGTTAATCTACACTTTCCCCCGGTGCCCCTATTCCCTTCTTTCATAAGAATCTCAGCACGCCAACAATTTGCGACATGCTCACGGTCATGAGTTGACCTGACTGGTGTCTTTGTTGAACAACATTTTGGTGTCGGCCTCTGACAGAAAAAGTTCAACATGACTCAAACTACACAAGAAGATTTCAAATGTACAGGTGTAACATTTGCAAATGTAATATGTTGCAAACACAAAAATACACAAATACAACTAATAATACTTGATATAAAAACAATAGCAAGAGTTTGAGGCCAGAAGGGGGAGAAAAAAAAAAAAAGAACAGCTCAAAATGTATACTCACCAAGCTGACTGCGTCTCTGAGCGTAGGCTACCACCACTGCGGCCAGAACTACACAGCACAGCGATGTCACAAGGTTTGCCATCTGTGGACACACCACACAGGAAAATCATCAGCGAGAGAGCACGTTGCCAGAGACGACAAAGTGGCTAGCCACCGCGTCCGTCTGATTGACTGACAGACACGGACGCCTACAACGCCATTGAGGAGATGGAGAGATAGCTGCTTCCTGTCTGTCTGTCTGTCTTTATCTCCTCTCAATGGGATGGTGTCTGTGGTAGTGGTGGTGGCCTTTTCTTGCACCTTTTTTTTTTCTCCCTTATTTGAAAAGCTTTTTTTGGGGTTTCTAATCCTGTTCAACTCCCTGTTGAGTTTCCTTAAATTGGGTTTTGAAATTGTTGTTTCTGTCTTTGCTTCTCTTTCTCTGTTCATCAGACTAATGGGTTCACCCACTCTGGGATGGGCTATGAACAGAGGCTCTTAAAGGTATAGCACACCATAAACAAACATAGCCTCCTTGAGGAGCAATGACTCTTTGAGGGCAACTATTATAGTTTTCATTTATTACAACTGAGCTTTATGAGCTTATATTTTTGGATGATTATTGAATTATTCAAGAGGTATTCATGTAACTTTGCGGGGACTTGAGCGGGGAACATAAAAATGGATGTAGATCTGGATTAAAGACGACAAGTTATTGACATTTTTAACTCATTCACTACCATTGATGCTTATAGACGTCAAAGATCCATTTTTGCAGCTACACTTGTCCACTCGATTTTTCCGCGGAATTTTACATTTGTTACAGAGGAAGAATTATCTCACTTGGCCTGCCAATGAATGTTGGCTGGGAAAAAAACAGCACATGTCCACATGTGCAGAACAGAGTGAGCATTTTAAATATAGGCGTATAAAGCAAAGTGAATTTCCTTGTTCTTAGGATGGAGGAGTTGAACTGTTAACAAACTGCTGTCGCATCCCATTAACGCTTTTTTTTTTTATTCTGTGGCTCCCATTCTTTGTCCTCTCTAAATATACAATCTCCTTTTCCACACTTTTTCAATTTTACTTTTGTTTGACGAAAAAATATATATTGAACACTCATCTCAATTTGCGGTCTTCTCTTCTCTCACCACACCCATTTTGTTTGTCTTCAATAATCAGCTCTCAATCTCAACGCAAACTTGATTTGCTCATAACAAATGCCAGTACTTTGTCACGGTGATCAAATAAACGTCTTGTCTAAACAGATTTCATGTTACCCTGCTTCTATAAAAGTCGTGACCAGATCTACATAGCGTCTAAGTCTCGACCAAGTAATCGTACTCAGTTCAACACAATAAAATCTAAACACTACTGTAAAAATATATACTGACATAGAGATCAATCTATTCCGCTTTGTACATTGATTGACAAGGTGACTACTCAATCAGTCTGAAAACAGAGCCGAACAGCGACAAATAAGTCAGTGAACAAAACACTCAGATTGGCTGCAAGTACTTAAGAAGCAATACACCGGGGCCAGACGTCTGCATTGAAGTTATGAAGGTCTCATTAAAAGGGTACAATTGAGGTACTAATGTGTTTTTTGTGTGTTAAGTCCAAATGTCCAGGTTGCAGTCCCAGTCACACTTTGACTTCCAATATATGAGAAGTGAGGGACTCGACTGAGTTATTGGTGCCACGTGTTGTTTCCTGGTCCTTTAATCTCTGTCAAGTTTATTAGTGAAATGTCCAAGAAAAATAACACCACCAGGCATTGGGGTGGAGGGTCATAGGGGGCACACTGACAAAAAAAACAACTAGCACCGCGGCGATAAAGCAACCACCCTAGCAGGGGGTTTCAAGAAGGCTTGGAAGTGGAAAGCATGTCGCTTGTCTCGGTGAACAATACAACAGATAAATAATAAATAAAAATGAACATTCCTGAAGCTAACAATAGAGCCATTTTTTTTTTCTGCTGAGTCAGCATTTAGTGCTCTACCTTAATGGCTAAAATAAAAATGAACGTGATGGGGTTGTTCCATAAAATAATGCGCCCTAAAGATTTCACCATGATGATGCGATGATGTCATTATCTCTGCCTGTTCCCCCGATAAAATGAGACGACCACCTATAGTTGTCAGAAAGGACCCTGTTGGGTGTCCTTACGCACAGGTGCAACTAGCAACTTTAAGACTCCTACAGCGACCAGACGATTTTTATGTGCATTCCCAAGATTCAATTCACACTCTGTAAAGTGCATTTCCAGAATTCTATAACCCGAATTCATGTGGGCCATCTGTGAGTGAAGTTTGCATTAATGGCGTGCGATTGAGATTGGCTGCCGGGGCTGCCTGTTGTGTATGCGTGAATGACTGGCAGCTCATATGTATTTCATCAGAGATGATATCACGGGGAATGACAGAGGGTGAAATTAAAATTGCTTCCCTTGTCAGAGCATCACAATTCCCATATCGGCTCTTCATTTCGTGATTGTTGGTTTGCCCATCAAAATCCAAACGGTGTGTGTCGGTATGCGCCGGCCCATTTTGAACTGTTGTGTGGGGTATTTAAAGCGGCTGTCAGTAAACAATGTGATTTTGAAATGTGACAGCTTCAGATTGCTCCACATAAAGACAGCCCACAGGCGGTTAGGGACACAATCGGCCAAACTCAATACGACCCGTTGCCTTCCGGGCGTTTCATCCCTTCCCTATATATTTATTTATTCATCTCTTATTGGAGGTAAAAAGGGCTGAATAGGCATGATTCTTTTGGCTGCTTAATTAAAATATATAATTCATCGCGGCATCAAATGATTTCGATGCCGCTGCGTCTTTGCGGAGTCCGATTTGGGATCATTTGCATTTAAATTGGAAAGCCAGGTGGGAAATACACTAGGTGGGCTTTGGTGTGTTTGGGAAGACAAAAGAAATTTCTCTCACCAAGAAATTCACATGACGAAGCCTTTTCTAGAGAATTCCGACTTTGCCATGAAAGGCAGTAGAGGAATATATCCAAAGCTCCCTGAGCAAGTCAGAAACCAAGTAAGACTAAGACAAAGTCAAATGTCCCAGATGCTTTCAGGGAAGAGATTCTTATTTCATCACCTTCAGAAGTGGAAAAACCTCGGCGATTCGGGGGGGGAAGGAAACTTCCTGACATCAAAAAAATAAAAAGTCTTTGCTAAAGATACAACGTCCTTATTCTCTTTACTTCAAACTGATCCAACTTGAGTAAGTGACTCATTTCTCATGTTTGTCCTTCCTTTGGGCAAGTGAGAAGTTAAACTGAAATACTGCAAGACCATGAAAGAATTAGCAGTCAAATTGAAGTTGAATAAGTTGAAAAGTAACACGGTGCTCCTTATAACCCCGTAAGACCGATATACGGTCCGAAAAAAATTTTTAGTCAATCAATTTGAACTTTAATACGGCGAGATGTTAGTGTGACAATATGTCCGGGATATTTACAAACTGCAGAAACCCCGACCATAAAAAAAAAAACGACATCCCCGTATAATTCCTTTTCCCTTCTGTTACGTCCTGACAGAAATTCCCGCTGGGCCCTAACATACACATTTAAAAACATCTGCACGCACATAATATCATACTGTTGATTTTGGAACCTCTAATGACATGCCCCCTACTGAATAATAAGACTTCCTCATTCCCACAATGCTTTGCTTTGCTTGGCAGCATTAATTCCCTCATCAATCATGTCGGGATTTGCTCCACAAGGGGGAGGAGAACTAGGCCGACTGGCATTTTGGGGGGCTCAGCTCGCAGACGCGGGCGTAAACATACGCAATACCGAGCGAAGTTGGTATTTGCCGTTGGTGGGCGTTGATGCTTGGATGACGGTGACCTTTTTTCACCGGCCTTCTGGCTGTAATTGGTTGCTAAAGACAATGTCAATCTGATCCTTGGTCAGAGTGATAAATTGATCTACTGATCACACGTGACTGTGTTCGGATGGCTGAGATTTTGGAGGACCCAGAAATGTCCGCTATGATGCGTCATGCATGCTTTCGCCACTTGTTGTAGTGGTTGCCGTGGTTTCCCGCATCACACGGTTGCTTTATTTAACATGTGTCGGTTCTTTACACCTAATTCATAACACCGGTATGTCAAAAAAAAAAATACCGTTACGGTAATGCATCAGGTGGTAGTTCTCCGATGTGCATCTATGTGATTTTTTTTTTCTTTTTTTGGGGTTGTTATTATTCATTTGAGCATGACAGTGGGTGTACTTGTGCATGTGAGAGTGTTTTTGTCTCCACCCAGCCATCTGGACCTCCTTGTGCGTCTAGAAGCAGATTTAGGTGGTTAGAAACTCTGGAAAAACACGGTGTTACCTCCAGCCCTCTCACCTCTGAACTCTATAAGTGTATCAAAGCAAAGAAAACAGAACACTTTGTGTGTCGATGTGTGTGCGTGTCTGCGTGTGATTGAACGTGTGTGTGTCAGCATTCTTAAGGCCTATAAGGCTTTGAATGATGGGTGTAGACTCCCCTTTGTGAACAGGGAGCCTCCGGGAGCTGCGCAGCATGTGTGTGTTTGTGTGTGTGCGTGTGTGTGTGCGAGGAGCGAGAGAGAGAGTGTGATGTACGGGCTGTGATGTTCTGAACAGAAGTGTTTTTACAGGGAGTTAATCAGAACCAGAGATGAGGACTTGCCTGCAGAGGATGGAGGGTGCACGTACACACGCACGCGAGCACGCACATTTTGCTGCCCTATGCCGTGTCCAAATTGAATAATGGTGACTTTACCTGCAGGAGCTGCCATTTTTTTTTCTTCCATTGCCCTATATTTGCTCATTGGGTTGATTGGACGTCACGATTCTCAAATTAAATAGATCATTTCTTTCCATCCATCCATCCATCCATCCATCCATCCATCCACCAACCCTACCTTTAAATAAATGCGCTTGGATGACCCTAACACGAATGTTTCTCAGCTAACGATTGAAACTAAAAACGGCGTATTGACTCAACGTGTTTGCAAAGCCATTTAGGTAAATATAGCAGATGGAGTAGCCGCATAGACTGAGATTACGTTCTTTTCCGTAAAAAGGTTACTTGTACGTGTAGAGTCCATCCCAATGAGCATCATGTAGGCATGTTTAAAAGATGAGCGGCCCTCGGGCATAAACCCACGCACACACACACACATCTTGTGGACATCTCACACATCGGGTTTGATCTACTGAAGGTCTGTGTGTGCAAAGTTGTGTGTGTGTGTGGAAGATTTTCTACCATACTTGATGTAATTCATGTTTATATTTTATTTTTAGTACAGTACCTCGATTGAACATTTGGCAATAAACACCCTCAAGATTCAATTAAAGCCGCCAAGATCTGATCAATGGGCTTTAATCTGAAGAATTGATAAAGTGCACCATGTGATGTAATTCCTTCCTTTCTGCTTGGGGCAAATCACCACTTTAAGCTTCTTATGCTCACTTCATTCATCAGAATCAATAACTACAAGCATTCATGGATGACTAACGTGTTATGAGACTCATAAATTGTATGTCAAAACATTACCAAGGAGCTGCGGGCACCTGAACAATCACAGGAGAGAATCTAACGTCACACTCGAGCGCTCGGGAAATTTAGAGCCATTTCGCAGAACTACACCTTGCTGACTCAACACTGATGTCATTTTCGAAGCTCGGCCTTTGTCAAAAGCAGCGTGTCGTTTATTAGCTGGCGGTTTCGAAGCAAGCCGTCAGCCGGCCTATTTTCTTTCCCCCTCTCTGTCAGTGACGTTTTAATTCAACATTTGAACCGGAGCCGTCCGTCTCTCTCACTCGGTATCTGGCTCCTTCTGTCATCGTCTTTGCCTCCCCTCTACCCTCAAGCGCTCTCACATCTGTCACGGGTTATTTTTGCTTTTCAGTTATTCCACCTTTTTGTCTCTTTCTACAACGTCGTCCGGTAAACTCCGATGACAGAGGAACCTTCCTCGGGGGGGGATCGTTATTACGATGACATAACGGTGACTAAGCAGGGGGGCAGTGACAAAGCTTCAATGTGCTTCTCTCTCAGTGATTAAATTAGTCTTCTCGTCTGACGTGGCGAAACAGCAAACTGAATATTTAAATCGTGCCGCTATTGATCGACGTGGTAATGAATCCGACTTGAAAACCCGATTTAACTCTTGTGATTCTGTTTCCTTACAAAAGTAATAACAACGCTTCCTCTCACACCAGGCTACGACGATACCGCAGATGTTATTATGTATAACATCATATAACGAATTAAAAAAAAAATGAAGGGAAGAAACAGAAATGCTCAACACGGCCCGAACAAATAAAGTTTAATTTCCGTCGGCCCCGGGTCATTTTCAGGGGGTCGGAATTCTTGGCGAGTTGTTGAAATTGGCTCCACCTGCGTGATTGTTGAAAGAAGGAAGTCACATTTATTTGTTCATGGTGAGCTCCCAAGTCAGTCACTGTGTGTTTTTTCAAATGACTAGCTATTTTTGTATAGGTCATTAGTCATACAATTTGAAGAGATTAGAATAAAGTAAGTAAATTATGGAGACAAATGCAAGACAGCAATGGGGAATCTCAAAGGTAAATTAAACCAGCCGACATCAAAGAGACCGAGTGTGTGCGCTTCTTGTCGAGCCAAGGATTTGACAGATCTATTAGCATTCTCTTCCCCCATTGTCCGTAACCTAAACACAAAGTACAAATACAGCACAAACAAACACACCTACACACACCTGTACAAGCGTGGCCCGTCCTTTCAATATTCATTAGCAAAGCAATCTGTTATACAGCCATGGCCAAGCGCCACGCCTGCTGGCCAACCTCCGTGCACACACCTTGCATCCGTTGTGAGAAATATCACATCAAAGCTGCTTGGAAGGTCAACATGAAATAAATCCCAAAGCACAACAGTGGATGGAATAGAATGAGAGGAAGACACAAAAGTAACACACTACACTTCATTAAAGTTGTTTATCATGGTTAATTGGGACATAAATTGGCTGCTTTGCTTCAGTCGTTTCATTTAGTCAAAAAATAATAATAATCAGGAAACCTTTATGTATGTAAAATGGAAGTTGAATAGTTTGATTTATTTCCTGTACTGGTTTGTTTGGTTTGTGCGGTAATGTGCCAAATATTCCGAAAAATACGGTTAGCAAAATAATGAACAAAAATCCAAATTCCAAGCCCCCCCCCCCCAAAAAAAAATCACTGACAATGACCGAGTTCCTGACAAAGTTCATTTCAGGTAACTAAAAACATTTTTCTGAGAAATAAAATGGAAATGTAGAAAATTGGACCTCCTTTATATGTGACCTTTCTTGAGACAGTCATCACTTAGTTGTGAGGAACAAAAAATGGTCGAAGCCAGTTTTAGTTATTCAAACACCTTTTAGGAAATTGCCCAATCACGAGGCTTTTTTTTTTTTTTACTAGACAAGTAATAGTTCTGTTGAATCCAGAAATCAACATACTAACATATAAAGAACCGTTTCCTCAACGACGTCAAATCGAAAATAAATAAACTTAATAGATACACACATGCAGTGTCTTTACATAACTGTGTTGACTCTTACGTAACATCACTTTAGATGCTCGACATTTCATATCCCGATACTCACACGGGAGTCGGAATGTCGGGTCTCCCGCAGTGCAAAATATCTATTAAGTCCCTCAAGAGTTCCGTCTGGATGAATGAAGGAAATTTGAAAAAGATCCAAAGAGTGATAATATAGTGAACTCCAAACCATGAATGGCAAATATTTGCATGTGAAAACAAGAAACTCCAAGATTGACAGTTGACGGAGTTTATAAGACGTCGGGGACGTGTTACACGCCCGTGGAACCAAATCTCGTGAAATGCGTGATTGACTTTGAGAACAACAGATGTAACTCAAAGATCCATCGTGTTCTAACATTGACGGAAGTTCACGTGAGGTCACATGTTTCGTTACTTATAATGACGCCTTTCAGTTTTAGGATTTCTATCCTTTGGCGCAAACAGACAACAAAAGTTGTTTTTAGATACGACTCACAATATTTTCGACTGAATTTAATGCGCTAGCTAGCAGGGAAAAAAAAAAAAAGCCAAAGGCTACGCATGTTAAACGTTTCATTATATTTCCACATTGGTTGCCCGTAATAGCTTTTCACACAATCGGCGTACACGCTGGAGAGGAAATTAAAAATATGTCGACAAATAAGCACCGACAAACACACCACTTTACGGAAAAGTAATAATTATCCGAGGCCTCGGTGGTAATTACAAGCCGAGTTAAGTTTGGCCTTAAGAATGCGGTTATTTTTTTTTATTCTCTAGGGAAAATCAAAACAATAATTAAACACCTGACAGGATTCTGCCTTTATCATTGGAGAGGCGCATCTTAAGAGAAGAGTGGAATTAAAAAGTGACGACTTCCCAATGACTCATGTTGAAAAAGATTAGTCTTTGTAACCTGCTGTTTGCAGTAAGACTCATGTTTCCTATTTTTTCAAGTCGCCTGTAATGTCACCGATTTAGACTTTAATGGCGAGGCTTGTTGTTGTATTCATTGTAAGCCGCAAATGGATAAAACTGTCAGCTTAATGTCAGCCGATGGCAGGAGGGACGGGACAAAGCGGTGAGAGCTAATGTGCGAGGAGGAAGGAAAGTAATGGGAGAGGCTGTCATCACTGGCAAAGTGTAAGAATGCCATTCCTCCTCTTTGTAACAAACGACAATGATGAATTATTTCCGAAATGCGCTCCAAATTTGATCGGATAGTCCGAAGTGCAAATGCTGGGGAGATTTAACGACTGACTTTCAGCTTCTTTCCATTCAGACACTTATTTACAGGCACTTTTCAATTTGTCTAGCACCCCCAACCATCTCTTTGATTTCCATCCTCCCTAATTCAACGTTTGACAGCTCTTAATGGCTACCTGGCGATGCATTTATAGCTCCTTTGCTGGATTTCCACCCAGCCCTTTAATTTGCCCTCCTCTGCATAGTCACCCATTCCAAATGTTCAATCCAATCCATCCAGCTCCCATCATTCAGTTCCTCCACTCTTCATCTGCATCCCTTCGTCATCTTCGCCCAGCTCATTCGGCCCTTTCATCATTCCTCCCGCCCTGCCTTCCTTTAGTGAGATAATACATTTGGAGCTGCAGTCATCTATTGATTCTCTGAACTGAAACGTCTGAAACAAGAGGTAATTTTTTTTTTAAAGGAGGCAAAGATTAGACAGAACCTCAGCACTTTTCAAGGTGAGCAGGGGCTCCCCCACTCAGCTTGTTTTAAAGAAGGCAATGTTGGAATGAGCAATGACTCCACGTGCTCGAAATACGTCTCCGGCTGTTCTAGTTTGTCTTGCAATCGGTGACGTCCTGACGTGAGAAATGTCCACTGCGGTTTTTAGCAAAACATTTTTTTGCTTCTGCCAAGGTAGGTATAGAAATAAAAAAAATAAAAAGATAAAAAAAATAAAATAAACAAATCATAATAATAATAAATATAATATAATAAAAAAATGCATGGTCATTTATGAAATTATTATTGTATTATTCATATTTTTAGAGCCGTGGTGACTTATTGGAATTCAATCCATTCTTGCGTCAAGGCGAGCAGAGGGCCATTTCTTTCGAGAGTCTCGCCATTTTCTGACAATCTCATATTGCTTGAAGGTAGAGTGAATTATTGTTTGAATAATTGAATTAACACACTGATTCATAGCTGAGCTGTAAAACCCTAATCTTCTCATAAAACCTCTCCCAGTGGCTAGGTTGCTAATCATTGCGGTTCTTTTGGATGTCTTTTCTCTGCGAATTGGCAGCAGTAACGACATTTTGGAGATTTGCTTCGAGTTGAATGGGTCTTGCGTGTGCAAAGAGATAGAGTGTGGGGGGGGGGGACTGAGCAATTCGGTGCGGAAGACATGGGAGGCCAACCAGAGACAAAAGGCGACTAAAGAAAAAAACGATAAAAATACTTAAGAGGGAAGGAAGGAAATTTGTGATGTGACGAGATCGTTACATTTCATAGACTAAGAGAGACTTGATTGGCACAAATCAGGAGAGAAGAAAAGTGCACTCGGATTGTAATTTCTTCACATGAGCCGATAAGGCTTGGTAGCAAATCGTTGAGCCCGCAGGGCCAAAGTGTGAATTCGTGCCCATCCCTATTCTCTGTTTAAGTCTATCGTCACTTTACGCTTAAGGCCCGAGGCAAACAGCAGGGGGTCTGATTTCATGGCAGCTTTAGCCGAAGGTGGGGACACCTTTACCCGAAACCCTCTAACAGTCTGGAGTGTTTATGCGCTTACATTCGGAAAATATTTAGCTTTTTTTTTTTTTTTTTTTCAGAGCCTTCAGTTAGCTCTGAGCTTCACACCTGTATTGCTGTTTTATTTCCTCACTCTTGTTGGCTTTTTGACCTCTGGAGGACTGCGGCTTATCTGCAGTTTTTCAAAAATAGGCAAGCAAACAAGACCAGGTTCTGCTTATCCATTAACCATGATTTAAACTCACCTATATATATTTGTTTTTACTTTAAAAATGCAATCTATGAGTTTTGGGGAAAGTCAAGACAGTCTGTTTTGCCTAAACGGTACGCCGCCACAATCTTGCAGAGCCTTTATGAATCACAGGAGTGTTGCCTGAGAGCATGTAAGCTAAAAATCTCTTTTGGCAAGACAACAACTCACCTTTGGCTGACTTTCTGCATGAGAGAAGTGGTTCGAACTATGGAAGTCTAATTTTATCTATAAAAGTAGAATCAAAACAAACAGATTGCTAAATTGAATGTTTAGCAACGAGGCAACATTATAAAGGGTTACGGAACTTTTTTTAAAAGTTTGTCTTAACTCTTAAAGTTTCATTACCATTTTAATTTTACTTTGAAATTTGGTGCTTCTATCATCTTCAAACTTTTGTTGTCTAAAAATGTTCAAGATGAAAAGTTATTGAAACTTTGATTTTGTTGCTTGACTGTTTGTCGCCACGGGTTGCTGTTTTTGAGGGTGTGAATATTATTTTAAAGTGTTATTGTCCTATGTGCAAGTACTTTATAGCTGCTCACAGCTCTATTTTTTTT
The DNA here is from genome assembly GCF_054491065.1 of Syngnathus leptorhynchus. NCBI lineage: Eukaryota > Metazoa > Chordata > Actinopteri > Syngnathiformes > Syngnathidae > Syngnathus > Syngnathus leptorhynchus. Next base: position 9,092,473 of record NC_141206.1, on the reverse strand, counting down.
TATTATATTTTATTGCTGCAACTCCATTTTTAACCAAAACAATTACAGTGAATAGTCTGTAGCTGCATTTCGAGCTGAAAACAGCATTCCTTACGGATAAACACTCAAGTTTTGTTTGGTTATGTTTTGCTCTGATTTATTGCACAGTCTCCATAAACAGGCACTCTAATGGCTGCAAAATATTACAAACACTGTCAGCATTGTGTACAGTCCGACTCGCTCTCACACGCACGCTTATGTGCATTCACTCATTTCAATCCATACGCCGATGTTGCATCAATACAAAAACACCCCCGGACACACTCGAGCACATCATTTTCTAACGTCAATGATGCTTCAACGCCGGCAGCGAGCGCAGGAAGATGGTAGATAGAGGAGAAGAAGAAAAAAAAAATCGATAAATGAAAAGCACTGTATTTATCATGTGCAAAGATTTTTGACAGTCCATTCCATTTTAGTACATCGACTAAGGCATTTGCATATGTTTTATTGGGGCATAGAGTACATCGATATTGCCCGTTAACATTGTATATGTCTTTGGAGAGAAGAGAAAGGTTAAATGAGGTCACCGTCCGGCCCTGTAATGGAGCAGTTGGAGGGTCAGCTTGCTTAGCGGCTGAACGAAGTTACGACGATGACTGATGACGACGACGAGGCTCAAATGAAGATCGGGCTGCTGCTTCGGTGCGTGTTGCTACAGAATGGCCACGGCAAGGGCAGATCAATACTGATGGAAGGTCATGGTTTCAGTGATTTACTGTGGAGCCACCAAGAGATGCTAAATATCTAATTGAATCCAAGCGTAATGGCGGCCGCACGGTGACGTCAAGGACGGAATGTTTTTTTGACTCAAATAATGGAAGTCTATTTGTTAGCTATGCTAATAACCCGATGACATCACACAACTTGGCAGCCAATCATAATCCTTCAAGTAAATTTGAAAAGTATCGCTTTGCATGTCCGACACACTCGACTCAGCTCTTAAAATGATAAAAAAGAGAAATATGCTTGAAGTGACCAATGTTCCACTGTCATCTATACCGCAACATTTAAATAAGTAGCTGCTGTAGGGGTGACGTATTGTAATGCTCCAGAACGACTGTAACGTGCCATTTTCCACACCTTTGCAAAAGTGAAACCTTGGGTATATAACCAAGGTCCATCCATTTCCATCCATTTTCTCTACGCCGCTTATCCTGTTCAGGGTCACGGAGAGCTGGCGCCGAATTGGGAAAAAGCAGACGGCACCTTGGAACGGGGTGCATGTTTATCACAGACAGACAACTGTTCACACTATACGCCATCAGTGACCCATAAGGGCAAGTCTCTTTTACACTTTCAGGACTCTCTACTCACTCCGGCCTCGTTTAAGATTAGACCTAACTCGTAACACATGATCCCTTGAGGCAAGTATTGCTCATTATTTTCCTCCAAGGTTTCTAGCACATCTAAAATGGTTCTCATTGGGGGGGTGTTAAGGAATCACCTGTTAGCTGCTTGCCCAAGAATTAATTCGCTGCCTTGCTATTGTGAATCCTTAATTAATATTTAGGCAACAGTAAATACAATTGGTTTAAGATAAGTGTGTTTGTGTGTCCGTGAGGTAAAGGGCTCCTGTGCTGCGGAGTGAGACGGGGGGGGGGGGGGGGGGGTATTAGTCAGATTTGACCAACAAAGAAACTGTGAGCACACCGCTATAGGGGATTAGACCAACACTCCAGATTTTCATTAGTCCGCAGAGAGGAAGGGGGGAGAAAGCGAGAGAGAGAGAGATTAGTTAAGGGATGAGGTGAGATTCAGTCAAATTAAGCATGGGAGGTACTGAGAATTAGTCATTTGTCAACAACACGTTTGGTGGAGATGCAGATGGATACACAGAGAGAAAAGATTGATATGGAAATGTAGTGTTGACATGAGGTGCAATGATATTGCGCAATATATCATTTAATATTGCTTCCAAATGCTCCATTTGGTTCAAATATATTTGAATTTTGACTTTACCACAAAAGTTGCATACAAAAAAGAAAAGCATTCGAGTGCATCAAGAGTCAAAACTGAAAAGCTTGAATATAAAAGGAAGTCGGAGAGAGAGAGAGACAGACAGAAGGGGTTGGTGTGGCGGGCAGCGATGTAGAACAACAAGTAGCCAGGATTAACCCCTCCACTGCATGAGCGACACACACAAATACGCAAAAACACACCCAGGGCCTGGGAAGAAAAGTCCTGCGCCGAACTAATTAGCAACTAAGTCAACTATTCACACAAGAGCAACTGGGGGATTTAGAGAAGTGAGCCGGGCTTGGCCTGAGTTTTGTGTACACGCTCCTCTGTGCGGGTCTGAAGCAAATCCATACGCATACGTTTATACAACATGGAACTGAGTGAGCATTTCATGAATGTGTATAAATATTCATCAATTGTTATGTAACATCCGTGGCGGCCTGCCAAAAGCCGTTGCTAGGGCGACGCCCCACCAAGCGTGGTAGTCAACATGTGACTTCAAGACATCACAGTCACGTAAACGACCAATCAGAGGTCGGCTCGCAAATGTCACGGGACCAAATTCAGAAAAATGCTGAGCTAATTGGCTGTTATCCGAGGAGACGTTATCATTTTCCTTCAACGACGAGGGGCAAAATGGTCGCCCGCAAATGACTACTAAAACGGTTTGAAATGACAGATTCAAGTTATTTTCTCTGATGAACAATTGGGTTCATTTTGCAAAGCTATAAAAGTCCAATTATGACTTTGCTATCCAATACGTTCTTCCCAATTGTCATTTTGAAAATGGGTTTAAAGCGATGAGATGCTCGGGGGGCGCTGATGAAGCATGACCTGAAATTGAGCTCCATCTTTTGAGTGAAATAACCTTGAAGGCATCTCATGTCATGTTATCCACATTAAAACTTGTCTGGACAAAATAATGTGGACAACATCATCCGGAACAGATGCTGTCCTTTGGCATTTTGCTATTAAGTGAAATTGTCCTAGTTTGTCATTCACTATTTACATTTTAATTATCTCATTATATAACTAACTAGGCAAGACAATATTTACTTTGGGAACAACAGAGAGGGGGGGAAAAAATAAACATCATTAGGCCTGTCTTTGGATCAGATCGGGGATGAAATATATTTTCAACTGTTCATTCTTATTTGAACTACAGCACACAACACTGGGACATTAAAACAAATTGCTTGGAGATCGCTTTCAGTTACGGCCATGCTATAAAAGTGTAATTGAATCTACATTTGGAGTTTTGCGGGCCACTTTTAATCTCGCACGCATGTTCTGCCAGGCTAATATGGCGCCACGTTACTGTTGGGTGGAGGCTTTGAATGTGCCACCAGATGTTTTCTTTGTCATAATGTGTTTTTAATCACCCATCCTGAAGTCAGATGCCAGCAGGCAGCTTCCAATCTGATTTGCATCACTTGTGTCCCTTCATCTCTTCTCAGCAGCTGAGAGAACAGGAGGCATCAATCACTTTTAACAAGACACCCCTCACATGAACTTGGGTGTCTTCTTTATAGAGTTGGTGAATGCCCGCGTACGTTTTGACAGACTACAAGACGGGTTGGATGATGGATTTACACTTCATTATGTCAATCTACAAAACATGCGCTGCATTAAAAATAATGTACTATTCTTTTTTTACTATTACATTTGAATTTGTTTTCTTGTACTTTTGAATAATTTTATTTATGGGTTGTTGTTTTTTTTTTAATGGGGTCCATAACTATAATCTGTAAAACTGGATCGATATTTTAATATCTCACCTGTGTCTTTTCACAAACTTTCATTTTCATTTGACTGTGGGGTAATAAAATATCCCTTCTGTTTACCGTCTTACTCGTCTTTTCCTTCATCTTGCATCCTCCTCATCTGCTTTCAAAAAGAATGTCGCCATGCCTTCACCTCCAGACCCCAAGATCAGATCAGACATGTCAGCACCTCCGTCACACACACGCAAACATATTCCGAGACAGACACAAACACACACGTGTCAGCACCTTTCGCACACATTCAGGTCTGCATGTCACTAGCGGGGTCCACATGGTTCATATAAAAGCCCGTCCGGTAGAGCGAAAGAACTGGAGAGAGAAAGCAAAGTGGCTGGAGAGTGTTGGAGACAAGGTGAAGGAGATTGGTGACGAGGGACGAAAAACACCGAGCAAGAAAATGTGTGCAGGAGTCAAGGGATGGATGGATGGAAAAGGATTTGCAGGATCACCTGCCACTTGAGTGTTGCTTTGTCCATCACAGAAGGCAGCTTTGTTTTTATCCCAAGTCTCAGAGGTCTTAGCGGCTGATAGTGATGCACAAGCCATTCCTCTTACTTCTCTCCTACTTAACGCTCAGCGGTCGATCGTCCCTGCTTTAATTGTTTTGCCCCTCTTATCAACTTTAAAGTCCCCCGCTACCATTATTGAGAGAAAGACTATTCCTTATCCTCCCTGGCCTAATTATAAATAAAGTCTTTCTAGTTGCATATGAGCAGACACAGATGTCTTTAAATGTTTGACATTTTCTGTCAGTATAAATCAGATTTGTGAAATGGACAAAAATGAACTAAAATGTAAACAAAGAGTGTAAGTATAAATTAGAATTAGCGGTTCCATCTTTTCAAATGACAGTGTCCTGATTTGTTGACAATTTGGAAATTTTCTGTCCAGTATAAATCAGACTTGTGAAATGCATAAAAGTCAACTAAAATGTAAACAAAAGAGTTTTAGCATGAATTAGCATTAGCGGTTCCATCTTTTCAAATGACAATGTCCTGACTTTTTGCACTGTTGACAATTTTATTGTTCTGGCCTTTCCATTTTCTCGAGCATCAATGCGAGATGAAAAAGGCCGCAATCACTTAACAGTCCTTGCCTCTCTTTCAGAATACCAAAAAAAAAAAAACACCAATCGTGGTGGAGCGAGCCAGGCCCTTCAGGATCAACTTGGGCTCTACATCTTGCTCAAGGACACTTTGATTACTGGATAACATTTTCCCTCTGGCTCCCAGAGACTGTAAGATAATACAAAAGCCCTCTTGAGACAAGAGCAGAAGGCTCAGGTGAAAGAGGTTGCACAGAGACAGGAACACAGAGTTGCTCTTTGCTCAGATTATAACACTAAAAAAAAAAGACAAATTGTATCACAAAGTGTCGAGAGAGTGCAATAGTGCACTCAAGAAGGCTGACGGCGATAATAACCCAGACGAGGAGGTTGCAGGACACGAAATGCGCCGACAACACAACCCGAAACAGAAAGTAAAGAGTTAAAAAACACGGAGACAGTGCGGGAGAGCTGTGAGAAGGAAAAGAAAGCCGAGCCAGGGAAGTCCAGGAGTCTATACTCGGATCAATGGGTGGCCTGTCCTCTGCTGTGTCTGCATTTCCTCTGGCTCACATAATAAGGCCTTCTCAGTCCCTGAGAGTGCGAGTGTGTGCTAAAAAGTGCATGTGTGTATTTGTGCGCAGGAGAGAGAATGTCAGTCAAAGAGTAAGTCAATGACCCTATTGCGCTCAGGTATTTCCTTAATATTAGAGGTCAAGGGGTCATCTTCAGGAGGGGATGTTTCTACCTGCCTCATCAAAGTCATGCTTATCTTCATTAGTTCCGTTAATCAAAGCAGAGTGTGAGGATATTAAAAGTATGTGTGTCAATGGACTATTACTGGAAAAAAAAACCCTGATGATTTCATAATGAGCTTTACGAGTAATTGCTTTGGAAGGGATATTGTATTGCTGTCAGGGCCCTTAATTCATTTTCATTCAATAATCAATTTCACATTGTACATGTATTTGTTCTAATTATTCTTGATCATTCAGCACAACCAGGAGTAGTTCAGTTGGAAAACTGATTTGAGTTAGCCCCCAGTACTGCCATAATGGTTGAAGTATCTGGCCAGTGGGATTCTGAATGCAATAAATAGTTTGGCATGGCGCATCATTTCTACTGCAAATAGCATTAGCAAATCATCTTCCTGTTACTAAACTGCAATCAACAAACAAAAAATACCCAATTTTGTTGGGGTGTCTTTGGGGTGTCACAACCGATTAACGGCATTCCCATTCATTTCAATGGGGGATTACGCTTTGAGATAAGCGTGCAGCATTAAAGAAAGAAATCAAGGTACTACTGAAATAGATGCATACGATGTTGACCGCCAACGCTCGTATTTTTATCAGATTAAATCTATGCAACCTGCTTCTCCGCTCGTTCCAAGGTTAGGACCCACGAGGGAGAAGACGGATCATCTTACACTAATGCATTATGGCTGCAGGAGGACACACGTGCATGGCCCGTCACACACTGTCCCACCCTATCTGACTTTCACTTTGTCTTTCAACACACACACACACACATACACTTGTTCGCTTTTGTGCAACCTGTGAGTCGTCTGCCCGAGGCCACTAAGCAAAAATAAAAAAACTGAACCGATTCTTAGCACTAATCAATGTATGTATCATGTAAATGATTTATAAAGCATGCTAATCCTATGTTAATTTTTATTTTATTCATACAGTAATTCATGGACAATTCTTTTTATTTGCTTTTTTCCTTGGAGCATTTTCTTGGTTGAATGAGAGTTAAAACAAATCTTCTAAATATATTGATCCCTCAAGACTACAGAGCATATTTCTTGTGAACTCACAACACTTCATGATTTCCACAGATAATATAAATATAATAATAATTAAATAATTCCTTTTTTTTTTTTTTTACATTAGCGTACGATTGCAGTCGTCCGCTAACTTGTCTCATGTCTCAGTGGTTCCGTCTTGATTAAAGAGATGAAAAATCTCAGGTGACAGCAATTGAAAAAAATGTCAAAAAAAAAAGAGAGCAGGATGAAACGAAGACAAAGGTATAAAAATAGAGAGTTGTGGCGGGGGGGGCGGTGAAGAATCATTTACTGGCATATGGTAGGTAAGGTCATCAAAGTTTAAATATTCATTATGGGTGTCAAGTCGAAGCTTTTAGATCTAGAAGAATAAAGTTGCCTTCTTTCCCCGTTTGATGTTTATGTTGTCTGAATTATGCATCAAAACGAATGTTATAAATACATTTATTGTTTTGTTTTTTTTCATCCCGTTGTTGAAGGAGGAGCTTTTGATTCCAACTATGCTGTGAGTCACAAAGAAGCACAATTAGGACAAATATCGAGTCAGTATCGATATAGAATCGAAATCACTTCTTTATTCATCCTCAAAACGTTGCCGCCGTACCCAAACGAGCCCCCATATGACCCGCCCCGCCTCTTTTGTTGCACCCCCCCCCCCTCCTATGGACTTATTTCCCTCACTGTCTCCCCTCGATTGCTTTCTCCTCTCCACTCACTGCCGGGTGTCCTGTTCCCTCTCTCCCTGGTAGAAGCAGACCTCCTGACGTCTCCATATTGATCATCCCATCTCCCTATCCTGCTATCTCGCACACTCTCTCTGGCACACATTTGCTTTTTGTCACACACACTCACTCACACACAAACACACACACAAACACACATTCATGCATGCATTAGGGTGACAAGATAAAAGGGTTTGTAGGCCCTGAGGCAAAGACAGATAAACACGAGACCCGAGACTATACAGTGAGCCTTTAAAAAAAAAAAAAATCCACTCTTGGCTTCGTATTAAAAATTGGCCATTTTTTTCTTTTTCTTTTTTTTTTACACAAGCTTTGCACCAAATGATTCCGTGACATCAAGTTGTAAAGATCTGCACGATTCCAGTTAACAAAACTATTTATAATATTTGCCTAAGAGAGAAAAAAAAAAACTTTCGTCTCATTGATTGAAGCTTCTTGTATCACGACAAAAGACTATTTCAGTCAAGATGTCTGAGAGATTGTGTCTTGGGACCAATCAGTTCAGCATATGCAAACAAATTGAAGTCAAGAAATAGGGAAGGTCGGGAATGATGTTTGATCAGCTGCTCTCGACTCCATTACAGTAGACGCTGTAGCTGCACACTATGAAAACACAGAGCGGGTTCCTGCAGAGATGTGAGACTCTGACAAGCTATTTCATGCCGGCTCCACGCGATGAAATGTGCTGCTCGTGGAATTTATTTATTTATTTTTATTTTTTATCTCTTAGCATGACTGTATGTAATATTCTCAAGTTATCTGGTCAGGTTGTAAACTTGTTCACCAGCTATGACACTTTTACATGAGTCATTTGTGACAGATTTGTAAAGTTCATACCGCTGCAACGGGTTTTTGTATTTTCAGTGTTTTACTATACGTGACAAACCGCAATCGTGCCTTATCCATATGTCGATTAGCACTATGTCCAAATCCTTCAGGAGAATGACTAAATCCATTTCCGTTTGACGTACTCCAACCCCCCCCAAATGTGGCAGCATGAGTACCATTCCCTATCCGCTGTGCTTTGGAGCTAAAAGGAGGATGCTGTCACGGATCAATACCTGGTGTGAAAAACGATGTGACTTTCAGATGCTGTGGCCACATCAATCACATTATTACCATTAGCTCATCCCTGCACACCAACACGATTCTCTCTCTCTCACTCTCTCTCTCTCTCTCTCTTTCTTTCTGTCTGCCAGCTCAGCGGATGCCCCTTGTCACAGCTCCTATTTCAGCCTTCTGAAGTTTCCTAATTGATTGCAATTAGAGCCGTTACTAAGCACGGGTGGGGGCTGTGGCAGAATTGCTGAGAGAGGGTCTGTGTGCGTATGTGTGCATCTGGGTGTTTATTAGAAAGAACGTGAGACGAATAGAGAAAGAGAGGGTGAAATCAATGAGTCTGTTGGACTTGAGACTGGACTGTAAACAAGCGGAGATGGTTAGGGCAAATATGGCAGATGGGGGCGGGGCCAGAGTGGGGAAATAAAATCAGTACGGCATCACTCTTAATGGATTCATTAACATGAATACACACAAACGTGGTAGGGAAGGAAACTGAGCTGGTGCGGTGAGGTCGAGAACTTCCGGCGAATATTGTCCGGCTCGCTTCGACAAATGTCTTGTGAGAGTTTGCTTTGCGGTTTACTGTCAGAAGGAGTTTCATCTCAGAACTTGGACCACTTCTGGGGACATCCAGTCAGAGTGGGTCATGTTTCGTGACTCCGTTGCTGGGTTGGCCGGCCGTAGCGGTGGCTGGAGTTGTCGGGGCATGTCATGACAATAATCCCCGAACCCGGGGATCTGTGGTGAGGGATAGCTTCCAGTTTAAGGAGTCGGAAGGACCTCGGAGGTCACTTGAGAACGACTTCCGGACAGCTTTGAGGAAATTGTGGTCTACCATTCAGTAGCTCTGGAGGGGGAAGTGGCGCACCACAGTGTATCGCGGGTTGGGATGCTCTTTACCTCAAGAGTAAAAAAATAAATAAATCCTCATCCACTTCTCTAAACAGACGGGAGGCGATGAGATTAATGAGATAAATAAAGACATTTGGTGAGTAAAGTTGGAGCCAAGATAGATTTGTAAAAGAGAGATAAAGAAGGCGGAATGACAAAGAAGAACAACAATGGTGCCAAAGCCTCTTCCATCCTCCGAGCAAACGTAGCCCGATCCTCTTTTTTTTTTTCTCTCATTTAAATTCCTCTCCTTTGTCATCGCAAGCTCAGCTTTACCCCCGGCCAGCCTCGCAAAGGCACACAATCACTGACATTATTCGCACACGCATCCCGACAGCAAGCGGGGCCGGCCCGGTGAGGCAACCTCACACAACCGCCCTAATCCCCGTCGATGGATACGGACTTTCAAGCGCTAGCGATGTTTGTTGGGAAGATAGGCTCGGGTTTCCCCCCCCCCCCAGACTAGATTTGTCAATGTGACCCTGGCCGCGCTGCCGTGGCTGTGGAATAGCAAACAGCTTGTCACAGCGTCCAATGTCTTGTCAGCAACACGGCACCTGGCATGCTAGTTCGATGTCAACATCGCAAGTCAATATTGGTACCTTTCATTCTAGCTCTTGGGTAGAATTCATTTTTTTTCAAGAAAATCATTTGCATATTGTAAAAATAAAATGTTAAAGGTTGAATTTGGAATCAACCGTGCAAGGCGAGTGACGTGCTATGTCGTCAAACTAAGTCTACGGCTGGCTTCATATAATTCATCACTTTATGACTGCCTTGTCAGCAATTCTCGGTTGGGGCAATGGCGACTGGTGTGGATCTTAATTTGGCCATGTCAGTGTGCACGGGCGTCATGCACACTGTCAACACAGCTCGGGGTTCAGCTGAGAGAGATAGGGCGAGAGTGAGCTCATGTCTGTCTGCATCCGCGGGACTTTGCTCCTCTGGAATGATATGCCTTGTCTTATCACGCCATGTCAACAGTGCTCAGGTCAGAGGTCGCAATCACTGATACTAATACTGACTGAAACATTGCAAGCTCAAAAAAAAAAAAAAGTGTAAAGGACTGTCACTGGACATATATGAAAATATATAATATATAAAATTAAAATTAAAAATAAAAAAAAATATATATAGCACAAATTCCTGTCCAAAATATTGTGTGGTGAGAACGAGACACATCCCGACAGTGTAACGACCATCATGGTGACATGGCGACACTGAGGGATCAAAGCACGCACTCGCATTACTTGCGACCTCACACACACAAACAGGCGAGAGACGCAAACTCATCCAGTTGACACTTTGAGTTATCTACAAAACATTTTGCCGACCAGAATGCCAATCAGAAAGCTGCAATGGCACACAGAAAGACATAAAGAAGTTCTCGGTTTTCCAACGTATTTAGTCTGTGAAGGCAAAGTGGGAATTCGTTGGGAAAATGCTCTTTGAGTTAGTCAGATTATCTTCCAGCACCCAACAAGTGGGGTGTCACTCACATGAAATGTTAGGCTTTGGCTTCATGGAGATTCAATTTCTCACTGGGAACTCCAAAATACCCACAAGGGTTCACACGAGGTAATTCTTCATATTATTACAACTAACTTTATATCTAGGAATTTCCGACTGTGACCTGTGAAACTAGACTGAGCTCCAGAAAAATAAATATCTAGATATAAAATAAAATGTGTAACTAAAAAAATGTGTTTCTGTTCCACTGTGCAGCTGCATATTTATTGCTCACTAACATTTCGCGACTAGCCATAAACCAAAACTACAGCATTGGCCAAAACTTTCAAAAGGTTTAAACTGAGACTGAACATGCAGACTGCAACTATTTTATAATGATGAATGGATTTATTTATATTCAAGCTTTTTTGGCTCGACTTGAATATTGGTATGACCAAACAAACAGTTTGATATATTAAATTGTGTATATTCTCCAATTGCACTGCAATTCTTGATTTCTCTGAAGGCTTGGCGATTAAAACATCAGTCTCCGTTTTAATGTTACCGTTGTCAAGTCAGTCACGACACGTTTCACCTATGATTTCCATTAGCGGAACACGGAGAACCACAAATTTGGTAAATGCCATTTTTTTTTTGCAAAAGGTCAGCTGTTATCTTTTGAAACACGGCTTTACCAAAACACATTAAAGTACCGTGAGTGCCTTGTTTTTAACAATCGACTTGAACCCAAATAAGGTCAACCGAGGAAATTACATTTTCCATGTATCATTTACATTGCAGTAGCTACATAAGAACTTCATACTGTAATTTATTCAAACAATTACAAAATCTGACCAGAAAAAAAAACAAAAAAAACGGTTATTCTTGTAAAACGTAATGAATGACATCTGTTAAAGCAATCCTGTAAGTGAATAAACACCGAGCGCAAATGTTCAAAGCATTTCGGCGGTTCCAGACTTCCCTGTATGTAACCTTATAGTCTTGAGCTGCCATTATGAAGGTATGCCATTGGCCTCTGTGGAATCTGGATATATTGCTACATGTGCATCCACTCTGTCTGGGTATTTAGTGGACAGGTGCGTGTATGTGTGTGTGTGTGTGTGTGTGTGTGTGTGTATTTTCTGGATAGAGGAACCATAGCCGCCTCTTCACTGAATCCTTTTCAACACTCGCCAGCTCACATACGCGCACACATATGCACATGAAGTCTTGGACCAGAAAATAGGCGACTAACATGGAGGCGGAGATGGCCGCATCGAGCGAGCTAGGGAGGTTTACGATCAAGCGCTGAATCAAATGAACTCTGAGACCCTGAACTGAGCTGTTATCAGCATATGACGATCTTGATTTTGCAACATTTGCATCACACTGAGTTGATTCCAATTCGAGTTCAACGGCAATGAAAGTGCTGTTGAATTAATCATGAATAAAGTTACCCCCTTTTTTCCAAATCTCTTCAATCTTTTTCAAAGCGCTTATAATCGCATCAATAGACAAAATATGTGATATTTTTATCATTTTGTTATTTTAATTAGATTTTTCTATTTTTTGTAATGCTAGTATTTTTGAGCATATTCACATAAAAAAGAAATTACCTTGGAAAAGATGAAACTTCAGCAGTCCTCCTCTTCACCCTGTTGAATAAAAACAGTCAATTAAATTATATAAAGAAAAAAATAAACGATTTAAAAATCTGAAAAATAGGAATTTATTCTTGCATTTCTAACATGGTTGTTATATATTATTTCCCCCAACACACCTCATCAGACCCTGAGGTACACCGAACTACAAGGCGCAGTCTCAACGAAAGGATCTAAAATCCTAAATTCCTCCCCGTCCAAAATAATTATTTATAAACAATTGTTTCCATCAGACTTTTCATCAGGTCGAAACCAAAATGCAAGCACGAAACATTTGTGAGGTCTTCTTTCCGCATTCATTTTTTGCTTCCTTCTTTGCATCTGGCTTCCATTCTCTCCACCTGCCCATCAGTCTGCAACCAGGGACAGGTGAGCCTATTACACGCTTTTCACGCTGTCTGCTGCCACACACACACACACACACACACACACACACACATGTGCACCCGGCCTCACTTCATGGTAACTTAGCATGCAACACACATCAAGCCAAATCATCCGTGTTGTAAAACGGCTGTTGCTGCAGCCACGTCACAAACTTTGATGAAGCAGTCTGGTGCCGAATATAAATTCAAAAATAACTCCATTATAGCAGAATAGCTGAGGTGTAACTAGAGCGGCTACAAGAGGATAAGATGGGCTGAGCCCTGAAATTGGGCATTTGAGATTTAAGAGGGGGGAATAAATCCAATTCAATAAAACCTCAAATGCTGTCAGTCTGTTTAAAAGTCAAAAGTCGCAGCCATCTTGGGCGAGGAGAATTCCCCGGGGTGTCGCTTTGTTTGGAGGGAGGCGCGGGGACATGTGAGGTCAGCGTCCATGGATGGACGGACGGATGGACGGATGAATGGATGGTTACCATACATTCTGTCTGTTTACTGAGGTCTGCAGACCAAATGCTGCTTTTTAGAGAAAAAAAAAATATATATATATTTGTCATGTGTGTCCATTTCATCTTACAGGCATCTATGACTGCTTGTTTGTTTTCTAAAACCTCCATTTCATCTTCCAGCATGGCAGGTAGGCGGAAAAAAGCTGCAGGTGGCATGCAGACGCTGTGCTGCAGCATCACTACGGGGCTTTCCAAGTTCCACATTTACAAACACAGACTTTAACATAGATGTCTTCATATTCATATTCAGCTAGACTCTTAATTTTTAGAGCTCAGCACTTCTTTAGTTGTCCTCCAATGAGTGCGCCAAAAAGAAGTCACACAAGTAAAAGGAACAAAAAAAAACGTAAATGATGTGCCAACAAAAAACAAACAAGCAAATCCCTCATGCCTTGCATAGAGGTTGACAGCATTCGTTGGCTGGCCTCAAATTATTCAGAGAATATATTATGCAAGAAAGAAATTAAAAATAAGATGAAAAGCCAAATGCAAACGAAATGAAGGATTAAAGTAGATGAGTGCTAATGACCCTCTCAGCATTTTATAAAAATCAGCCCGAGTAAAATGTGGCTTTTCGAGTAAGACACGATTGTGCTCTTTTGTTGGATCTTTGCTTCGACGGAGCTTCAATTAAAAACCAGAACTATAAAGCATTGTTTGATATGTGGTGGCAAAATTGGAAACGGGCCCTTGTTGGCTCAAAGCCAGCGACGGCCATCTTTTGATCATGCATCTACTAATGCGACATCAGACAACTTGGAGGGGTGCTAATTCAAATGAAATTGAAATGAGCTCCGGCACCTTGACTCGGATCGTTTACATAGATGCACTTTTAAAAACAAGCAACAAATATTTCTTCAAAAGCTGAGATTGACAGTTTTCACAAATGGCATGAAATAAAGCTATGGAAAAATGTCAATGTGCAAAAACACCTGAGGCTTGTTAGGGCTCGGGATAGGTTGGCTCCACCCGATAAGATAGCCGCCGCCTTATCTGTGACCGTCAGACTGTTCACACACATGCAGCGCAAACACAATCTGAGATATGAATAAACATGAAGCAAACACCGAGCATCCTTTGGCCACGGTGAGACGATTGGCAGCCGCTTGTTTGGGACCGCTGAGTCGGATATCGGTACTGGGCTAGCTGCTGTTTATGGATTGTATTCGTGTGGGCGTTGGACACATGCGATAAGGGGGCTAAAAAATTAGCTTGAGTCTTTCAAGTTTTGGTTGATCAATTTAATTGAGGTGAATATTCTTTTCCTCATTTTATACGAGGGAACCTAAATGCCTGTTAAAGCTACCGTAAGTATCGTGACACGCTTGACCTGCAGCATTGCGGCTTTGTCAAGCCCACTGTAGAGGTGGTCTTATTAGAGGATTAGATCATGATGGTGAAAAAAAAAAAAAGAGAGAGAAGAGGTATCCCGCACCAGATCATTTGAAGTCCGTCCGGAGCCAATTTGCTGTCAGTAGAGGTTGCGAGGGGTGAGCTGGGAAGGATTTACTGAGAGGCCAAACAGGTTGCTGGGGTAGGGCAAGGTTTTTATAAAAAAAAATTATATATATATATATATATATATATATATATATATATATATATATATATATATATATATATATATATATATATATATATATATATATAATTTTTTTTTTTTTTCACCCCACAGAATTAAATCAATTCTGACTCCCACAGAAGATGAGCACTGTAACATTTATAATATAAAACCAATCACCATGACAATCCACCTTCATTACTTTTGCTACGAGTCTGCGACCGAGATTGGATTTTTATTCCCTGGTTTCTTGATGTAATGGCAATGAGAGGCAATCTGACCATTCAATGGTCATCAAAAACCATAAATGGTAATTAACAACTTTGGCTGCTGGACATTCATTTATCTGAAAGGGATCCTCATAAAAAAAAAGAGTGGACAGTATATGATTGTGTGTTTGTGTGTGTGTGTGTTTAGCCGTCATCATATGTGAACTTCCACAATGCACCAAGGGCACACGATAATAAAACTGTCCCAGAGGCTTCGCTGTCCTCCGCTAATACAGGCCGTCAGCACAATAACGAGCTAGTTACATCGCCACAACATAATGAAGCGATATAGGGACAAAGTCAACAAAGTCAAACCATGACCCCCCCACCCCCAATTAAGAAGAAGGCACATAGAAAAACCAAAAACATACAGAATCAGATCTGATCCAAAACAAGTGAACTGACATTTTTCCTACAATCGGTCCAAATTGCAACCATTTGGTCCGCACCTTGACCTACTTTTCACCTTCTCTTCATAGAAGTTTGAAATAAATTGTTGTAACCGCCGTTCTTTTCGTCTTTGGAAAAGTCTTGCGTGTCAGGTGAAACCAAACAAAGAATCTACTAGAGATGACTGATGATTTGAGCACTGGTCATTTAAAAATAAAAAAAACAATCCCAAGTCTTTTTTTCCCCCAGTTTCGTTTTCTGCTCTGCTGTATTTATCAACATATCTTGCCGTCCGCATCTCCTCACTTTTTCCTCTCCCCCTCCTTTTGCTCATATCTGTCTAAATGTAATCAAGGACATTTCAGGTTGGTGTAGCATCCTGACCATAAAGATGTTTTACAGCCCCCCCCTCCCTACTCCCCCCTCCCCTCTTCAGCATGGCTTGTCCAAACAGATAGGAGAAAAGCCCTCGTGTCAGAGTCACGGTTCAGTGCTTTCTAATTATGTGCTCCCCGTAGGAGCTTGGTCAGAATATTTCATAGAGACCTCTGAGAGCGATAAGACAGAAGGGATTGCTGGACTGAACCAAAAGACTGTGAGATTACTAAACAGTCACCCGGGGGGGGGGATGAAATATCACATTTCGCTTGTGAATTTTCTTTAGTGAAACTTTCTCCAAGCATGACACGATTGTATGATTTGAACTCTTGCTCTTTTGTCTTGGCCAATGCACATATTTGCTATCGTGCAATAAAGGTTTGCCTTTTGGTAATCGTGTGATAATTAAGGGAGATGGCTTGTTGACCTTGCTAGTCGAAATAAATGTGACCCACATAGAGGGTGCAGCCTCAGGAAGATGAAGTGGCACACATAGCCTCTTCTCGGGGCTGGTACATGACCGGTGTCATTAATGTTGGTGAGCGGCTGCCAGCGGTAATATTTCCCGCGGATATTAGACCATCTGGTGGCCTGTCATCTCGCTGTCTCTTCTTCTCTACAAGTGCATTCTGTTTTCTTGTTTTTCTTTCGCCCCAATTGATAGGTGCCTTGACATTGAATAGTCTTAAAGGTCATGGAATCTGACGAAGAAAAATGGGGCGAAAAAAAGTCGACCATTGGTTGGGAGAAATTTCGAGGAGCAAGCAGAAAGATCTTCTCAAGTATCGGTGTCAAACTCAAGGCCCGGGGGCCAGAGCTGGCCCGCCAGATCATTTTACATGGGCCAAGTGATGTTCAATGACCAAAATCTTTGTCTTGTGTAACATATAACATTTTGTAACAATTTTTCAATGTATTTTTTTTTTTTTTTTTAGACCCACCATCATAAAGCTGTCATTGCTTCATGGTAGGAGTGCTGCGCTTAAAAAAAAAAAAATGGTCCGGCTGATTTGATTGGCCATGATTGCTGCCAGCCCATAGACCCACTACTAATGTAAATAATTAAATGTTCCCCGTGTCTCACATGTAGGCCTTGTTTTTGTGTCTCATGAGATTAGGGGGCGAGCAGGATAACAATGAAATACAGCACACACTCCATTATGTCCTTGGAAATCCATTTAAAGCTTACTTTACATATTTCACGAGGCTCCAGAAAGCTCCAATATAGACATGTCATAATCGGAGCTAATTTGAAGCGAAAGCAAGCGATCGCTATTGGATTTCGCATTCGCTAACGTTTTCTTTTTTCAACCAAATTAGCAAAGAAAGGTTTTCTACCATATATAATTTAGCGACTATGTTGGGATAGTAAATCAGCAGATATTGCTCAGCTCATGGCCTACATGGTGGTCACTCATCATCCTAATATTTAAAATGTGTGCTTTGTCAATTAAAGTACCCAGCAGAAGTTTTACTCACAGCCAATTATAAAAGAAATTAAGCCTCTCCTGAACTCTGACTCAGCAGCGTTCTTATAACAAGTTAGTAAAGTGTTTTTTTTTTTACTTTGGTGTTAATGCTTCTGCTGAAGTGAATATTTGGGATTATTTTAATTAACAAGCCTACAGCCAGTCGGGATGGAGTGCAATCCAAGGCCACCGCTATTGCGGATCATCCCTGGGAGAATATAATATTTCATGGATGGTGGTGAAGTAATACATTGGCACTTTCGGATTCGTTCGACTACCGAGAATGACGTTTTGAAAAGTTTGATTCAGTATTTCCAGTTGTGACTGATTTGATTGCCTCACAAACATGCACATTTTTATGTCACCACATATTGAAGTCAACCTCCTTGTGATGTAACTCAAAACGTCTCACAATTATTGTATTGAATCATCGGAACGGCTTCTCCCGTAATGTAGTCTACATAGTTTGTAACTTCACCCAGAAAATCCACCACGGAAAAGTCATATTGTTTTTACCTCACCCGAGTCAAATCCATCGAGACGGATGACATACGTCGCATTAAGAATCGCGTTTTCTGATTGTCGTAACATAACTGAGCTAGTTAACAGGCACTCTCACATTTCATATGGGCTGCCATGAAAGGAGGAAATTTGAAGCTCTATTATGTTTAAGTCCACAATTAAAACAAATTGCCTGTAGTAACGGAGAAATGTGCCGACATTTAACTGGTCCCATATGTACTTTAGTTTAAATACTGCGGAATGTAATGGCCTCATACCGCAACTGATCATGTCGAAATATATATATATATATATATTTTTTTTTTGCATTAAAATCCAAACAGGAGGCAAAGCGAGGATCTTTGACACGATTAGCTTCCGCTCATCTTTCTTTCCCACCCTTGCACACACAAATGTGGAAGCCATTCAATATTTGCCAGGCTTGGAGAGAAGCAATATGTGCGACCATAAAATGTCCATGACCAATAAATATATTAGAAATGTGTTGTGAGGGAATCGAGGAATTTGTCACGGGGAGGGAAAGGCGAATGTGTGGCAGGAAATTGACGGAGTGTTCAACATGCCTCCACGATGAAATTTAATCTGCTTGCACAAGTACACACATGCTACTAGCAAAACAATTGTTTCTATACCGTGGGGTAGGACTCTCATGGCTGACGGACAATGACATTTATATGACAAACAAATAAAGTATCATAAAAGGAGAGGTTGAGACCCGTGGGTTGCGCACCACTGCAGAGCAATCGGAGGACAGATGGAGCTGTAAATGTTACATCTGGAGGGGAAAATGGCAGAAGGCTAGTATGACCGCCGCCTCTGGGCACTGAGCTGATGGGTCGATTGGATTTTAAATGCAGATTCTACAAATATAATGAACAATTGGTGGAAGAAAAGAGCACTCAGTTTCCTGTTTTTGTATCTTGAGATAAGCTAAGTTATTTGGGGTTAAATGACTCAGATCGTACAAATTGTACAGAAACTTGAGTTATAGTTCAGGTATATTTCATATAATTTAAAAATGTTGATAGAATTATTTTTTTTGATGACTGCCAGTCCAACGCAGCTCCATCGAAAACAACGCATCCATATAAAATAAGCTGCCATTTATCAGTTGTGTTGCGCAATACACGGCCCTGAATCTATTTATCTGCAATGGTATTTTATGGTCGCATAAATTGTTTATTATGACATACAGTGTTTACAACTATCAGTTTCTGTTTTCAGACATATATTTATTATTCATAAATGGCTAATCCCCAAGCGCATGGAGGCGAAGGAATTTGTGACAGCACGGCAAAGTTTTCAATTAAAAATGACGTGCGCTTAGGTGACAGCTCACTATAATATACGTGAAGATAGTGTGCGGACCTTTTCAAATTGGACCAGGGTCACTCCTGTCTTGGCGATCCATCTCTCATAATTGTCATGTTTATTTTCACTCAGTCACCAGCCAATCGATTCCTTCCTTTATTTTTCTTCTGGCTGAATCGCCGCACGAGCACCTTGAGTTCCTTGACTCCTGCCGGTTTTACACGCAGGCACTATTTTATATCCAGGTGTTTATAATGCGCTGTAGCTAATTGCTTGAAATGAACTCTCGGTGCCCGTGTTGTGTGAAATATCTCGCTTGTGATTGGCTAAGCTTACAAATCACGCACAGGGGTGACATCGGTTTTCTCTTTACACTCTCTTTCCTTGACTTCTGATCTCTTCTATGTACTCCTTCCACAAACCCCTGCAAGCAGTGACTACCATATAAAGGATGTTGTTAATATCATTAGACAGACTTCCTCGGAACCCCGGGGCCCGGCCCACTCCCTTTCAGCCATAATCGAGCGTGCAAAGTAACCATCAAAGGAGACATTGCTAATAAACTATCACAGTGGGCTGGAAAAAAAAAAAACACCCTCGTAGATTCCCGTGCAGGAAAATAGTCAGTTAAGTAAGGCAAAATAAATTAGTGCATCCTGAGAGGGTGGTTGAAAGAGGAAGGGGGTGTGTCAAGTACCCCTCCAAAAAAAAAAACATTGTCTAACAAAATCTCACTATTTACTGTAAGGGGCTTTTACAAAACATGACGCAGATGATGAACTATGTAGAGTGCCTCGTTGTAAGCTGCGAGTGCACACAGAGAAGACAAAAAAGTGAGCAATTATTTTTTTTTTTTCTTCCCCGAAGACTGACACAGATCGAGCTAGTGTGCCTATTTAGAACGCCTCGTGGTCATGGGTTGAACAATTATTAGATCTACAGATCACTGTCTACGTCTGGTGTGATATTTACGGTACTTTATGGACAATGATACAACTGAAATTAATATTATCAGGTGGTGGCTGTTCCAGCTTTCTGCTGTTCCTCCATCCAAACAAATTGGAGGTCAACCAACATCTTAATCCACTTTGGGAGCAGATTGTGAATTTTCTCTGTTAATGTGGCCATGGCTGAGCTTCTTTTGTCAAGCTTTATCCCTTTCCCTGCATGTGCGACCTAATGGAAATATAAGAGGGAGCATTGATTCGTCTTTAAAGATCAGAATTAAATAGATTAAAAGCTCACCACCCTGAAAAAAAAAAAACCTCTACACACACTTGATCAAAAGAAACGGAATGGACAGCTAATGTATGATATGGCTTAAATAAATAAAAATATAAATAAATAAATAACCTCGTGTTTATAATGAACCCGAAACGTGTAATGTTTTTCAATGGACTGAAAGCTTCTCCATTATTGAATTCATGCACTCCCAGATGTACGTGAACATGTTCTGCAAATCAGTCGCAGTGAAGTAGAGTCTCCAACTCATGGCGTAAAAACAAACAAAAACATGAAAATAAATGAGAATGATCTTGTTCTAGTATCCCCGAGCTGGCCATCTGTGTGAGCAGACTTGAATAACGAAAAAAAATGGGAACAACTAGAAAGTGGTTGTTGTCGCACGAAGAGAAAAAAAAGTCCAAATTCGCATTGGTGTTTTCAAAAGCTTTTGTTCAAACTCGATATTTCACAGATGCATCCTCGCACTAAACTGCAACTTAAGATTCCTTGGCAGAATTTATCCAGTGTGGAAAATGAGACTTGAGCATTCTTGCCTCTCCACTTCAAGCATCTAATTCCCTTCAGTTGATCTTTTGTGCAGGGAACAAGACAAGCGGATACGTCGATAATTGTCATTCAATCTGACGACATCCATGCGAGAAAAAACGTGGAGAAGAGGCTCGTTGTTTTTGTCTGCGTAGTGTCAGAGTACTTTGAAAGTGATTTTTGATGTTCCGAGACACATTTTGTATTTGAACCGCAAAGTAACACAAGACTGAGACCGTTCCGCTTCTTCTTTTTTTTTTAACGGTCGTATTATGCAAATTGTGATGTTCACATAAACCAAAGAGACAAGACAAGAGGCAACAATCTCATTTCCACTGTTACTCTCATGACATTTTTGTCTTCCTACACAGTCCCTTCTTTCCCCACTTATTCTCTAATGTGCCTTTCAGTGAAATTGGGATCCGCTTCATTGTTGAATCTCTGGTGTTGCGACATCCCAATCGCCTCTACTGTCCTCATGGTGACCCTCTGAAGTTGACTTCTCTTCTCCTGTCTTCCTCAAGGAGTCAATGTCACGTATGTTGACGTAAATGGCGGACAGCCTCTCAGCCACGCAGCACTTATGCGTCCCGGTGTTTGTTCTCATCTTTCAAGCCAGCACTATGAGTGGCCTTTTTCTCAGCGAGACCTGTCACTTCTTCCTGACCTCTTGACCACCGCCTCTCCCCCATCTGTCAATACGGGACCTGCCATCTCTACCAAAGCTAATGCCTAACTTGTCTCGCAACTTTGGTAGCTCAAGTCCTTCTTTACCATAGCAAGTGTAAAAATCTGTATTTTGTTAACAAAAAAACAAAACAAAAAAACACCTTGCAAAAATAATTCTAGAAGTGTAGTTAGGTCCATTTTAGCAAGGCTGGAGCCACCTAGAATTTTTTAAGCCATCCCAACTTGAGTTTTTTTTAAGTTTTTTTTAACCAGGTCGAATCAGTGGACTAGTCAGTTGATGGGCAACATGCAAAGATAATCTATCAGTGATGCATCTCCCTAATGAAAGTACTCCTAAAAAGGTTTGTCCATGACAATCAATGAATGGAGGGATAGATGGATGGCTAATGCATTTCTTGCTTCTTCATCATTTACCCCTATTTGCTTACTCTAATGTAGCCTGAAGCCACATTTACACGATTCTGAATCATAGCGACTACTGGATAGCAGCTAGCCACTAAGCAAATGATTCACGAGGCTTGATAATACATTTGATAACACATTTGAAATTAGTAATACGGGCAACTTAACCACTCTCTATTCTAAAATAAACAGCAGTGATAATCAAACAGCGTGTGAGCCATTTTCTACTCGCTGCGGGTTAAAGGGCGAAAACCGCAGCACATCTCAGTAATGCAAGTGAGGCATCTTAATTGGGACTGAATCTGAATCAAATCATGTCATGTTTTGAAAGCCTTCGTTTTTTATAGATAAAAGCAAACAGCAAGTGGCATCTCCCAACTCAAAGGAAAGAGAGAGGGCAATGCGAGGAAGCGTGGGAGTTTATATTTGTGGCTGCTTGGAGCCTTTCTTCAGACAAAAGATGGGATAAGTGCAGGTACTCACAATCTTTTTCATTCTTATTTCTTTAATGTGACTGTGCTGTATTTTGCTCCGCCTCTCAGTAAGGGTCAATATTATGTGTGGATTTGAATCGAAAGATCAAATCCAAACAGTTAACTTGCCTAACTAAAATTCTTTAGTTACTGCCACTTCTCTTTGCTTAAGAATAATTTGCTTCACCTATCAACCCTGCCACAAAGTCCATGATCTCATTTTCTAAATTGTTTTTAGTTAGTCATGTCTTGTCCTTCCTCGAATCAATTTCTTTAGTAAACACAACTTAACTTTGTGTATTTAATAGATGGACAACTTCCGCGAGCCAGTGCCGCTTTTTAATAGTCACTTTTAATGTGTGTCTGCACAAATGTTGGTAAATGCGAGTATATGGACATGCACACACACACTCCGAAATCTCTTTTTCTTATTATGCACCCCTGGAACCCCCCCCCCCCTCCTCCTCCTCTCTCGCTTTCACACGCTCGCACATACACACACAAAGCCCTCTTCCCGTCTGGTGTTGCTTCCAAGTTAAAACCAAACCATGTGTGAGAGCTACCCTGCGCCGACCTAAACTGTCCAATCAAAAATGGCCGGATTATCTGGAGAGATTCTTTGCAGTCTAGGTGGTTAGGGTCCAAGAAGCGCTAAAAAAAAAAAAAAGTTTCTTAAACTCAGACTTGAATGCGCTTCTTGGATGCAACATCAGCCAAATTCTGGATTTTTCATTCCTTTTATTTTTGTTCTTTCACTCTCACTTGGCCGAGATGCCTTCAGCTCCCTCTGCCACTTGTTTTGGGACTTTCCTTACACCCCCCTCTCTCATCTCAGCCCCCCTCCCATGTCTCCCTCCTTACCCACCAGCAACAAGGCATGAAAACGGCGCTCCATTAGGAGTGCCCGGGCTAAGCCTAGTCTGACACGTCCTGCTTTGATCAGCCGTGAGCCGGGCTAAACACCACACTAAACTCCCAGTCGAAGGAGGAGGCGGGGGAGGAGGGTGAGGGAAAGATGGGACCGCCAAGATTAAAGCAGTGAAAGGAGATTGAGAAAGGGGAGACAATAAAAAAAAGGAATAAACATGCTACTCACTACTTTAAAAAAAATATTTTCTGCACATTTCGGTTTTTGCACTTTGACCCTGAAGCCAACCCTCACATACAACTTTACATCATATACGAAGTCATTTTTTGGAAATCAGCTGCAGCACCAGCAAAAGGACAAAAAAAAAAAGCGCTCGTCTTTTTTTTCTCCCGAGGAGTGAAGAGAAAAGGGATTTCCGCTCAGTGCTAATCAATCAGACCGTAATAATGGCTCCCATGCCTAGCTGTCGACTGGAGGGGTCAAGGCATCCCGTGACCCAGCGCCCAAGACCCAGGGGCCAAAGCCCCTCTCAGAATAGCACCCCAGGACACACTCCCCGGGCTAATTGTCCGAGCTAGTGTCGGCCTTTTCAATGCCCCCCCCCCTCCTAATCCCCCCATCCTCACCTTCCACTTTCTCCCTCATTCCTCAGTCTTCCCTCTCTTCTTCACAATCCTCTCACTTTCTAGTCTGGATTCCACTCCGGCGGAAAAGCAGCACGCTGGATGTTGAAAGTTGGAATAGCAAACACCAGCGCAGAGATGGAGTGATGAGGAGGAAGAGTTCCAGAGAATCACGGGGAAGAGAACCGATTCTTCCTGGACATTGATAGAACTGTGACTGGTTCAGCCGCTTATAATGGGCTGGCATCAGCCTATGACTCAGAAGAAGCCTGACCTCATCGACACGTACAAAACGTCAACAAGACGAGGAGACGGCACAAGAGTCCGGAGCAAAGCCCAGTCCGGCTCGGCGCAATGGCATTCCTTTCATTCCAAGCGCACGCTGCTAATTAACAGCATTAGCTCCCACGGGCAGAGGGAGGGAGTGAGTGAGGGAGGGAGGGGGGATGAGACAGGGGCAGATTGATGGAGATGTATCCCAGGGTTGCACCAGCACCACATATTGAATGCCACGCTTGCGCTGCTTCCTTTCTTTCATTCTCACAGTCCCATTCAAGCAAGTCCTTTCTACTCTCAGCCTCTGTCAGGTCCTGCTCAGACAGCACCGATAAGCGCAGCAGCACACACACACACAAAATCCAAGCACTAATTACAATTTCAGGTTTAAAAAAAAAGAATCAATTGGCTACTCACAGGGAACCTCCTCTTTATTGCCTGCTTTTCCTGATCTGTCACTCCTTATCCTCTTCCTCCAGTGTGGCAAGGGGTGTGTATTGTGTCAGTCCGATAGAGGAAAGTTGCCGTCTCCTTACGTTGAGCATGTGTGTGAGCGCTTGTGTGGAAGAGAGAGGCGACGTGCGCATCTGTCTCGGTGTCTTGCACTGCTCGGAGTGAGCGAGCTGAGGCTGTTTTAAACAGACTGCTGTCCCCCATGTGACCAGCCCAGCCACAGGCAGGAATACACACGCACACACACACTGACACACACACACACACACTCGCTCTGTTGCTCTCTCTCTTTCTGCTTGCACACAAATCATGTCCACAGTGCACCCCCTAGCCACCATTCACAGAAGTGTAGGGAGTAGCCCAAACATACTGTACCATGAGGACCAGGGATGCTAGAGGGGGCTATGATTTTAATGGGGAGCACATAGGACTATGCATTCTCAAGCCAGATGGATGCCCCCCCCCAAAAAAAAAATAATGCACCGTGCATATATATATATATATATATATATATATATACTCTACTTTTCCCCCAGTGCAAAAGACTCTCTTGCATAAAAGTTAACATTCATTTATTGAAGTAGTATAGGTGCAACAAAACCATCTCTACCATCTAGTGGTGAACGTTGATATTACAATTAAAATCTACAGTCAACCCCTGCATATTTGTACTGTACTGTTGTTTTTTTACACATATTTTCTCAATATATTTTTAGATTGTTTTTTTCATGTTTTGTTTTTCATGTTTTGGACATTTAAGAGTTTTTTCGAATCGTAAAAAAAAAAAAAAAACTTAAATACAATTTCTCCAGCCAGTTGCCCATCCCTTATGCACAATTTGAAAAACGTCTAAATGAATCAGCAATACACACATTTGCATCTATTCTAAAAGAGTCTTACTGTGACAAAAAAAGAAAGCTTAATAAGCACATACACAAATGTTGTTGGTTTTTTTTTTCCCCCTGCTGTATTTTGGCGTCTTTACCACAGCTGTGGTTCACACCTGGAAGCGCTGACCTTTTCAGTAATGGAAACCTTTTAAAATTGACCTTCAGCTGCAGGTCTGCCTCCGCTGCAATACGTGTTTAAGGAACAACAGCAAGGGGAAACAACACACACGAGGTGTTTCCACTGCAATACCCACTGGCAGGTAAACTTCATTTTCAACAGGGTCAAAAGTATTTTTTGTATCATTTGACTCCGAGGTGAGGAATAGGATTGCATCATTTTGAGGAAATATTTTCCCGCAATAAATTATCGGGAAGAAAATATGAAAACATTCTCAAGACATTTTTGATTGATTCTTGATGTGTTTTGATTGACAATAATTCTCCATCTTTTATATAAACAAGCTCAGAATTGCAAGGCAGACGCGAATGTGCAACCGGTCGGCCACCCTGCAGACTGGATAGAAGGACAATAGGTGCAATTACAAAATTAATTTAATTTCCCCCATCCTACGGGCATATTTCCCACGATACACGTAACACCACTACCATGGCAACCTTTGCGCGACAACACTTTGCGATAATGGCAAGAAAAACGGGCAAAGGGATTAGTTTGGACCTGCTCTCGGCTGATAAACACTTTACACGCCGTATTCAAAATGTCATTCACCTTAAGCCACTGCCAAGTGTCTCGAATTTACTCTGCCGCATTGTCTCGCCGTGATAAGCATGACTACATTGTAAACAATGAGTTATAATGAAGAGGGTTGACATTCGGAAGCCTGATTCAAGATGGAGGCTAATCCCAGTTCCTTTCACCAAATGCCACTCTAATCAGTTTATACTTGAAATTAAAAAGGATCATTTACATGAACAGACTCCTAAGTGGTGTTTGTGGATCTATTGTTGAGTTTTAAAAAGACTCCTTTGGTCTCTCCTGCTAACCGACCGTTGTTTAATGTGAGCAGTCAGTCTTTGCAACTCTCGTTTCTTGTCGGACCGCGGCCGAGTCGAATATTTAAATCGTCTTTCCGCGACTCACGTCGACAGCCGGGATTCGTGTGAGTATTGACTGTGAAGCATGATGGTCGCGGATGCCAATGGAACCGCTGACAAATAAATTCTGAAGGGTTTCAGGCAATATTATCAGCTCATATTCAGCCCGAATGCTTCCAAGCTACTTTGACGGAGATTAACAATGTCGATGGACAATGGCCCAAAAACGACCGTTTTTATCACCGGGGGATGGAAATCCAACGTCTGGTGATGTCTGCGCATGCCAGATTTCTGTGATTGACTGCAAATGATTCGCAACCAAGCATTATAAAGTGAACATTTGATTTATAAATGTAATTTATAGGTCCTTTTGGGACCTTACTTTCTGAGAACAACCCTCATAAAAACATAAGATGAGGTGCTAGTTAGTGTTTTATTGTATTTTAACCACACTATACGAGGGCACATAAAAGTAGTTCCATCAACACTTAGCAAAGAGCATCTTGGAACAATGTCTTCTTGAAAGCTTAACCCCACCACCACCAAGAAAATGATAAAACCGTGTTTGCTTTCCATGTGAAGATTCAAGGGTGGAGGATTTCGACGCACTTGCGTCATCCTCTGTTTGCCCGGCGTTTGGTTAACGCTGTTTATGTGCTGACAAAGAGTGTGTGATAAGAAGAGATAGACCATATATTTGGATTTGGATTGTCTTGGGAGAGATGGATGGAGATAGTGTGGCTGCAAAAGAAAGACTGAGTAAAATAAATATGCATTGCTTATCAGCATGTCTTTGGGTTTTAGCTCGGGTCAGACAGATAGAAGCCGCTGGATGAAACGTAATAACACGTCGTGGGACGCTATGGCAACTGATTCCTCAAAATCAGTAATATCATCTGGCCCAGAAGCCTCCATGAGCACTAAGCCAAACATTTACTTGCAGTGATAAGGTGAAGACAAAATGTCAGTGTATTTTATGCGAGGCGTGTTTGCGTGCTGGATTATTTTGCATGCTCAAATTGGAGCTCTTTAGACATGATATCACTGGAGGCTTGGATGTCATCATGTCAAATGTTTGTCTTCATCCTACCATCTGTTTAATGCATGGAGTTGAAGGCAGGGGCATTTGCCGCATGTGAATTTGATGTCTAATACTGATACTTGTGCTTCAAAAATGAAGTTGGGAAATGTTAATTGTTGGGAAAGCATCTAAGCCTTAGATTCTATTTAGATTCTATTTTACCTTAGATTCTAAGGTAAAAAAAATATTCGAGTCATAAAATCTGCACTATAAACAACTGGCTGAGCATTGAAAATACTGATTTTATATGAACGACTTCACTTTTGAAGAGAGTCATTGTTAAAAGATGGCTGCTAAAAAACAATAATAATAATTTAAATAAATAAATAAATAAATAAATAAATAAATAAAATCAGTCTTACCTGTTGAAAGGAGATTGTGTGTTTGAGGCTTTGGGTTTAATATCATGGAACTTCTTTCCATTGGACTGAAGATCTGTGAACACACAAGCCACGATTAAATCAAAGTCACCATTATAAAATATTTATGCCATTTTAAAGGACACGGGCTATATTTCAACATTGTGACCCTTTGCGCGAAGGTAATAACTTTCCTGACATTTACTTTTTGACTCTGTATTCTAAATCGGCTTTCCGACGCCGTGGCAAAGACGGATCCGCTCGGTCATTTTGTGTTCAAAAGTCGGGTTAAGCAATGCTGAACAAAAGCGTTCCAAATTTCTTTTAAATATTAGTAACTCTCTTGGCAATAGTATGTTCATTCACTTCCTATGAGCAACGGTTGACATTAAAACGGAAAATGCCGGTCGTCTGCCAGTAATCCAGCGGTGCCACGGGCTCCCTAATAAAGTGAAAGACTATCCTGTGAGACAAACACTTGATGTGACACTGCTGAGCTTTTTGGCAGCACATCAGACATCCCGCTGCGTCTTTTAAATTAGAAAGACACAAACAGGTCGCACAGTCAAAACAACAACGCTCCAACTTCGGCAATAGTGAGGAGTCTTTTCGACAAATGCATCGGATAGAATGCTGAAAATTTACTGTACTTAGTTTTATTTCTTTTTTATGTTTTATTTCTTTTTCATCCAATTATTTTGTTTCATTTTTGTCCAAAAAATGTACTACACGCAAAAAGCCTCACTCTTAGCAGCTACAGAACTTCACAGTCTCCATTTTGCACCAAACCACTAACAAGCCATTAAATACAGAATAGGTCTTCATCAATGGGGACCATCAAAGCCCAAGCGAAATTATGAATAAGATTAGCCTAACGAGTGCTGTTTGTCAGCTTCAATTATGCCTGACACGCTAGTAATCTTCTTCGCAATTAGAATTCCAATAAGAATGGAGGAAAAACACATCTCGTTGTAGAAAGGCTGGTAAATATTTGACTCGAAATTGGACATGAAGGAAAATACAGTTTTGGCATGTCCATGTTGAAAGCATATGCAATTAACCATTAGCGACATTGATTTTAAATCTGAAGTAATTGGATAAGGATGATAGTGTTCGCATATTTTAGATAACGCAACTGTAGCAAAATTCATTTCCATCTCATTATCTGACACTGATCTGAACTAAAATGATGCATTTGATTAAAATGTCATTATTATTGAAATGTATCGATTGTTTACATAAAGCTTATGTGTTGTTGTACAAACGGGGGATACCGGAAGATAATTAGGAGCGAGTCAGATGTATTTTCCTTTAACATCATCTGATAAATGACAGCAAAAGTAGGATTTAAGCTTCAAATTTTGAACATAAAAGAGAAGCAAAAAAAAAAAAAAAAAGAAAGCAGCTTGCATAATTCAGCAGCAAACAAATGACAACAGCACAATCCTATCAGCAGTCAAAATCAAAAGCCGCCGCTCTGATTGTCTTAGTTTGAGAACTAAAAAAAAGGTCTGTTTTCTATTTATATCTCACAAGAACATCTTTTCGCCTCGGCTCTCCAAGCCAGACGTACGGTTCAATATCCTGCTGCGCGTTTAGGAATGAAAGGACGCCAGAGATGCAGGGCAACAATTGACGATTGTTAAGGCGTCCCAGATGCGCATATGCGGTGCACACCTGTTGAGACACACTACAGGATGCACATCATCCAAAACAAAGATAGGACAGGAAATAAAAAAAAAAGGATTCAAGAAAACACACACAAATGTGCTCATAATGCAAATTTGACCTTCACGATTTTAAACGACTTTGAGCCATTAATGTGCTTTGGGTAGTTTCCAAAAAGGTAACCTTTTTTTTTTATAGTGCTCATTTTGTATGCCTTTGAGTTTTAACTTTGTCAACGCTCAGTTGATTATGCGTCTTTTTTTTTTTTTTTTTTGATCACAATGTCATCTTGTCAAAAAACTTGCCTCCCGCTAATGTCGCAGCAAGATGTTGCTATGATTTATGGAGCTTGTTGAAAGCAGCCCAGCAAGACGGTAAACCCCAAATGTCCCCTTGACTTTTATTGGGACTTTGCTTATTCATAGATTGTGCCTCTTTATTCCTCTTCTGTCTGCAACTCATTCCTGGAGTAGCTCACATGGCATATATATATATATATATATATATATATATATATATATATGTATATATATACATTTATTAAATCATGCTAAGGGGACATGAAGCACACTATCAGTCACACGTTTAAATCACAGCCACTGAGTCATATAACATTCTCAACAAGACTCACACTTGGCAGAATGATTTTGATTTGAGAGGCGTGAACTCGAGGAGAGGTGGGAATGTTGTTGGCTTATCTATTTTTTTTCCCGACTGATAACTTTGAGTCATTGCAAAATGAACAGAGAGATCTATCTATCCATCCATCTCTTGATCTATCTACGATATGCCACGAGATGCACCGAATGAAAGAGAATGAAAAAAAATAAGAACAAGTGGGGGGGGGAAGGTGGAGCAAGTAAGACAACCTCAAAAAAATAAAAGAAATAAAACAAAGATGGAAGGCAGAGTAAGAGGTCATGGTGAGAAAAAGCAAAGTGTGTCTTGGGGGAAAGGAATGGGCGGACATTACATGCCAGATAGTGCTTGATGAGGGAGAAAAAAAAAACGGCAGCAGCAACAGACGTAGGAGTACAAATAATAAAGTCAACCACATATGAATGAGGGGGAGGCGGCAGACGTGACAAAGAGTAAAAGTCAAAGACGTGTTTAAATAGATAGGAGGAAAAAGAGAACGATAGATGGAAACAGGCAGGATGCCATAATAGCGGTAGCAATTTCGGAAATGTCAGAGAAAGACACAGTAGGGCAGAAATAGACACATTTGGAACGGGCAAGTAGGTGATTCCGTCTGCATAAACGGTTTCATTAATGGCCGGCGACTTCTGTGTTAAGACTCAAAACCTACGGAGACCTCAGCTTTGCATCACACCTCTTAGCAAGATCCAGAAGTCCTTTTTTTTGCATTTTAAAGGTTGCTTTCTTTCAAGCATAAGGAGAACATATCGACACAACAATTTCTACCCATCTCAAAAAGAGACGAGTTGGAGTTTATGTAGTTTGAAAAGTGTGACTGTAAAAGAGTGAAGAAGCTTTTTCAAATCTGCCTTAAAGTTTTACACCCACAGTGACCCAAAAAGATAAGACAGAGAAAAGAAAAAATACTTTTCTCACTGAATAGAAAACTAGGACATGATAATCGTCTGGTAGGCCAAATCGTGAAAAGAAATGAAGGTACATAGCGACATCCTAAATTAAATCATCGCTCCTTCACTCACAAACTTGACAGTTTTTTTTTTTTTTTCTTTTCTTCCAACCACACATCCGACTCAGCGTGGAACTTCATCTTAGTTTCGGACTCCAACTGAGCACCATCTGTTGAGGTAGATTGACACTACTTTGTTGGTTACATGCAGAACGCAAGATTGCACCCCAGCCCTGAAAATACAATAAAAGAAAAACTAAATATAAATTCAGAGTTTGGTTAAATTCCCACAAATAAGGATAAAAAAAATACAGAGAAAGGGTGGGTGGTAAATTGCCTGCACACTCCATCGCATATTAAACCCTACAATAAAGAGAAGAGAAAAGAAAAGCATTTGATCCAAAGTGAACAGTTTAACTCACTGAGTTAAAAATGGAACATTGGCGTCTTTGGCCGTCAATGGCAGTGAATGAGTTCATTATGACATAACATACAGCGGACATGTAGCCAGGCAAATAGTGCCCTGCTGCCTCTGTCGACGACTTCACAGAACAATTAGCATGTAACTCTTATCGCAAACTTACGCTCTTCACCTACGCTAATTTGTGCAGCACAGAAAACTACAGCTCTGCTTATCTTTTGGTTGTTTGTGGCACAAAGTTGTAAATAGCCACACTGATACTTTGCAATCAGAACAAGTTAATTACTAAGAATGATACTTGAAGTAATCAATAGATAACAATATGTCTCGCTTTTCCCTGTGCAAGCCAGCTATTTGGACCGGTACGGCAATAAAGCTGTACTGATAGGTAAGCGGTATATTTTCGAACCTTTTTACAGGAGACAAAAAAAAAAAAATCCATATTAGATTGGGGATCATCCATTTGATTTTACAGCATGATTCTCTCTTGTTAATAGCAAAACGAATTGTCACAAAAGGGCCGAGTTGGCTCGTCAGGCAAAGTCTCAGTAACACGGCAACTTTTTGTCATGAAAAGAAAAAAACACCCACTGAAGTTTTAATATAAAAGAGTAAGGTCTAGCACAGCACAAAAGTCCAGAGAGAGACGGTGAAGCAAAACAAAACATAGTGAAAAACAGATTAAACAAGATGATATGAAAAAAAGAACCAAAAGAACAGATTTGAAATGACAGCATATGGGATGTTTGAAATGAGAAGGCCAAAATGAAAGTGGAAAGAAATATAGACCAAGATCAGAAGGGGAAAAAAATAAAAGAAATAAAATACAAGCTGCCCTTTTAAAGCTTGAGTACAGCATGCTGGTAGATGACTGAGGCAAACTCTCCTGATTACACTCGAAGGAGGGAGGGTTGCCATGGAAACATTAAAACGTTTGAACAGTTTTCGCAAAGTCCACTTCAAAGTATGCATTTTTTTTTTTTTGTCACGTGATATGTACGATAGGATTTACGGTAGTTTACTACAGTTTTCATACATTATTCGTCAGTTTAAAGGTTGAGTGAAGTCAATCGATTGCTACTAAGAAGGTTTTCACACGGAGCAGCCTTCAGTTACTATGAATGGAACAAAATGTTTTCTGCGTGGTGTCGACGGTTCGGTTAGGTTTGAACACAGTAATCCAACTTGGGTGTGCACCATATAAACTGGTTTGTGTGTTCTGGGTGGGGTTCCAAACGAACCAGCTTAGTTGCGATGAGAAAATCGTCCAAAATGGAATGGTTGGAAGAAGAAACTGAATTGAGGTTTAGAAAGGCCAAAATCTGCTGACAGCGTCAAATCTGTCGATTGAATTTTTCTCTATTGTTTAAAACCAAATTACTGTTAAAATATGAACTTTAAAATATATATATAATTTTTTTTTTTAACAATGTACTTTATTGATACGATTTTGGCAGGAAAATTGAGGTGTTTTACTACTGACCGTCTAAGTGAACTTGCTTAATGGTCTGGAATTCCTTGTGTTAATACAAGTGTTAATTGGGGGCTGTTGACAAAAAAAAAAGTGTGTTCAGGCAACTTCATTGAAGTAAATAGAGGCTTTAAAAGAAAAGTTCGCACAGTTTTTTCATTTGATGAGCGATTTCAGGAGATGACAGGAGGTGCAGCGGTTTCCACTCTTGAAGCCCTTCATTAGAGGTGGCTCCCTTGCGCCAGCCTTTGGTTTTAGTTCAAAGGTCAAGCCGTCTAGAGCCTGCTCATTTCGCTCCCCGTGGTTAGATTTGCCCTTTCACACATGTGTGTCATTACACGTAACTTGTCCCAAAGACACATTCTTGTTAG
Organism: Syngnathus leptorhynchus; assembly: GCF_054491065.1. NCBI lineage: Eukaryota > Metazoa > Chordata > Actinopteri > Syngnathiformes > Syngnathidae > Syngnathus > Syngnathus leptorhynchus. The sequence continues at coordinate 9,058,778 of NC_141206.1, read as the reverse complement.
TTGGATTCGGTTTAAAGCTGAAAAGTAGCCTTTTTTTTTTTTTTAAATAACGAAAAAGACGAAAGTTAGAAACTTTAAATGTCGGTTGTGTTGTATTTGGAAACGAACGCCTTGTTTATGGCTCCGCTTTTAGCCTTTAATACTCAGTTATGTTTCGAGGAGGGTTTGGCTGGAGCCAAAATAAAACCAACAAACAACATAGTTGACATTTGAACATTTATATGATTTAGTTTGAGAAAGCTAGAAAACAAACATGGAAAAAATTATATCTCTATATATAATCATACAGACACAAGTCGCTAACATCAGGTTAGCCAAGCTAACTGCGGATTTAGGAATTATTCGCCATACATGAAAGATTTCCTTTTAATTAGAGCATTTCTGCGTGAAACTATGAGAAACTTTGCAGATTTACATACAAATACAAAAAATAGAGCTGCTTAGAGAGGCCGACGCCTTTGTTTCTCCACTAATAACCGGCTGGTACTAGCCAAGCGTTCTCTCTCGTCTCTATTTACTGACAAGGACCAAGCTGACCGCTGCCTAAGTTTGTGTTGATTCAGCTTTTGGTGCTATTTTGTGTTCGCCACACCGCAGTGAGTAATAACTATGTTTGTGTAAGATAGATTGAGAGAGCTGTGGTTGTTGACAGGAATCAGCTTAAGAGACGTACTGGAGCGCTACAAAAGTGAATGACATTCAAGTGGGATTTCTGATGATTTTTTTTTCTATAAACCCACAAATGTAAAAAAAAAAAAAGAAAAGGTCCTCTTTTGACGAGACCCAAAATCAACCCAAGAGCTTTATCACATTTTCCTGGACACAAAACGATTTCCTGTGCAAACTACGGGATGCCAAGAGTCCAAAATGAAATCGGCCTGCTGACACTCACAGAGCTCATACTGGTGGGACTCTTTAACAATTCATGTACAGCAGTGTAAAATATGCACAGATGGGATGTCAGATTTTGCAAATGAATTTGATTCAAATGGCAGAAGAAGGGCTTGACTTGAAAACAACATGATGACAATGTCGTATGAAAAAACAATTGAGAACAAAGCGATGATCATGTCCATGTCACTTCCTGTTTTCAGAAAACCTGTTATTGCATACATAATACATTTCATTCGAAAGAACTCCCCATCGGGTTTCAGCGAGGCCATTTTTGGTTTTGACTTTAGACCGAAAACATTGAGATAAGTCGATCATATAGAAATGTAAAATACAAACTCCAAATGGGGCACACAAGTGTTTTGAATGGTATCACCCCCCTGCTGTGAAGGTTAACGTCGAGGTTGGGGTCTGAGGGAGCAGTGAGAATATTGCGGAAATGAACACAGTAATTGCCTTTTTAGACTGACATGGAACCTGATCTTCCAAATTAATACTCCCTTATTTTTTTTTCCATCCCGCTTCAACTTGACATTGAGTTATGGCACTTTGGAAAAGTATTAATTCTACTTGAACTAGCAGTTTTAGTACATTTGTTGATTCAAAACCACGAATGAAGCACGCTAAAGTTTTATTACGGGTTAGAATTTTCAAACCGTCATGGGTTAAAATCATTAGGAAATAATTTGCTTAATAAGGCACCACATTGTGTTATTTGTGTGAAGGTGACATTATTTGGCCATCGCCACATTCTTTTGCTCACCATCCTCAGTCTAAGCCCCCCCCATCCCCCGCGTGCATTCCTCCCTCTAGCAAACCCAGCAAATGTTTAAATTACACGACCAAGTAAGCAAGATTAATTAAAATGATAATCTAAGAGCGGAATATATTTCACAGTTAACCGAGCGGCTGTTTGAAACGGCTGCCCAGAGTTCTAAAGTCAAAGCAGAGTGTTGACCTATACATCTGTTGAAGTAATTGTAGCCATTAAGCCAATTAAGAACATACCACCAGATCGCCCATCACATGCAAAATGACCATTTTTCATCAGACAAGCATGTATGTCCAAAAATTCAAACAATATATTTTAGTTTTGCTCAATGTCAACAATCACGGCCACCAGGTTATGCGATCCATTCGGCGCCGGTAAAGAGTTAAGGGACGTTGGAGAGTGCTCAATCAAAGTCAATTAGTGGTCGAGTGTGTGTATTCATTGCGCGTTTGTATTAGCATGCTCGCCGCACCCCTCTTTTGTGAGGAAAAGCTTTACGTGAGCATCCTCATTGGCATGCCTCATTTACCTGGCATGAGCAGAATTAATGACTGCAGGTTTGGGGCATGGAAAGAAAAAAGGCACCACTTGAAAACAGAAGAGAGGCTGAACAAACATACCTTGAGATGAAACTTTGACACTGCACGTGCAATATGTTTTCTACATCAAAAAAGCCGAAAAAGCCCGTTATTTCTTTTAAAGAAGAGAATTTCGTGTTCCAGCCTGGTGCGTAATAGCACGTTGGAGAGTAGACAATAAATGGCTTGGTTAAAACCAGTGCTAAAGGAAACACAGTCTGACATTTATAGTCTATATCTAAATGAAACCAGACAGGGTCACAGCTATCGTTCTAAAAGTGCGAGGGATAAATTGATTGGGAGTAAACCAATTAAACCTTTATGAGCCAATGACGGCCTTTCACAATTAACCGCTCCTCTCCATGGTGGCCAAATAATCAAACTGTCAAACTTTGGTTGCGGTGAAGCAATTTCTCAGCCTACACATATTATTTTTTTTTTATTGACAGCACCTAAAGATGGACGTAATGACATATATCGGTCGGGCGACATTGCCACAATGGCAAATTGTGGCTGAAGTGTCAAACATTAACGAGCTCTTTATGTCATAACAGCTCCAAGGAACTGCCTCCGTCGTCAGGGTGAATGTTGACCACATGTTATGCACAAACATAACAAAACGACAGGAGTGCGTTTGTCTTGTCTTGGTTTGGTTGTCGAGCTGCAACTGAGAAGGAGGGAGAAGAATAATTGGGGCAGAGGTAATTAACGTCGGTTATCCCTTTAATTGGCATCATTAACATACTGAAGGTCAGACTGCTGAATAGCAAGGACTTGCAGACATATTGGATTACACACACACTCAGGTACACAGACTCAAATTTTAGCTGTGATATAAATATATTGTTTCCGTGCCTCATGATTGGCTGGGAACCATTTTAGAACCCTGTCACCAAAAGTCTTTAAAAAAATGACTAGGCAAAAGAGTGATGGTCCTGGACCTTCTGCTCAAGTCATTGCGCAATCTGTTTTGGACACTCTTTATTTCTAAGTGGTCCAATCAAGGCTGGCTAGTGAACGCAAAGAAATACCGGGACTGCCAAAAAGCACAGATGCTGCTGCGGTAGCGCAGAGAAGCAGGATTGCTTTGAGAGGTTTTAATTTCCCAAAGTACAAGTGAAATGATGATGTTCAACAGAAAAGGCACACAGAAAAGAAAGAAGAAGTACAACGTGAGTGGGAGGCTGATTAACAACCGCTGAGACTTTCCGCTGTCATAGAATAATGAATATCACTCAGGACGCTATTGCATAATTAATACTCACTCGGCACCCCAGAAGCTTCTTGATTCCGCTACTATATCATTTTTTTGCAACTTAAAACTCTTGTATGTTAATATTTCACGATCAAAAAACTGATGGAAATGATTTGGTTAAGCATCAGATATGACGAACTGAGTAAGAAGGTTCCATAGCTCGACAAAGGAAGTTCTACATTGAAGTGGTGTTCACAACGTGGCGGGGATTAAAGAAAGAAAAAAAAATGTCATCTACGACGGAATAAATGGAATGTCATTATGAGTCTTACAATTCCCCCGTCATAGCGATGAACATTCGTTTTTGGAAAAAGCACTACGGCTGAATGTAAATCATAAATGCACCACGGCTGCATATTAAAGACATTTCACAGTAGAAAGGAATCATTCAGGGTCACAATGATAAGCGTTGCTTTTGAGCCCCGAAGAAAAAAAGAAAAAGAAAAAAGTAAATCAATCTAGTTTCTGTATCTACCTATAAATGCTGTTTAGGAAGCATGTTCCATGATTCATCAAACAAGATATGTTTGAAGATCTGCACGAGTCTGAATCTTAGAATACCCAGCTGTTGCTGAGAGAAGAAAGTTTTTTTTTTTTTTTTTTTTTTAAAAACCCACACGGACACATTTTCTATATATGTGAACACTCGGAGGCAGTGGTGAATAATGGGTAATTGGTCTCGGCAACAGTGCCCGTAGATAGCTTTTAATGAACATTACACAGACTTTTATAATCCTCTTCATGTATGGGGAAAAAAAAAAATGTGTTATGTGGTGTAGCTTATACCGTATTGTATTGGCCAGTCACGTTCTCAGCTTCTTAACATTAGAGATGTAAATCCGTAATGGCTGCTACACATTCCATTTTAAATTCAGCCATAGGCTACGCTACTTTAGCAACAGCTAGATTGAGATGAATTAACTTTTCGAGAGCATTGTTTTTCTTTGCTGTTCTTCTTTTTGACATCCCTGGTGCTTACTGGCCTGCCAGTCTTCTCGGCGAGCTTGCTGTGTGTGGTTTTGAAATTGCATAAAATGCAAATCTTTAGGAATACACCTGCTTGTGGACACAGCCCAAATGCTTTTTCAGCACGTCGCGACGGTCAACACGCCAAGCTTTCAGAGGGATTTAGTCTGCTGAAAATACGTAATCTGGAATAGACTCGAGGATAAACAGAAGCTTTATGGTGACCCTCCTCTCTTTAAAAATCAACAGACGAAGGACAGTATAAACTACCGCGACTGGGATCTACTATTAATGCAATCGAACATGACAGATGGCTGTTTTTTGAGTTGGCAAAGTAAATTGTACTCAGCGTGAGCCGTTTGTTCCACTTTGACGTCACACTGTAATTTATTGCAAACCCAAGATGCGCAGTAGGAAATATTTTGGAAAATGTTTCAAAAGTCTTAATACTACTTAAATGCCTAATTAAACACACACAAATACATAAGATGGTCCCAGATGTCAGCATATCACAGACAACCTCAATGCATCTCACCAGATTTCGGCTCAACGGGCATCAAAGGATTACCGCCACATGGATGTTTTTTTATTTATTTATTAGTTTTGCATTTTTGGCGACACTTTCACTAGAAATATCAGAACAGGCTTGAGCATGCTTGATATTTGAAATTTTGCAAAATGGTTATGCTGATGCGTGTTCTCACCCTTGCATGAGCCTCAGCAGCTGGAAAACGTGCCTGGGCATGACAAAATTGCACAAGCCTCCTACTTGGACATGAAGTATATAATCAGTGTGTCACTTATTTACACCAGCTGTCGTTTTGTTTAACGGAAAAAAATAAATAAATGTGACAATGAAGCTTCAATTTTGCTTCATGAACCAGTTGTAGTTTTTGACTCTTCAATGTTGCTTTTTCTGATACGACTTACACCGATTTACCTCTTCAAATCAACAGTGAGGAATCAGAAAATACAACAACTGGTTCATGAAGCACAATTGAAGCTTCATTTTCCCATCACTAAAATAGAATCAATTTGACTTGAGATAATCCACACACACAAACGAGCACATTCCTCATAAATGAACAATCTTAACGGCAATAAAATAGAATTGGAATATATATTTTGTAGTTTGATAGCAGTAGTTGCTATATATTATCTTTGGACCATAACTTAAATCCATTTGACGGACTGGAACTGCTTATGTTCTAATTGAATTCGCCTATCACCAAGCGTCGCTTGAGTGATGCTTCTGTCATACTGCACTTTCAATTTTCAGCAATTGCTAATCAAAGCCTGCAGTAATTAGCTACTAAGTGCTCTTTTAATAGCTACAAAATGATTGCTACGGTCGAGCGAGTGCGCCATCTGCCACAAATACCAAACCTAATCGATATGGCTCCATATACGACCGTTGACGCCTTTTTCTTATTTGTCTGAGAAACAAATGCCTGGATTTTTTTTTATTTTATTTTTTCTTCAACTGCAGGCACTATCATTCCCATGGACCGCATAGCTCTGACCATGCTTTGGCACAATATTATAGAGCACAAGCTCCTCCATCTGTATAGATAAAGGGATGGCTCAGTCTGAATCGTCTGTGAGCTCCAGTTCACCCCAGGGAGGACGGGGTTTTCATTCAAATGCAATCGGCACTCTCACCAAGACACATGTACCCTCACCTCCATACACCCTTTGTGTATTTGTGCAGTGTTGGCAGACAAAGATGAGAGCTCTCTACTACCGGGATGTGACCCAGGAGACACACTGTAGGGCTGTGTGTGCTCCCCGTCTCGAGATCCAGCAGTTGTGTTTGAGACAAATGTAATGCGATGCATTTTTGTCTTACAGTAACACAACAAAATTCGGTGACTGTTTTTGGAGCCAATATGATCACATGCGGGTACACTATAGAAAAGTAAACAAAAACACACGCTCATCCAAATCTTCCTCATTTTCCACAACTAAACACAAGGATTCATTAGAAGGGGGGTAAATCGTATAAAAAATAAAAAAAATCTTTCCAACTCTTCCCTTCTTATTCTTTTGTTCTTCAAAGCTCAAAACAAAATAATGAGTGCCTACTTGACACCTGGTGAAACAACAGAAGTTAAGATTTTCAAAGACTTTGCAAGTTTTCAGGATTTGCCAACTGAGTAGCATTACCCATGACTTCTTATTTTTTCTGTACCGTCTTTTACATATTGCCATTTTAGTATTCAGGTTATTTCGCCTTCACACATTCCCAACATTGAAATATTCTGTGCAGCCATGACAACTATTGCAAAAGCATTCACACTTAGTCTGCTTGTGTGTGGTCCATGGTTTTCAAGCTAGTAATCACCGGCTGTTGGTTCCCATTTGTAGCCCTTAATGTCTGAACCACAGAGTGAAAATACTCAAAGCCACACACCCAAGCGTAGAATTGTAGAACACGAAAGGAGCCAATCTGTGACGCTACATGTCTAATTTGTTCACATTTAAAACAATAATAATTCCTATTGTTTGATTCCAGCATCAGTCCGTCCTGCCTTCATTTTTTTTTTAGCCATTTTAACATTCCAAGAATGATGGTGGTTGTCAAAAACGTGCTCAAAGTTAATTGTGATCACTCCCACAGTGACGCACACCTCCCTTTCTCAGATCAGCCAGCCCGCACTCGCCTTTCCACAGAAAATACAAGTGAAGTGAATTTGTATCGGAAGAACATTAGTAGAGAATTCACACCAAGGCGGATATCGTCTACGGTCGCCTCCCCTGCGCTAATGCGCTTTGCCAATTATTCATAAAGTTGCTAAAGTACTTCTCATTCACTTTTGCTGCCAAGCAATCAATGTAAGAACTCTGGCGAGTCACTGGACATTCATCTCTCTTGCCAGTTCTTTGGTGAGCCATTTGCCTCTGATCCAATGTTACCTCTCAATCCCTTAATTAAAGACTCTCGGTGTGATCTTGATACAAGTATCAACCCTAAATCGTTGTAGGTCAGAGAAGTATTGATGACTTACAAATCCTTCCCAAATCCTTAAGATGAGAAGTGTTTGGACAGTTTTGCTTGGATTTAATTGAGCTATATATGCATGATAAAATAAAATTACTTTATTAAAAAAAATGGGGAAAAACTTTAGCACATTTTTACTTAATTCCTGAATAAAGGGAAATCCATTGTGGCAATTTTATCATAAATCTCGCCATTAATGTTTAGAAAATTATTATCCTAGTAGATGCTTTATGTTCCACAAGTTTTATAACTTCCAGAGAAACTTTCATAGAATTATTATTTTCATTCAATCTATTGTCCTTGTGATATGTATAAAAATACGGGATTTATCCTCTGGACATTAATTTCCAAGAGATAATGTTACGTTATGAGCTAATCCGCTCTAAGTGCCGGTAGCACTGTCAAGGTAATCTCCATTTTTGGCAAGCTTCAGGCCTGAGCTTGCTGGCCCATATGTCGGGAGGATGGCGCGGCCCAATCGCTTCGTCCAAGGTGCTTCACTCAGCCCAATTACAGTTAGCGTTTAATCAAAATGATAAGCCAACACAATGGAACATTTTCTGCTGCCATGTTTTGATCCTCACAAATCTCATTTTTCAGGACTCTGTTGTCTGATATAATAAACTATGGAGAGTAGGGAGGAAAAAAAAGTACCTTTGACTTCTATTTAAATTTTTGAACAGGAAAAATGTTGAATCGGAGCCCCCTGTGACATTTGAATGCCTTTTACTGCGCTACGTTTTATTAGTTATTTAAAAGCATTAATGCTCTTTTCGTCTGCACATTCTGATGCCGGCGGTCCACTAATGCCAACTCGACTGTGGTGCTCGCTCGGTTATCTGCAGCCACACTTTGTTACTTTGTTCGTGGCAGAACAGTGGCTGAAGCTACAAAGGGAGATGTTACAAAGCATCCTTGGCCTCGTTTTTTTTTTTTTCCTCCCCGACTGTCAGAGTTTGGCTTTCAAATAGTTGCTAGCAGCTAACACTAAGAGACCACAGTATCGTATGCTGGGAGCTCGGGATGCGAATGTCGTTTTGAAGCCGTATAACAAAGGACCCTGCTGACACTGAACTGACAGAAGTGTTGAATCTGTCAGGTTAAGGCGGATAAATGCAATATTAGACCTTCACTAAGCTACTACTACTTATGCTTTCAAGAAATAGAAGTATTTATAAATAAATGTAAATACATATAAATAAAAAATAAACAAAAATTGATATATACACGAGTATGTGTCTACAAAACCGCCTTAGCAAACATAATTAATTTACAAACTATGACATTAATTCTCTCGAGGCATTTTAGGAGATGTATAAAGTGGACATGGAGGAAATCGTGACATTATTCCAAGTGACACGTCGCTTGTGGTAATGCAGTTGCACTTCTTAGTCTGCTCGAGTAGTTTAACATGCATCGCCATATTCGCTCACAGCTCAGTCAGCCACGCAACTATTCAACATCCCCCCCAGTGACATATCCATGAATATTTACAGCTCTCACTTCAAGTTTAGTAAAAAGAAAAAAAATGTTTTTATTCAGTGCTTTGTCCTGGCAGCTTTGTTAGTCTGTGCCATGTTGAGTGGGGGGGGTCACGCAACCAGTGACATCCTCGTGGGTTTTAAACCGAAAACACACAAAAAGACTAGACATTCCGTATCTTATAAAAAGGTTCCAAAAATAAAGTTTGTGGATATTCACGTTCATTCGGGTCACTGTGTTGTCAGGGGCTGGAATTGATCACAGCAGCACTGTTTGCCTTGTCTAAGAAGATGCTTCACCTCTCATCTGAGCGGGCTTCATCAGTTCATGCAGAAAGATCATCTCGGACATAACTACCCTGAGGGAGATGAGGGGGATCAAAGATTTTATCCTCTAAAATGGAGACACGCCCCATCCAAGATTTGGGTTTTATTCTTTTGAGATGCAAAGTGACAGTCATTCGAATTTTCCAGCGGAGGGCGGCCTCTGCCACTCAACCACGATCGTACGGGTGAAATCGTACTCATTAGTATTGGTCAGCTGCTTTAGCATCACTTACAGTTAGCAGTTTTTGCCTTTCGCAATCTTGACAGACCTCATCTACATATATTTTTGAAGAAAAAGTAACATCAATGTAGTTACATGAAAATATTAGAACTGAAATTTCCCATTATAAGTATGATAAAGAACATTTTCATTGACTAAAATTTGACTGACTATTTAATTAATGGGGAGCACGCTGTCAACGCTCATCACAATTTTTATCATCCGCTTGTTTTTTTGTTTTTTTTTAATGACGGGTGTATTGAAGTGTCTTCCTGCCTTTCTCTTCATGATAATGTGATCTTTCTAACACAAAGCGTGACACCCAGACATTTAGAGAAAGCCAAGAAGATCGGCAAGCATCACGGGATTTGATACAGAGCAGCTTTTCAATTTATATTTTCAAAGTTCAGCTTTTGAATCCCAAACATGCTTTTTATTTTTGTGATTTTACCTGCAAGATCCAAAGATGTAAATTTATACTCGCACTAAACGTTGTTCATTTCAGCAGATGCACATTTTCCACATAATTAGACCGCATAACTTTGAGATGCAGCACCGAAGGAGGTCTGACAAGTTTTTAATTCCCTTCCTTGTGTTTTATTAGTTGGGTTTTGTTTCATCTTTTTACAGAGTGGCCCACCAGAACCAAATCCTGTTTTTGGTTCCCGTGTAAAGTGTTTTTTTTTTTTTGCCACACACGGGGCAATAAGAAGGTTGCTTTAATTGTGCAATCACACCGCACACAAAATTACAAGCTTGCAGGGAACTCGCATGCATTTGTCAAGTGAGTTACATGAAGCGGTCATTCTATTCAAAACATGTTAAATTAAGTATTTAGTATATTCATATAATATATATAGAGAGACTCAGTTATGTTAGTCCTTATTTTGTCATGATTATAATCAATTATTGTATAAACATCCGGCATGACTCACCCGATGCCTCATTGTTGTCAAAGGACTTTCAAGGTCTTCTCCCAGATTTTTTTTTAAAGAACTGAAAGCATGTCCTTCCCCCCAAAAAACAAAAAAACATTCTTTAAAAATAAGGCTTGACAAGCAACAAATAAGATAATTAGAGTTTGTTTACTTCAGTGCAGGATTTCAAACACTTCATCTTGCCCTTAAATTTCACTTGAAAGTTTGTTGAAGGACGAAATCAAAAGGCTTAAGATGCAACTTGGCTATTTGGTGAGGAAATAGTAAGAAACGTCTCAAGATGAGGCGTTAATTTTTTTCCTTCAGTACAAAAGTTTGATTCAGCCTTGTCAGCTTTTGTTGTCGACGTCTTTGTGTCAGATGGGTGCATATGACAGTAGGTGTGTACATGCTGCCAATCTTTTCTCGCCTGCTATTATTCCCAAGTGTCTGCATGACTGCATTCTTTTTTTCCCCAGTCAAATTTGCATGTGACACATTTCAATCCATCTTGATCTATGGCGCAGTAAATAATAACAATAAAATAATATAGGAATACAGCTGTGTTTTAATGACAACCAGTGATAAAAGCATTTCAAAGAAATGACATCAATACATTAACACTGACATTTGTTATCATTTATTTCATTACAATTTTTATTTTATCAGAATTTATATTTTTTTGTGGATTTTTATATTGGAATATATAGATATATAGGAAATTGTTTTGGGGGAGTAAATCTTATGTCTCAAAAGTACTACGATGTAGGGGTATCGGTACTTGGTATCGGCATTGGTGTACCACTGAATAATATTCATACAATCTTTCCCCAAAATAGATCCAGAAAAGGCCTAAGTGTGCAACAGTTGGAAAAAATTGCACCTAAAGTGAGTGTTTGATTACTCTAAAAGGATTGCAAGTGGTTTGCAAGCGTAAAATGAAGTCTAAGGTGATGGGATGGTGTTAGTTGAAGATTTGTGACATTCACCAATCCGGACCGGGCAGAAAAAACACTCACACCCAGAAATGTCAAAATGAATCATAATAAATGCATAAAAAACATTTTCCAGCCTGACAATAAATGACATTCACGCTTGAGAATCTTTGCAAATAATGTTCATAAAAAAGCGAGCTCAGAAGGCAAGGAAGCATTTATTTCCACAGCCCAACTGTTAAGGTGAAGGATGTCTGTCGAGACTTGGGTGGATTAAAAAGTCTAAGCCACAAGTCCATCTACAAACCGAATTGAATGACGTCCATGTAAACTCTCTTGGCTTGTGTTCACTCTGTCAGCTTTGATAGCCTCCACAAGAGCAAGCACTGGCATTTCGACTTGTAAACACTTTGGCCATATAGGCAGAAATAGATGCACTTGACACACACACACACACACACACACTGCTGCTTTTAGAAAGGCTACGCTCAAGTGTTAACCACAAGTCAGGACAGAAATACTACAATCAATAAAATCACTAACAGAGTGAGGGATGATTAAAGGCAGGAATGGAGAACGCAGCTCAGAGAGCCAGGAGGTTGGGGATGGGATGCAAAAGTCAGTGCGAAAGAAAGCCATGAAAATGTACAAGCAATCTTGCCAGAAAAGGTTCACAGTGTCGGCACTTTGCACTGATGTGTCAATTGGAAATATAAAATAGCCAGGAAGTTGCAATTTTTAAGGCTATACAATTTGCGGGTGATTTCTGTTTCTTAGTCTTAACGTACCTTGATTTATACCCAGAAGCAGGGTGCACCCTAAATTGGTCACTAGCTGACCGCTAGCCGACTGAAACGGCTGAACTTTATTTGAAGTTAATCAAAAGGCACTTTAAAAGGTGTCAGTCGTGTTATGACTTCCTGCGTTTGACATGAGTTTGAATGTGGTCGATTCTTAAATAAAGTCACAACCCTGGGTTCTACAGGGTGTGCACACTTTTGCAACCATATCATTTCTGTTTTATATTCACATTTTTACTTGCTTTCTCCTGTTCAATCATGATCGGCGAGAAGACAAGAAAGCTATGAAAGCAAATTGTGTGTTTATATTCTTACCATATCGCAAAGACTCCATTGTCGATATTTGAATGGCAAACTTTAATAGAAACGATTCAATACATTCACATTAATAAATGGTTTTCAATGCCGGCTATCTTATTATGACTTTTTTTTTTTTTATGCTCTTCATGCCGGAGCTGAGAAATTAAATTCTTACGCTTCAGATATGGGCCAAATGGAGCGGAGAAGTACTGTTAAAGCTTGCATTGAAAAGCAGTCCTCCAGCTTTACCTATCAGGGGACATTAGTAAAACACGTAATATAATGGTGATAATAAAAACAATGTAGCGAGCGCCGGATGAATCCTTTTTATGCCTTTAAGCTCAAATCATGAGGGAGATTTCACAGACAATTGTGAGCCATTAAAAATGTTTGCATGAAGCTCTTTCGGCAAAAATGTTGGAGCACATAAAGCAGATCAAGACCCCGGTGTCACATTGGATTGTATTGCTTTTATATCTTTATGGAGTTGGCTGAAAATGTTTATTGAAAGCACAGAGGCAGCGATTGAAGTGGCCTCACGGCTTAATTATTTTTGTCACTGCCATTATGTGCCAAGTTAATTTGATGTCTCGGGTGAAACCGACTGCCACCGTGACTCCATCGGCTGCTATCAAACGAATTAGGAAGAATAAAACTCTAACGAATGTATTTATATTGCTCTCAGTTTTTAGCGCTTGTAAAAAACGTTTGTGTCCATGAAAAATGTGTCGCTGTATCAATTATCAGTGTCAGATGTCAAATATAATACTGTATGTTTACATCTTGGACTCACTGGTAGTGACACATCAGAAGAAGATTTTGTTCCATGGAAATGTTGAGCGGGTCAGTACCGATAACAGGTATCGGGAAAACGGCACTGATAGTAGCTTTAGCTCAAATAATAAATAACAGATTTGACTTATTTCACTGTATCAGTAGTCACGAGTGGCCATTTTATATAGAAATCAGTCATTTTTGGAACTTGTGATTTAGATTATGTTTTTATGTATCGACAGCATAGCGGTATCGGTACTTGGTATCGGTATCTACTTCTACCGGACAGCATTGCGAAAGAAGTGACGCTCTTAAATACACAACACATTCCCTCGACAATCTTTCCATTTTAAAACCTAATTTGGAGAATTTTCTTTCTATGGCAATTGCTTTGGCTTTTTGTTTTCCCCCCCTTCTTCATCCCGCTCAACCTGACTGCACTTGATGGTGCACTCCTTGCATGTCTTCCTTCCTGCTGCCTCATCAGTTCTGAGGCCGCACTTCTTAGGATCCTGTCAACAGTGCTTTGGTGCTAGAACTGATGGGAGCGGCATGCTCTCTCCTGTTCTCAGCATCAGTCATCTGAACACTTCGCCTCAGGAGGGAAATCGATCTCCTGCCAAGTTCAGACGGGAGCGCACGGAGCGAAAGAGATAGGGAGGACGAGAGGGGGGGGAAATGTGTCCCCGCGTCTGCGGAGCTTCCTAGGTAGAAAACTGTGATAGATCTTCTGTCAAAGCTAAGAGAGTGTCAGTTAAACATTTTAAAAGATGGGGGGCTCTTGAAACTCCAGGCAGGCAGTGTTTCACAAAGTCTAATCACGTAAAAGCAGATGGGGACATACTTGATTATGCACAATAGTTTAAAAATCCAGCCTCAACTAAAAGTTTCCTTATCTCCGCTATGGAGACTTGGCGGTTGCTCATCACAGTGAAGAATTATTGGAGGGAAACAGAGAGAGTGAGAGGACATCAGTCAATTACGTTATATGTCAGTACTTTTTTTTTTTTGCAGAGCACCGCCCATTTGTCTTTGTTGGAAAGCAACTTTCATCATTGCACAGCGGCAAATAAGATACACCTCTGACAAATATTGTTCTTATGAAGAGATGATACAGAAAGCCATGCTAATTGCTAAGATAACCTCAGATTCGTATGTTTAACACTAAAATTAAGTGACTCAAAACTTTGAATTTCTTTTCCAGATCTTGCAGTTGGTATTTTTTTTTTTACAGATGTCCTCAAAGTGTGTATAAAAAGACTATTTTAAAGTGAAGAAGTATTTTTCTCCCTCACTCCTTTGATGGTAAATCTCCATGCAAATATCGAAGGGAGCCTTTATGAGGGAGCGGCTTAAGCGTAATTCTGCCGCCTTGGACCGTGTCGCTGATCTGGCCACCAAAAAAAATCCGTTATGTTCTGGTTCAGATTCAGCCTATTTCTGTCCTACTTTCTGTTTGTCGTTTGCTCTTCTCCCTTTTTGTGTTTCATCGTGTCCCCCAAATTTATGGAAATACATGACTTTTTAATTCTGTTGTTGCACACAATTTGCACAAAGTTGCACATATATTATTCACACTTTAAAAGATGCGTTTGTGCGTGTATGAGAGAAAGAATATCCAGAAGCTAAAATAAAATAATATGTAAATTTGATGCCATCATTGCCTTGCAAAATGCTGCCTACCATCCAACCATGCCCTGATTCCAAACTTCATACACCACAGCAGGTGTTTGGAAGTTTATGCAATGTGAATTTCAAGTCCAAAAGCTCGTCTTTCTTACCTGATTATGAATATGAAAATGTGAGTACTAGAATGTACATTGCCATTGATTTGGGGAATGCACAGCAATGGGACTTACCTGAAAGAAGTGAAGTGAATCCGGGAAAAGATGGCTAATTAACAACCGGCGAGGACTGATGGTCTGAGCAGATTCTCTGGTTTCTGGGGAGTTGAGAGGACAAAGATATGGCTGTCAGGATCCATCCATTTGAGTAATAAGGTGAGCGAGCGTACAGAGTAATGCACGTCCATGGACAAGCTTTTATGTCTCTATCTGTTGGATTTCAGGATCTTCAATGGGCCAATAATGGGACCAATGTAATTAAAAAGTTTTGATGCTAACTACTTTTTGAACTAGTTGACTGCAATACCGTTAACGTCATCGATCGAGACCATCATATTGGACGGTATAAAATGCATAGGGCGGGAACACGACGTTATATCTTCACAGTGGACCACTTAATTATGATATTGAAGTCGTAAACACTCTGCCTACCGTTTGTACAACCAATTTTACAAAGAATCTTTTCAGAGGAGCTCATTTGGTTTTGAATTATCTCCTCCCCCAGCCACCTAATCAGTATTTTTCTCCAGGCACATTGGCGTAGGAAAACAGACGAGCCTATTTTGCTCACTTTTCCTGTTTTAATCCCCCTAGCTATGATGTCAAGATACTTTCATGAATCCCCTAAAAATATTTTTTACCTTTAAAAAATGTTTCTTGTCTCAAAACGTGGAGCACACACAGCAGGGGGATAAAACAGCCTTGGGCAACAATATCGAGCGACAAAATATTAATACACGGGGGCATCGTCGATCCAACAGGTAGCGCAGGAAATTGAAAATGTAAGGCCTTGAGGAGATGTTGGAAATGAGATGTGTACATTAGACAAGATTATGTTAACACAGAGTATAAATGCTAATTATGAAAGAATGAACAAACATGAATTCGATGTCTCTAGCTAAACAACCCCCCAAAAATAAAAACGTGTCCCTCATTCGAAGGTTACAGAGCTTCCGAGGCCACACTTGACAAAAAAAAGCCCATTTTGAAAAGATTCTCGTGTTTGTACGTTTTGCTTCAGAGCACAAAACTAGCATAGTCGGTGTCACAGCAAGCGAGATGAGGTCCAATCATAGCTGCTGAATGTCAGAGATGTTTTGGAAGCCTTGGGCGGAAACCCAGCACAAGCATCAACTGGCTGTCGTCTGCAGCTTGTTAGGAAACATCCAAAGGATTGACAACAAATCCAAGCGGCACACCAGTTAGAAGCCACAGAATTCATTATATCATACCAGAGAAGCAAACATTTTTATTTTTTTTTAGGGAATCTAAAAGGGAAACTGTTCGCTAGCAAATGCGTGGTCATGGCTGAAGTCAGTTTTTTTTTTTCCGACTGAAGTGGAATTTGCAAACTTGGTCAACTTTCAAACTGGAATTAGGAAAATAACAACTGTTTCATTTATTGACTTTTGAACATTGAGTTATTTTCCATATACTGTTCAAACTGCTTCCATGTCTTTCCTCTCAACAGCAAAAAAAAAAAAAAAAAAAAGATTCCTTCGAAATTTCCTCGTCTGAGAAGCCAGTGAATGGAGTCCAATCAAGTGCCTGATTTATAAAGCCATACAGCCTGATTTATAAAGGCATACCGAAATTTGCCTTTTTCTTTCCCGCCACATTTGTGTGAGAACAAGTGAGATGACAAGAGATTCATTGCTAAAGTACTTGTCTTACACCCTTAGAAGCATTTACATGCTTAAAGCCTCGTTCCACTGTGACTTCATATCTCGCCATGGCGTATGAAGGCACGCACGGATGCAAACTTAAGAGAAAATGACTCACAGATGCAGAATCCTAAGGCGAGGGGGAGCCGTCGTAAATCAAGAATGATTTAGATGTAAAACTGATGTTCGCCCACATTTACGACCCGGCGTTGCTGAAATACAACGTTGGATTCTTTGCTATGGGATCTAGTGGGGATGTTCGGGAGAAGCCACACAATCTTTTTTTTTAGTGGCTGAATCTATTTCAAGACTACTTTGAAAGTTTTATTTCAGTGGCGCTAACGAAAGATGTGAACTATTGTAAATTCTGTTTCATTACTTGAAGGGAAAGCTTATTAAGTGGTACACGTTTCTAACGATGCGCTAGTTTTAAGGGGCTAAAATATATATGTATATAAAATATTATCAAGGAATGTTTTTTGCATTATTCATTTTTTTTCTTATCTGCGCTCATATCGCCTAATTTAAAAAAAAAATGATATAATTAAAGAGGCGTAGCAGCACAAGGTGGAGCTTAACCCAAACTTTGAAGTGAACTAATTTGATCTTCACGACCCGGGGAAAAAAAATAACATTTTCAAGATGTCCCTATTTTTTTTTTTTTGATTTTACATTGGAGTCAAATAATAAAAATAACATAGCTTTTTTTTCTTGTCATCAGCAAAATAAAATGGTTGAGTTTTATTGTTTTAATATACCTTTGGTCAGTCCCCCTTTCCGCTTGTGCTTTTTGTGTCTTACCACACCCAAACTCTATCCCTCTTGTATTCTCCCACCCTCCTCCATTTCTTCTCTAATTCCCAGCCTCCCTTTCCCACTCTTTTGTCTTAATGTGTGATCTGTTGCTCCTCAGGGTGAAGTTGGGAAGGGGGGGGGGGCAGATTGATGGTGTTCAAACTTGGCTGTGGTCAGCCAGGCCCTGCTCCCTCCCACATTTCTTTCTATCTCCTCCTCTGTGCATTAATTCCAACGCCATACTTCATCACCATGCTTTCCTCCATCATTCATTGTTCCTTCCTGTCTCGGGCTGGATCGGTTTCTCACACTGGGTTCCATCCTTTTTCTGTTTGGGGACCTTGGATTTGTTATTTCCCTGTTTTACTTTGTCTCTTTTCATGCTTCTGCTCTGTTATGGCCATTTTTCCCCTTGGTCTTTAGGAGTCACATTTTATGTTCAACAAATATAGATTCATAAAAAGGATGTCAGCCATTTTCTCGACTACTTTTGAATTCAGTTGCTCTCGGTTGCACCGGCACGTGTTTTAAAACTGTCCGTGCAATCCTTTAAATATTTACAAATGAAGTTGATCATTACAACTGTATTCCTAAAGTCTTAACAGCTTAACATGGTAGAAGAATCACATTGACAAGCTAGTGACAAATTGATGTCATAATTGCAAAAACGCACGCAACCAAACATCAATTAGCAGGCTCAAAAACACCCCCTCCCCAAAAAAATAATAATTTAATATCCCATATTAGCTTTTCTTTAATTACCAGTTGTATATGAAACACAAAGTTAATTTACTTGGCAGGCAAAGTGGTGCAAAGTGCTGCGAATGTGCCAAAACAGGATTAATTAAACGATTCCAACAGTGAAAACCGCTGCGGGTGGTCTGACTAAAGTGCATTTTTAGTTTGACAAGGAAAAAAAACACAACTTTTACTGCTTTGTTTTTTAGCCTTTAGTCCTCCCTCTGTCTCCAAGGGGTTATTTTTTTTTTCTTACCAGCAATTAAAAGCAGATATTGTACGCGGACAGCCGAGTCTAAAGGGATTGTCCCGCTGACTCGTCCACACACAAGATGAAAAATTTCTAACAGCGCTGGGATTACCTCTCCGCAGAGTCTCTGAACCTCTTTGAGGAAACCCAACGGGACTTTCTAAAAATGTCACCAATAGTTTGGTTTCTTTCATAGCACAAAAGAGTAGCAAATGTCAAGCTGGCCCGCTGAAACTTTTTTGATTTCTTAGAACAGTTATGAGTCTGTTCTGACAAGACACCAAATAAGATTTTTGTTATTTGCTTTGAAAGCGACGTCGCTTGAGGAATGCGAGGTTGATGGATGTTAGTGGAAAGTCATCACAAGAGGACATTACACATTTGTTTACATTGCTTTTAGATTTATTATGCGCTTTCCAAAGCTTCAAAAATTCTTCCTACTCAAATGTGTCTTTAACATGGAGGTGCCTAATTAAATGACTAAGTGAAATTGATTGCTTTAAGCTTAGCTGGTTGATATAAACAAAACCTCGGTGCCACGCCGATGATGTTTTCCTCCAAATCTGGCTTCTCCCCTCACCTCATCCTTTTTTTTTTTTTTTTTTTTTTTATCCTCCGCTCAAGCAATTCTATCCTCGTCTTTCTCCCGGCCCCAATTTCACGACGCATATGTATCGATCGGTTCTGCCACACCTCCTCCACCGTTCCGCTGATCCAATCACTGGCCTGCCACCCCGATGATAGCTTTGTTTACGGCATGATTAGAGTGCCACCCGAAAGGACACAGTGTCTATTTAAATTGTGATTTTATTGCCCTGCAAACCCAGACAAAAAGTATGTTTACCACTTGGTTGCTACCTTTTACTTTACTTTAAATTCAGTTTATGAATTGTCTACAATAGAAAATATTGCAATTTTTTTTGGGGACTATAAGTGATAGAATATGGTTTAAAAATGGAATTTTAGTCCTATGACACATATTCACTTTTTAATAGATACATATTTAATTTGGATAGGAGAGAGAAAAACTGTCGAATGCTAAAGATGAGTCAAAACATCGGGTGTTCTGGTTTTGGACCCCTCGGGTAAGTTTCTGCCACTTTTTTTTTTTTCTTTAAAGGATGTGCAAAAAGCCTCGCGGTGCGCTGATGTTGCTCATTCTCTAATCAGACCCTTTGAACTCGCCTCTGACTTCCCTGCTGTGCAGATCGAAAACCTTATGAATGTTTTGTGTGGTCTTTGTTGTATTGAAATGTATTCTTTTTCTTGCCTCGCTTAGCTGGTTTTGTTTTTTTAACCAAAAGTATTTCAAAGTCATGCGTCATTTTTTTTTTTCTCTTGTTTTGTCCATGAATATATATGAAGTCATTTGGTAACGGGGCCCGGTGACAAATGACTAAAGACGAAATAGCGTGATCGAATAACCGAATCGGATTTGAGACAGAATGTCGTCTTTGCTGTCCATGATAGCCATGGCCAGTGCCATGATGAAACACTGGATGAGCTGTTCCTCTTTTTTCGTCCAATCTACTACAAAGCCAGAATCGGCATCAGGTCAGTGCCGTGGCCAAAAACACCAGACATGTTCCAAAAATGACACCATGCGTGTTTCAAAATTGGGCCGAGAGTTAAGTGTTGACTCAAACTGATGCGGGTAGCCAATCTACTAACCCGGCGCAATCGGGATGGTGTCTGCCAAACCCTCAAAATGGTCACGCTGTACATTTTGTATAAATACATACTAATTGAAGCAATTAGCATGCGTATTTTGATTCATCAAATCTGAGACGTAATGATATTGAATCAGAATAGCTTTACAAAATAGAACGGACACAACCAGTTTGAGAAACACGGGGGGTAAAAAACGACTACCGCGGGGATACGAAACGGGAATCCGCCGAGTCGCCTATGTCAGTACCCCCATTTTCACAGATGAAAAGAAAATATAAGGGGGAAGGGAGCGAAAAAAAAAAAAATAACAACCCCATACTGAGCTGGTGTCATGGGAACACAATATGGAATTGGAAAAAGAAGAAAACTAAAGTAAACAGGCATACATTAATACACCACACACAGACTAGCAACACATGAGGTGGTGAGTGGGAGGGGCTTCCGGTCCAAAGGCTTTGCGGGCGACCGAGTTGGTAGGGAAGCCAAATAAATCATCGTACAAATGTCTACAACCTAACATGAAATAAAAAATAAATAAAAAATATCACCATGCAACCACTGAGTAAGAAAAACAGACAGTCAGACAGTCAGACAGCACCCTGTTAAAAATCCCAAATTGCAGAGCTGAGACTCAAATCGGAATAAAAGCGTGTTGACTCTTTGAATGCTGACCTACCTTCAAATCCTGACCCAATACTTTGGAGAGACAGTTCGTGTCAAAACCAAAGAATTGCCCTTTTACTGGTTATTGCAAACCTTCAAATGGCAACTTTTGACATCTCCCATTTAGAAAAAAAACATAGCTAACGTCTCCAAGGCCGAGCCATCAAACCTCATTTTAATATTACGAGCTCACCTGCCTGCAGTGATGTTGCAGAAGAATTTTAATCTCAGTAAGGAGCTCGAATCGGCCCGTTGCCTGTTTAAATGGCCGGTGAAAATACCCTCTTTAAAGACTTGACGGCGAGAGAAATGAGCTGAGGGAGGCATATGCCCAATATACGCCGTTAGGGTCGGATGCCGATAAAAAGCACATTGTGTCCATAAAATGACAATGAAAATTGGTTCTCGATGAATTCCGCGTGTGCTGCTGTGCGCCGCCGTTGAGGATGCGACACTCCTGCCAATATCGAGAGTAGGCTCGAGAACAATTCAGAGGCTTTAGGGGTGCCCTTGGCAAATGAAATCATCTCTTCAAATGTGTGCATAAAAGCCTTTTGCCCTTCTATCTTCAATCATCCCAAAAAAAAAAAGGCATTTATTTTCAAGACTTATCTACGATGCGTGGATGGTTTTGAGATATTTACTTTTCCTGACTTTTAACTGTATCGACAGACATGTTTTGGATTCATTATTTTCTGTCTTCAGAACACAAAGCGTCATTGTTAAATGTGTTGCCATTGAAATAGCCAGCTGCTAGAAAGCCTGTGGGCACCCATAAAATAAAACAATATTGCGCTGTTGAGGTCATTTTTATGGACTGGGGGTAATTTAGTGCTACCCAGTTCTGTTGCAGAGCGTATTTCTAAATGAAAGCTCCGCCTCCTCTCACCCTTCTCCTGTAGTTGAATTAAAATGGTTGTAAAAAGTAACATAGAAAGCAAAATGTTTGACAGTTACGGCATCTTCTTAGATTTCCACAAGGAGAAACGAGAAGTACACGGAAAAAGACACGAATGTTCGGGAGCGATGGAGGGATCGAGTTTTGGCGTTCACTTTATGAACTCGCCGCAATCTCCTAGCTATAAATCAGGTGCTTTATATTGCCAACAATGCACTTAGCGCTCTGTAAATAAACAAGCCTCATTGGCTTTTTACTCGATTGACTTGTTTAAATGCATACTTGTTAGATTTTTTTTTTTTTTTCTTGGCCACGATGCAATGAGATTGTGAAAGAAAGAAAACGTTAGCAAGAGATGACTCAAGAAAATGACAAAACCTTTGCTTGACAAAATGGCTCAAAGTAATGGTGAAATAAATCAAGTGTTTCAACGTAAATATTAAAGTGGTTAACCGATATCGAGATTGTTACAAAACAGTTTGCACTTTTTTACAAGGTGTCCTGGAATATAAGGTGCCGTCTCAATTGTCTATTTTGGGAAATTTCCATTTCAAGGCTAAACTTTATGAAACATGCCGGGTTATAAGGTGCATTACTAGAATTTAAAACAGTTGAGCAAATGACTTCAATTTGGCATTCAAAGAAAAGGCGCGCTCTGGATTTAAAGAACATCATAAGATTTTATTCGGGACGAAAAATATGGTAAATCATATTCCCATTTTTTTTGTAAATATAATCTGTACTTGTACTAACCCCCCTGCTAGTAAAATCGTCTCAGTCTATTCCTTATTACAGACCCCGGCAATAAAATTTGAGGAGTAGAAACTTGCGGTGTAGAAACACGGTGGGAAAAGTTTGACTTCTGACCCGTTCCTCCGGGTCGCAGCAGAGCTAAAGGAGACCTCGGAGAGAAGGATCATGAAACTATTCATATCTGACAGCGCGTTTCCTCGCCGGGCAAGAACCAAGGTGCCACTGCAAACGATTTTTGGAAGGACGTTACTGGCAGCTTTTAAAAGTCACAGCGGGGATTTTGACGAGATTAAAGCACTATGCTGTTAAAAGTGACTAACTGAAGACATATCAGATTCCACTTTAAAAGTGAGGGTTTTTTTTTTTAGGTGGAGGAGGGGGAGGAGAAAAGGGGCTGCTTTGTATTACGGTAGCAACACGACTCACATTTGCGTTTATAGCGCTTTCATGAATGTGAACGACAGTCTTATATATATATATTTTTTTCACTGGCCTCTTTATGAGAAACACCTGCATGCTTTATAATACAAGCTCTCTTTGTCAATCACTGTCCAATATATTTATAAAGCCCTAAAAACCCTTAATCCACACGATCTCCCACCTTTTTTAAGTCAGAAAAAGTCCAGCAGTATAAATAATAAAACAAAAAGTATGTCACTAGTCTCATGAATGTGCCCCGTGGTTTTATTTAACATTTATTTTAGTCAAACGGTACGCTGAGAAAGTACGCGAGCCACAGTCCATTAAACTCAACAGTAGCAATGTCATTGATAATGGATGTACATCTAGTCTGGGGCGAAATCGACTTTGCCAATTCACCGCTATCTGCCGGAGCAGACTGCGCTCAAACTCTGCAGTGCATATTAGTGATTTACTAAGGCTATTTACAATTCTCCCATTGCTCCCTTTTGCCCACATTGTAACTCAAAACTACATTATAGGTTCAGCCACCTGCTTATCTCAAGTCATAATGAAAGTTTGGGTTGCATCAATTCAAGTAAACTGCCATTTATTCCGAGAGGAAGGGAAAAATATATGGCTTTGGTTTAATACGGACACGCGAGTAAAATAACATTCATACACAAACGCACACGTCGCATTCACGACATTAGCTGACTACCTCAGTCTTTACTATTTGATATCAATACAGTATAAGAAAATTGAAATTTGAATCGCTATCAAAATAACAAAAGAAAAATATTGATGTTTAAATTAAATTAAATATTCCAACCATTCATCCATATATTAATTTAATTTAATATTAACAAAGATATGAATGCATAAAAATCCCCCAAAATCATAACGATTATATCAAACAACTCATTATCAATATGAAACATAATCAAGGACTTCATTCTACCTTTTAAATAATCAAGTCTAACAATCAAGTTTATTTTTATATCAACAATGACCAAATTCCTGTTTCTAAAGTTAGTACGTGACAAAAAAAGTGCTCATTAACATGAGGACCGATTCGCAAAAATGTAACGGCGAGAAGACAAATAATGAATGGTTATTTATTTATTTGGTCCCGACAGGTTAAAAAAGCTCATTACTGTGTGTTTATCTCCTCGCTATGCACGTTACACTCTGCTAACCGCATGGCAGTTGCTTTTGAAAATCGAGCTCATTAACATTCAAAAAGCCACAGACACAAAAATGTGCCTATGTGGTATGTGAAATTTATACCTGTACAAAAAAAAAAAAAAAAAACTTCCCAAATGGAAATTGTACATAAACTTATTAAAGTCACATAAACAAGGCAAAAAGTTTGGGTAACACTCGAAACAACCTGATGAGAAATTGTCTAATGGTAGCTTCCAGGTGGATGGATGGGTATTTGGCGTGCTGTGCCAAATTGTTTCTTTGATATGGTTTGACAGGGAGGAATAGAAAGCGACACAGACTCAATTTAACTTTCCACTCAACTTCAAAAGTTCACAACCAATCAAGTCGAGCAATTCCAACATGAGCGATGAGAAGAGCCCCAAGGTCGTCCATTTATATTTGGAAAAAAAAAAAATGAAAGCTGTTGTTTACAAGTAGATTTGGGGAAATTGCAAAAATGTGTTAGAGGGTAAAATCCATCTATTAAGTCATTCACTGGCAGCGCTGTGAAAATGAATTTTTGACATCTAAAGCTGTCAATGGTTGTGAATGAATCATGTAACGGCATTTTTTTTTTTTTTATCACGCAATATCAAATATATTTTTACCTTTTCATTGCTCTACATCTCTCTGACAGCACATTGGAAGCTGAATGATTCCCAGAGTGGACTTTAACCTCCTCATCCTTGAAAAGACAAAAGAAAAACAAATAAAAAAAAAAAAAACATCTTAGTGGCCAATGTAAGCAAGGCTACGGTCTAATTACACTCTTTAGTATTCATGGAAGCTAACAAGCTTCACTACCTCCATATTTGAAATCTCGAAAGTCCTTTAGCGTGACAAACGAGTAGCAGTCATAGTCAAGTGCTTTTAAATGTACGTAAACGATTAAAGATGGAGATTCTGCTTGATGGGCCAGTTCCAGTTTTGTTTTGTTTTTCTTTTCAGATTATTTTCCACACAAGGCTATTTACTCATAAAAGTGAAATTCTGAAAAGGAAATTACTATTGCGCACTTCTCCACTGGCCAACAGGTCGTTCTGACTCGCACACACACGCTCAGGCACACAGAAACATTTGTACATCTCAATTTTCAATTTTGCAATGTTATCTTTCAAGTCGGTTAATTGTATTTTTGACTCGAATTTGATTATCCGTGAACTCTGACCTTTTCATAGATATCCTTGTTGGTCAGATATGAATTTGTTACATGTCTTTTTTTTTTTTCTAACAAGGTTAAGAAAGATTGTGTTCTAATTAGCCTCACTTTATTTTTTTTTCAATCTTAGCTTAGGTAAAACGATCTCTAGCTATAACTGCTCCAACGCCAAACATGAGGAACATGAGGTATATGTAACAGATGTGCATTTGCCATCATTTGGGATGTTATTATAACCTTAAAAATCATGTTTTTTAATATAGGACAAAAAAAAAAAGAATCTGACCATGTGGTCTTCTATATCTTATTAGGCCTAGTCTTATCGTGGTTCAAATTGAAATGCTAAGGACAGCTATGCCCTTGACCCTTTCCTTCTAAGTTCTTGATCGCTAATGATTTTTTTATGATGCTAGAAGAAAAGGGATAAAAAAAAATGGAAGTTTATTGTAGGGGGGTTAAAGAACACCTTTCAGTTCTTATGAAGAGAGAACTTGAAAGGATTGAGACTGACAAATGGAAAAAGGGTTTTTATCTAGCTTCAAATCTGTGTACTCTACATTCAAGAAAAATAATAAGAATAATAATAATAACAAACAACTGATTGAAGGTGAACAGCATTGGTTGATCCTTTTGAATAATTGCTTCTTGGCACTTGGAGATGATGCCACAGGCAATGGCTTACATCGCCACATTATGTAATCAAGGCAAAATTATGCAAATGATTGTGGTAATGGGGGTCTGAAAGGCTGTGATAGCAAAAAAAAAAAAAATTGCTGCTACTGCTAGCCTAATTAAGAAGCTTTAGTGCTGGCTTGGTACTTGATGACTGCTATATGGTGATATAACTGGGTATCATCACAAATAGGAACTTAATTAACTTGCTTTGTTTATGTGCTCGTTCGGGTATGATATGATGAAGTTGTTTGGTGCTGTTAAATAATTACTTGTGCTGTTTCTGTGTGTACTCTGTTGTACCTCTGATGACGATGAAAAACTTCGGTCTAGCTAATAAAATGTTTCAAAACAATGTTTATATTGGGAAACATCGTTTTAAGGCGAGCGGCGGCTATGAGGTCATTCACTGCTATTGACGAGAATAGACGTCAAAAAATCCCAAAGGAATCTCTACTTAAAATGTGCACATTTAAATACCTGCAGCTCACTTTTAGAAGGATTTTTTTTCTGATTTTTTTTTTCCAATTGATCAATAAATCTGTTTGTCCTTGCATTTTAATTATTTCCCCCAGATGCATCTGTGTTTGATTATGAACACCTTTAAGTCAAACATTAAGTAAGCAAACTATCCATAAAAAGTTATTATGTAATTTTTCAATGTCTTCTTTTTCGAGGTATGATATACTGTAGTCTCAACATTAATGTGTTCCAAATGAGGTTTTATTGTCCAGAAACAAATTGCACAGTGTAAAACTATGATGCGGCGACTGTGGTTTAATTATACATTTTAATTTTCTCGCTCATTAATAAGACGGCGTAATGAATTGAGTCGGGTCGGTGGCACAGATTGCCCCATTAATCACGGTAGTAATAATCAAGTAGAATGAATGATAATGACACCTCAAAATATGTCGTTCCACTAAATTACAGATCACCTCTGGCCCAGTCTGCGTGTTCATCACTAAAAAGGACTGGTTGACCCTGAAACATGCTGCAATCTTCATGTGTGAAGTTTTATTCAGTTATTTATTTTATGGCAAACACCCCCGTCCTCCTCGATCCAATTAAACCAATGACACAAAATAGTCACGGTGTTTGTGTTTTTGAAATTTCAAAAGAAATCCAACCATAAAACTACTTTCACCAGCCAATGAACATTTTACGAAAGATTTTTCCTTGAATGTAGGCGGCATGAGGTTTAGAAAGTGTATAAAGAAGATTAAAACTCTCCACTGGGAAACTTGTCGAGAATGGCGACAGGTGGGAACTATTTTGCATTCCGAACGCCCCTGGAAAAAAAAAAAAATGCTCATTCGATTGCATTGAGGTAGCAGCATGGGAATAATTAGCACTTCTGTTCCGAGCCATATGCTTGCTGTGTAATCATCATTATTAGTTCTTTTTCGGGTATACTGCCGAAAAACAAAATACATGACAAGACCTTTAAATGTTTATAGTTGTACTTATGCAAGCAAACAGATATAAATACAAAAATATAATTCAAAAAATATATATAAATCTCAAATTTCTCTATGTGTCAAAGTCTGAAATTATTCCGCAAATCCAAATTAAACACAACTAAAATGGGCACATAAACACTGGTTGACTGCGGTTGTGGCGATCTCCTGCCTCTTAATGAATTAGCGAGCCTCTCCAATCTCTCACAGAGGGCAGCCAATTAACCGCAAATATGCGGCTACAGACCAATCAGTCTCCCAACTTTGGTCTTTGGGTGCTGTGAGCTAATATAGCTTATCACTTTGAAGGGAGAAAATTTACAACGTGCGTGCGAGGGGGGAAACGGTGGAACCTGCTGAGAGCTAAAATAAACAGAGTATCGATTTAAAACTGCTTAACTGTCAGGAGGTTAGTGAAGCAAAAAAGGGCAAATGTTTTAGTGAAGGAAGGGGAAAGACAAAAGAGAGCAGACAACTCACCCCCCCCCCAAAAAAAAAAAATCATGGTGGAAAGCTAATTAAAGAATTCAAAGAAAGATTTCTTAGGTCTAATTATCAGTGAGCACACTCAGAAGCGATCTCTGCAGATAGATAATCAACGTATAATTGAGAATACGAGGCTGCTGTGAATGAGCAGTGCCCTCTTCTCTCCTCAGAGACTGAATATAATTTTCTCTTATCTGCGCATAATTCGCTCCTTGTACAGCAAAACATAACAAAGCACTGATGAAAAATCGACAGGTTTGGTGATTAGTATGACGGGATAAAGCTTTTTTTTTTTTTTCCGTCCAGCATGGTGAACAAGGAGGTAACGTATTTTAGAACAAGTGATGCTTTAAAAAACAGCTTTTTTATGAACTTTGCTCAGAAAATGTCACCTGGAGAGCAAAAGCAAAAAGGAATCCAAGTGAATATGACTTGAGAAAAAAAAAATCAAAAGATGACAGTTGAAAAGGGTGGATTATTCATGAAAAGAGGCGAAGAGAGGGAGATTACAAATGTCAAGGGAACAGAGTCGTTGAGACATGTATAAAGAATGAGGAGAGAAATGTCACCTGGGATAAAGGAATAAAATTCCACCCAGGGGAAGCAGTCAGTGGTAAGAAAAACTGTGGAGGAAGGGGCATTGTTCTCTTCACGGAGGTTGCGATGACGAGGTCAAAGGGAAGTGGGTTGACCAGGAGAGAAGAGGATTATGGGTGAGTGGAGTCGCAAGGAGAACGCCGCATAATTGAATAAAACATGAAATACATGTGGTGACATCCGTACAGCATTGTAGTGTCCTGAATGTACCCTAATATATATATATATTTTTTTTTTTAATATATTTATATTTAATTCATATTTACATTTATAATATAGATTTTTTTAATAATAAAAAAGCAACACTTCTGGCTAAACAACAGTCTTTTAATCCAAACTAAATCTGATTATGACATCAAATTATGTTTTAGACTTGATCAGCTCTTCCTTTGTCCTATTTTTGTTTTTTTTTTGCAATCAGTTGCCAGAAAGTAAATCAGTCCAAAATGGTGTTATTCAAGCAAATGATAGCTGGATGTAGTATTTTATTGTTCCCTGAGGGAATTGCGACTGAACTGCGAGTTAGTCAACCAGTCAGTTAATCAGTCCATTAAATCAGATTAGACCTGGCTAGTTAAAGAGCTGTCTTCCACACCTCATTTCTCCCCTCATACTCGTCTCACTCATTTAAGGCGAAAGGGGAGACGCATCAAGTGCAATTGAGCTGGAAAATGGAGAGAGAGAGAAATTTGAGGCAATATTTTAATAGGTGAGAACATTTCAAAGTCATCATCCCTTTTTTCTGTGTAACTTTAGTCATCTCAAGTCTTTCCACTCATTACGGCTCCTCGGTATCTTTCTTGAAGCAAAGAAAAGCAATCTCCTGACACGTCATATTTCCCAAGCTACTTTTTCATGCCTCGTTTCTTTCCACATACTCCTAAGGGGCCCACTACGGAAAAATGATTGCCATCACTCTGGCAGTGGCGTCAAACACAAGGCCCGGGGGCCAGATGCGGCCCGTCATATCCTTTTTTTGCGGCCCGTGAAGACAGATTTTGCATCAACTTTGTGTCATGACTAAAATTACAAATGGTCTCCTTAAATGACGTGTTATTTCAGTAAACGTTTGTAAGAATGTGTTACCGTTGACATTTTTGTGTGTAGAATAATCCCGGGTTGAACATAAATACAAACGCTGGGCAAAGTACCCGGTCGTAACTGAACGTTTATTGCACAGATATAAATTGTGGCCGCTTTTTTTTTTTTCCTCAGCGGTCCATCTCACTCACCACTTGATTCCTTTTTCTGTATCTGTCGTTAATACCACTCAATGCAAAGCTCCCCGTCAATCTCCAATGAAGGCAAGCTGGGTGAAAGTATTCATGGCGGGAGCCGTCCAAAGCATTTACTCCAATTCTGTGCGATGATTCAAAAATTGACAATTGGCTACGCGAACCTCAAAATGTCAAATCAAGCTCCTCTTGTAATTTTTTTTTTTCTCATCTAAACCTGTGCTCTCCCACTCCACCTCAAGTTATTTTTGTCTCCCGTCAGAGTCTATGCTTATTACTTTCAGATATGATGTTTAATAAAAGAAATGAAAAATGTATATTGAACTGGCCACAGAAGCGGCTGGCGTGAGAAAGAAGAAGCAAAGTATAATGAAGACTTATTTTCTGTTTGTGCTCTGGGGGATGAGACACACACACACACATTTTTGCTATTCTGTGGGCTCGAGTCAATGAGAATATGTACACGAGAATGTGTGCTCGTTTTGGATTCGACTCATTTCCAGTCTTTATGATCGCATCCCAAATGTCACATTGTTACCCTTTCAATTTGCCTTTCAAATAGCATGTGTTTTATGATGAGAATAAAAAAAAAACAACTAAAAGGCCAAATCGAAAATTGCCAGTCAGTGAAAACAGAAACGGCATCAAATGTAATGCTATTCTTTTTACTCGCAAAGCTTTAGGAAAAAAGCTGCCACTTTCATTTTTTTGTTGTTATTCCATAAAAAAAAAGCAGGCTTGCTTAATATACATATTTTTATTTCTCTAAAAATGCTTTGTCACCTTTCCCCTTGTTCTATATCCATACATTTATGTCTCTCTCTCTCTATAGCTCTTTCTCTAAGTGGATTGACACTAGTAAACGTCAGAATTCATTGCGCTCCATTTCGAAGCCACAAAGTGGCAAAACTAATGTGACATCTTTTTACCCTCCGTGTGCAGACTATTGGGAAACATATTCCCGAATATATGTACAAGCACGCACAGAATGCTACAGGAGCTACCGACGAGGGAGTCATTACGAAATGCGCAGTCTATCAAAGTCTTCCCTGGAGCGACTTGAGGCATAATTGATACAGCAAAAGACCTCACTGCCTGAGCTATGGGAACGACCAGGGGGGACTCCTAAATCGCAAGATGCATCGCCGCAACTTGAGGCGGACTCAGCAACGATGAACGTTTCGCTCACGTGAAGGCGTGGACTAGAAAATCCGAAAGTCTGAAAATAAGCTTTATTTTCAATCTTTTTTTTTTCCATACACATCCTGAAAGTTGTAATAACTACACTGTCTATGACCTTTGAACTCTTTAACCGTAGGGAGTGAGCTTTGCTTACATGTCACGTTCAATTAAGTCTTAAAAAGTAAAGCCGGTTACAGAAATAGAGATTTCAAAATAATTTCAGCAGCATCAAGGGAATTACAAGGAGTCCAAAAAAGTGAAAGAGACAGGAAGGGAGGTTCTTTCCAAAGACATAAAAATGATATATAGAGATAAATAAATTATAAGCCAGCAGGCCTGCAATGTGAGTCAAGGTCAGATTGAGTCATAATGTTACAATTTCACTGATGTGTTAGAAGTCAAGCATTATTTTACAAAGTGTTTTTTGCTCAATATAAATAGAGGGAAAAAAAAACAGTCGGAAGAATTCTCGCTAATCATTGATGTAAGAGCAGTTCTGGGTCAAGGCCAAACACATTTTTCTTGCTGCCCCCAGTAAAAAAAAAAAAAAAAAAGGTGTTAACCAGTAAAAGTAGTCAAGGTTAGAATAACAAGATTAAAATGAAATTCATATCAAATCAAATAAATAGTAGTAGCGGAGGCAAGACGCAAATAGTTTGTTAAATCAAAGCCACAAGAAAAATATGAACGTGGGATTTTTAACAGATTTTTTTTTTTTTTTTTAACTCAGAGTCAAATCTAAGTTGAATAAATGTGCAAGGTCAAGCGTGACTAAGCAAAAGCGACACATCTGACGAGTTCTGTGTACAACCGCGGGATGTGATGATTTATTGATGCAAACCACTCGGGTGGACAATCACAGTGCCATTATTTGTTCTGTATTCAACCAATTATATTTCAAACTTCCTCTTGGTGTCCCACAATCCAGAGTTTGTTCACTGAAAGGAAAACTATGCAAATCACAAGGTCGGGAGGTCACTGAATAGGCTAATGAGGCGATATCTCTTTTGCACCGCCTTCAGAAAAAGCTATTAAATAAAATGAATATTAGTTTTCCAACTTCAGCAGACTTTGGTTTGGAATTAATTAATTAATTAATTAATCCTCCAGCAAGGAGAAGAGTAAAATTTGTTAGAACAAATACTGAGAATACAGCTGTTACACTTCTAAAAGAGTCATCATGATTACGCTTTAAGAGATAAGAAGACATTTTGAAATGTTTGGGTTATCGATAGTTGACCTAGTTTATAGTGGGCGGAGTCTCCTGAGTTGAACCTGCTGGCCATCATCAGCAAAGTATGAAGGCACAGGAGAGTCAGAAGAAAACTGCAGTTAGTGTTGTCTGTTTGTTGTCATTGCCAGAGTGTTGTGTTTTCTTTTGTGCTTCTTCATTTTTTTTTTTTTCTCACCAGTAAGTACCACCGTGATTTTCTGTTGTTAGTTTTCCTCGGCACTCGGTTTAGTGTTTACCGTTATGATTTTTCTTCTCTTGTCACGTCGACCTTTTGTCATGTCAATTTTTTTGCCTCTATTCATTCAAGTTGGCGGGCTGTTTTTTTTTGGGTTTGTTTGTTCAGTAAAATCTCTAAAACTTGTTCTACTTTGTTGACTCGCTCTGGTTTTCCCCACACGCACCTGACACTTTTCAGCCAGACCGAAACGATTTTAAAAAGCCACGAGGAATAACAGTAATCTCTTTAGGTATGGATTTAGCAGATCTTATAATAGAGCACAAATAAATGATGTTGACTCAATGACACTTCAAGAAAAAAGACAAAAACTAAAGTCATTCCAGTGCCAAGACTACGTCACGTATTAATTGCCGTAAACTATTAAGCACTGATGTGCGTGGACATAGCCTGCTGTGTTGTACCCTTGCGTATATTACATGGTGAGGCATAGTAATCAATAAATAAACAGAGTCAGCTTCAGGCCAGGGACGAACAACAGGGGGTTCATCCAAGGCCGCGGTGTGTGTTTGTGAGATGCAAGAGAGGCGTGATGCTTTGGATTTGCTAGAAGACAGCACGGCAATGCCAGGATGGTTAATAGGACATGAGCGGGCATATTTTAGAGGATTAAAACATTTGGGGTTTTTTTTTTGAGTGGAGGGCTAAACATGTCATCTCGATAAAACACAATCTGGTGATTAGACGGGTTACAAAGTGTAATTCTCTTGATTTATAGTTTAATGTTGATGAAAATCAAGTTGAAAAAATGATGAAATCAACATAACACTGTTCCTGTACTGTTTTTGTTGTTTTTTTTGCTGTTAAAAGCAACCCACAAGATTGAATCTTCCTGTGGTGCCACATCTGAAAATTTGAAAGGTGTCTTAAGAGGAAAAAACAAGCTCATAAAAACAGAAAAGTGCTCACAGAGATGAAAGTCTAGGGATGGAACAAAACAGAGCATTGACACATGAATATGATTAGTTGAAATCCATTAGTTGTGTTGTTTGATTCGTGTTCACTCCAGTGCTTTTACTCAGGTTTTTTTTTTTTTTTTTGGGAGGAGGAAAAAATAATGATGATAACATGATAAATGATGATAACAAATAAATAAATAAATAAATATATCATTTGATGTTTTGGGTGAAAGACTTATTCACCCGTGCAAAACAGCAAAAATAAGGATAATGTGGGTAAAAAAAAAAAAAAAGAGTCAGTATTAAAAACACATCTACCATGCGGTTTCAACATGAAATTTCTCACAACCTAAAACTGATTATTTCATACCACTGTTTTTAACTGTTAACCTGTTTTAAACAATTAGCACCAGTAACCCCATCCAACTTGGTGGATGTCAACCCGGTGGATTCCGGGTTGGTTAATTAGCCAGTCAGGACAATAACAAGCATGCTAACTACAAGACTATCATTATAAAACATTCAACCAACGAGGTCAGCTGTTGCAACGGTTTTTCTCTCCTTTAGCCCTTGAGAACTTTGGAGGGAGACACATATTTAAGTGAAATCATGGCCATTTCTTGCCTTGGGCATTGTCTGAATGCCACGGGCATACATATTTCATATTCAGCCTTTGTGGAAGGACAGCAGTCCTCTAAGGAAATTCTGAAAACAGATTTCATCACATCTTCTGCTTGTTGGTCAAAACATCCCATGGGGCTAAAAAGTACACCGGGTGGACTCTTTCACCCTGCGTCCATCAGACAAAGTGATGATTTGTAGAATGAGATTATGTTTAATGCTAAATTAAATAAATTACAATTGCACGACAACCTGAACCTGCAATTAGACCTTGAATGAGAATACAAGAATAAAAAAAGACAGACGGAATATGTGATTAAAATGACTCCCTGAAGTCTATTCCATCTGACCGTGAATAATAACAATAATAAAAATACAAAAATCTAATTAAAAGTTAGCTTGAGAAGGGAATGTGATCCTTTTTTTAACAAAAAATCCCTCGGGTAAAAAAAAGTCATAATTGATCTGAAAATTCTTTTGTCCTCGAAACACTTTCGGGATGAACCTTGTGAGCACATACGAGTCACTTTAGTCACTTGTGAATTTGTGGTTAGGAATGCCGTGCTACAAGGATACACAAGGATAGATCAAATCAACACAACCATGTATCATGTACACGCCAGGCATAAGAATCGGAAGGAATCAATAACTAACGGTACAGTATATTGATTAAGAAGGTCAGGTCGTTGATATTCATTATGAGGCAGTATCCGAGACATGATGAGAATTCTGCTTGATGTGTGTGAGGTCACACAAGGGGTTAGGTGGGGTGGGGGGAGGTCACGTTTTTTGTTCTTGCCAACATTTCGAGAAACGTATTTACCCACAAGATTGGGTTTGTGTTAACTTCCATTTACACTCCATGCTTGCTTTCCAATTACGATTCAGTTCTCTGTAAATAATTGCTTTGTATGTCTGATGTTCTACTTCCTCATCTGTATTTTTTTTTTTTTTTTGCCCTTTCCATAAATTGGCTCCAAAATTAAAATCCTTGCTTACAAATCATCCGGCCTTGTCTTTTCGAGAGTCGTACAATGCTATTATCTTAAAAGTAATTGCAGGCAATTAGAGATTATGGCTCTATTAAGACTTCTCATCGCCAGGCCCTCACAAAGACAGATTACACACGCATTCGCACTTTGTCATCACGTTGATAAATCGGTCAGCGAAACAACGCCGAGGGAATTAAAAATCACTATATGATAATAGATACAGAACAAACTCATGACCCCATTGTCTTTTAGTATTTTTTTTTGTATCGCCTTGTCATTCTTGTTTATGTTATCTTAACAGATGATAGCATATTAGTGTTGCATTATTTCTTATTCGAAATAAACTACAGTTTAAAATCTGGACACATGGACAAAATTGATATCATAATTTTCTATTTTTATATTGTGGTTGCCATCTTGCTCTCATGTTAGTATTCAAACTCTTAACATGTAATCTCTTCAAAATGTGCGCCAGTGAAAATGTCTGTGTGCGCAGATCAACCAGTCGGTTGGAACCCACAAGTCTTTTAGCTTTTCCTCGGCTTAGCTTCTAATGATGCATTTTAATGATGACCAGTGGTTGCGTGAGTGTGTTCAGTTGAACCACTGAATAAATTATTCAATTTAATTGAAGGCACAGCAAAAAGGTGCTTTGAGGGCGATCACACGCTCAGTACAGTCAAAGTGTAATTAAAAGTTAGCGTTAACTTTTTTTTTAGGGTTCTCTTTGTGGTGTGTTGAATGTGTCCTTGTGTACTTGGGTTTTAATTTGATTCCAAATATCCAAATGTGGACGAAGTAATTAGGCAAGCTGTGGTGGCTTCGTCAAAAACCAAACAAACATTTGTGACGATTGACTACAGCGTACAAGATCTGTATCAAACCTTTATAAGAGAGTCCAGCGGAAAATAATTAATTACCAGGCGGGTTATGTTTGCTAGCATCGTTTCTCAAATGAAGGACATGTGCTTATGTAAGCGCGTCACATCTATTAATGAACGGCAGAAAACACCGGCCGCTCTCGCATGCGTGTCGCTCAATATAATGAGCTTGATAACGCTTCTCCAGCAAAACATTAATTTAATTTGACCGGCGGACACACATTACTCCTATAACTCATTTGTCCAACCTTGCCTAGAATACTAAATATATGGATAGAACAGAAGGGGGGGGGTGTATGGTTTGGCGAATGCCCTCGAGTGTTTTTGCAGCTCCGTAGGAATGTGGTACGTTCTAGTAACGCTACTGAGTAGCGGTACCGCTAGTTGTTTTGATATGTAAAATTTCATTTAACACAATGACAAAAAACGGGTTTAATTATCGGTAGCTGGTATCGGCAACCTCCACAAGTACCCGATACCTTAAATTAAGTTCGATATTGGATACCTGGTATCGCTACTCTTTTATACTTAATCATAACATTTTACAAAACTTTATTGCAAATGTTGTTGTTTTTTTGTCGCTTAAAATATGTCACAGCAGCCGATGTGCGGCAAGTTCTATTTGACCCCGTGGTACGTAAACCATGAAAACTAATCAAAGAAGATTTTCTGAAGACGACAGAGCGTTTAATGTGACGGTATGTGTTAAATGAACTACATTCATTTAATTATCGGTAGCTGGTATCGGCAACCTCCACAAGTACCCGATACCTTAAATTAAGTTCGATATTGGATACCTGGTACCGCTACTTTCTTATACTTAATCATAACATTTTACAAAACTTTATTGCAAATGTTGTTTTTTTGTCGCTTAAAATATGTCACAGCAGCCGATGTGCGGCAAATTCTATTTGACCCCGTGGTACGTAAACCATGAAAACTAATCAAAGAAGATTTTCTGAAGACGACAGAGCGTTTAATGCGACGGTATGTGTTAAATGAACTACATTCAAAACAAACACGTCTCACAAAGCCTCACAGATGACAGTTTACAATCCAGTGTTAAGATGAAGGTGACGTCTCACTGCCCTGATGTGCCGTCGTCGTCGCACCGTCAACAGTGCGGTATTTTTAATCCTAAAGGAAAACGCAAAAGCCAATGCGACAATATTGGACCGCTTCAACCGCCTCGTATTGCAGAAACATCTTCCCTCTCCCTTTCTAAACTCCCCAAATACTGTCAGTCAACCAAAGTGAATGCGACTCATATTGACAGATGATGCGTGTATCCATCAGCGGTACAGCACGGCAGCCCAGGACTTAAATGCCAGTTATCTTAACGGATGGACTGTCAAAGCACAAAAGTGAAACTCGAAGCTAAGTGCCGTCATGTGTAGAAAGTGCTGCAGTATAAAAGTGTTAAAAATACATACACTGGTTCAAATGTAACTTTGATTTTGTAAATTTCTCACCTGTTACTGTTGTAATGTAATACTTTTTTGAAATTACAATTGTAGGCCCTTGTCGAGTGACCTAAAGCTATCAAAACGTGACCCATTCGAGCCGCACCTGCGCCGAGGTGATTCTTTTCACACCTTGCCTCGTCGAGATTTGTATTCATCTCCGGCACTTTCTAATATGTTCGCCCTTCTTCTCGGAGCTGCACGTTCCATACAAAATGCGTCGCACTTGTAGTCAATTACGAGAGTTGACGTCATACTGCGTCCTCAAAATGGCTTGTTAAAATCGCAGCATGTGTGGCGGGTGGAAAGTGATGTTTTTAATGACTAACTGAGAAAGTTCTTAAAAAAAAAAAAAAAAGTTTACAAGGCAATTTTCCCGAGCACATTGAGCACCGCGTAAAAATATTTCCACATTTGTTGTACTCAACTTCCTTTGCCCCACTTTTTCTCGTATAGCGTCAGTCTACCTGCTTCTTTAGCCAGCGGAGCATGTGATTGACCGGCGTTAACGGTCTTTAGTGTAATACAGCAGCATCCTTCTCAGACTTGCATGAACGTATGAAATCCAGTGAGAAATGGAACTGAGAGGGATTAAGACTAATAAAGTTACGGGTCATGATGGAATAAGTACCGGAAGGACTATCTCGGTTTAGCCAGGTCTTTCTGCACATTTTCAACCTTCGCTTCATTCTGGGGTGAGTTCTAATACCACACATGATCTATGTGCATTTTTCCATTGTCAATCAATAATGCTAATTCTTTGCTGAGTTGTCATTGTCCCCCATGTACAGCATCCAATCTGAGAATGTTGGAAGAATGGGCTTCAAGTTAAGGTGACAGAAAAATTCGAACCGCGTTCTGGTTTCTTCTGCGGTGTTGCTGCCCCTCTACTTAAAATCTCCAGTAAATGACTCAACATTGACATCATAAGATGTTAAAATGTCCTCACATGGCATGAATTACAAGGTTTGCACCTGGCAGCAGTTAGTTTATTTTAGTGATACGCTCACTTGAGACTATAAATGTGTTTGCATGCATGCGTGTTGTCATTTTTGATGCTCTCAACAGCAACGTATCACTTTTAATTAACTGAGCCCAGTCATTGATTGCTATTCTTTTTTTTTTTCCAACAATACGATGTCACCTGGCTCATTGAGGACAACTTGTCACAGTTAGTCTCGTTTTACAAGCCGACATTGACAGAACACTAAAACAAGATGAATGTTGTGAAAGTGGAGACAAGTTAGAAGAAAGGTTCTTAACCCTTTGTTCAACCTCATGATTCTAAAGTGACTTAATTGCTGCATTGGATGAGTTTACATGATTTGCGTTTTTTTTTTTTTTTTAATCTGGGGCACGTTCACATGTGACTTTACATTTAGAACTTTTTTTTTTCTTCCTCCGCTTAGGTTCAACTGGTTCATGAAGCATATTTGAAACTTCATTTTCAAATCACTAGTATTTGGGGTTTGAGTTTATTTGAATGGAAACAAAATATAAATACATTATAAAGATGAAATGCTTTAGACTCTAGAAATAAATACTTGCCAAATAAATAGTACATTGAAGAATTTAAGGACATTTATATTGAGAATGAGCTAGGATGAAAAACAATACAGAAAACCCTGACAAAATCGGAGCAGTAATGGGCCTCCTGGGTTTAGATTTATTTCTGTTTTTGGTGACCATGACGTATGCTTTAATGCTGCATGTTGTTGAGCATTCACAAACACTCACCATAATCTATTTCTAATGGGATGTAATTTGGAGGTCAGGTCGTGTCTGTGCCTTCTAATCAACTTGTTAAATCACACTTGCATTTAAAACACATTCAAAATATAAATGCCTTATGATAATTAGGCTTCCTGCTGCGACAGACTGTCCTGACTGACCTTGGTGATTAGAACAAGTGTGTGGAAACATATTCACAAAATGTTCTTTGAAAGCGACAGGTTACCTTCACAATCAGCTTGTTCCATTCCAACTTTGATAACAAAACACACAAATGCCTTCTCCCCCATCAATAAAACACATCCATTGTGAAAACAGTTTCAAATTGGCACCTTTCTGTGATTGAATCACAGATCTGTTGGAAATACTTGCAAATATAAATTGACAAATAAAAAATAATATAAATTGACAAAAAAATGCCAGCCTATTGGTTCTTGGCAAATAAGTCAATTTGCTAGAAGAATATATTAAATTAAATGATCGACAGTTTTGGGGCCGAAGTTGTAAAACAATCGTGTCAGAGAGTCAATCAGAATTTTTCAGTCAAATGAGTCGGGAAGACATGCATGACAGATCACCTGAGTGACTCGATAGACTTTATTTCACCGCATAATTTCAAATGTGCCAGTTGTGGCGCACAGCTGTTGAGAGGAACAAGCTGTTTTTTGCCGTTTTATTTGTGGTTTTGGGCTGTGAGATTACCGAGATGATTGGGGTTGTTCATCCCCCGCAGTCATTACGGCATTTAAGCACACTGGCAGATGTTTTTGTCAGAGTGATGAACGAACCAAAATTCAAATATGTAAGATTCGGGGAGATTACGCACTTTATACATTCAAGGGCCTATCGTAATAGCCTAAATTGGAAATTGGTTCATTTTGTGGAAGGAATGTCATACTTGGCAGGCACAAAAAATTAAAAAAAAAAAAAATCACAAAATGTAAGACTACTTACAGTACATGTGGCCGCTTACCGTGTCAAATGAGATTTTTCTTTCTTGACTGGTGACACAACCAACAGACTGTAGGTACTTGCCACGGGCGCAGAGGTGTCTAGACTTCGCAAATGGCCAACGGAGGCCACTGCGGATAAAGCGGGATGCAGCTGGAATTTCACAACCAGGTGGAGTGATGATGAAAGGCTGCGAACTCCAGATGGCAGACATCACGCAGAGATTCTTCCTCATCACACAGCATGGCGGTCAGGCAAGGGACAGCGCTGACAAGAGTGACAACTCTACCAGGACAAAAGGCTGCAATGACAAAAAGTTAAATTAATACTCCAGAGAGTAGTTATGACAAGAATCTGAAGAAGGTTCATACTGTAACTCGGGCTGCTCTGGCAAAAGGGTATTAAATGGTATTTGAAAATGAAAAATAACCTCTTTGCCTTCTCGCTCATACATAACTTAAGTGATGGAACTGAAGATAAGTCGGACATGTTCAAAGAGGGAAAAAAAAAAGGTAATCGAAACCAGAACATTGCCGAGAGAGTGACACTGTGACGAGATCGGGTCTTCAATATGTAATAAGGGCTTGATGGATGGTTGGCCTAGAGCGATCTTCTACGTGTGTATGCTTTTAATTAAATGTATTGAAATGAGTCAAGTTAAAGAACAAACAAAAAACACAGATGTCTGAAATGGTGTTATAAAAAAAACTCGATTTCAAAAGACTCAAACCTCCAAACAGTGTCAATATGGTGTCAATGTGCCAATAAAATCTTCATGGGGAATATCTATAAAGTATTCAGATATGGAGCCCAGAGACAAAACCGCATGTTGAAGTACCGGTTTTTACTTTGTGATCCAGAACAAAAGACACATTTAAATCTCCTTTCTTGGACGGACTGTCAGTCATTCATCCATACAGCTGTCAACGTTCCTCACCCCGCACTTTCTTCATAGAAACTTTGCATGCAGATGAATGAAGCAGACAAGAATGGACAACTGCATTTAAGATAGACGGGTTGTCAAAAAAAAAAATAGAACCTTAGTTGACCTTTTCAAAAGCAGACAGCGCAAGGAAGCATCGCTGTCTTTTAGTCAATTCTGAGGTGACAGCAGTATTCAAATATAAATTGATTGTGTGTGTGTGTGTGTGTGTGTGTGTGTGTGTGTGTGTGTGTGTGTGTGTGTGTGTGTGTGTGTGTGTGTGTGTGTGTGTGTGTGTGTGTGTGTGTGTGTGTGTATTTCTGGACCTAAAATCAGGTTTCCAGACGGTGCAGTGATAACATCGTTTTAGGCAGAAATTCAAGGAACCAGGCCAAATCCAAAAATGGCAACAATACCACTTTTCCCAGGGTACTATATTTGGCCAATTCTTCAGTATCACCGCAATCACAAAATACTGGACTCGGATGGTGCTTCAATGGGAAAGCTTTGACCAGTGCAACTTCTAAATCCACACAATTATTTAGGTTCTCAGCTAATACAAAAATATGACTCTGCAAACCACAATTATTCATCCGTTTTGTTCCGCACTGCCGCATTGTTTTATGGTGTTCTACAGGGTTCAATTCCGGGGCCCCTGAAATACATCTTAAGAGTTTTTACCTCTCTGAGCTTGGTTCTGATTCAAAATTAAAACCAGTTTCTCTCGAGTAACCTTCATTGTCAGCATGAAAAAAAATTGAACTCACCATATTTGAATTCTTTCTTAGAAAATGAAAGGGTCAAAAATGAAGGTTGCCTTGGTGCCATGCTATTGTCTTTTGACTCTACTGCCGCAGAGCCAAGGTTTTCCTCAAGGATTTGATTTTGTTTCTTCCGCTTGATTTGAGTCTCTCCCCTGTGCCCTCCGGCAAACTGTTGAATGGATTCCCTTTGTCACTCTCCCACAGAGCTGGAAATAGTGAATCATTATATGGACCATTGTTGTTCAATACATAGTCTCCCCAAATTGAGGGAATCTTGCAGACTATTTGTCATCTGTCTCTTTCCAGCCTCTTTTTAGATAGTTTCCTACGGGACTGTCTGCTCCAGGCAGACAGCTGTTACTCATCCGATTTCCAAGTAATTGTCTCAAAGTTCTGCCCTATACAAAGAAAACAATGTTCCATTTTGATAGACACTGTCAGCGAGTATCATTCAAGACCATTTAACACAAGTTCATTTATTTCACATTCATAATAAATCATCATCCCGTTCGCATTTTCATACTGCGAGACCAAAATGTACGAATAATAGGAGTATGATTTGATAATATAATGGTAATATTACAATATATAGTTTCAAGACTGAATGGAAGACTAATTATAGACTAAATGAGCAAAATGGAGCGTAAAGAATGGGACAAAGCTCTTGGGCTCTATTTTGAGCTCTCTTTGACACCTTTTTTTTTTTTCTCAAGTTTTGAGGTTTCATTAAGGAGGTCAAACAAATGTGCTGTACGTGTTCTTTTAAAAATCAATGCACTTGCCTAGTCTTAGAAAGCAAACAATGAACTCCATCTCGACCTCTGTCTCACCCTACTAGCTGAGACTAATAGTTGCGATTTGTCTCCGGTAACCACAACAGAGGTTTCTCGCATTTCGGGCTGTTTTGTCTCATTTTGAATGCTGTGCAGCGACAAAGACCACGAGGAGCCAAGAGACATAACTTCCATTATCTTGATGGCCTTTACGAAAATAAATCAGACCGTCACCAAGTCAGCTCTGACAATTATTATAAAAGAGTTGAAAACCCAAATGTATCTTGTGTTGTAATGCTGTTTACATGCTTGTCTCTTCTGTCCGTGTCTTGTTCTAGTGGAGCGCCGACCGCTGACAAGTTAGCTAATTAGCTGGGTTGGAGAAAATTTGTCAAGAACAAGACTTATGGTGCCATTTTGTTTTCAGGACTGCCTCAGCGTGTCAGAGAAGAAGAAATCAAACTGCTATTATTCTATTTTAATAGATAATGATAATAGTGGAAAAAAAAAAAACAGTTCACCGCAAAATAGTCTCATGCGGTTAAATGATATAATTGAGAAGCCATTTTCATTGCCGTGATGTGTAAAGATGATCCGGTGGTTAATTATAGGTCACGGGGTAATGATGACTAATGACGGTTCCTTCCCACCAAAATTAAATGCTGAAAAGGAAAGGTACAAATCCACTTTCAAAATGGTACGTACCTCGCTTTGTCACACCAGCTCCTTTGATT
Source organism: Syngnathus leptorhynchus (assembly GCF_054491065.1). Lineage (NCBI taxonomy): Eukaryota > Metazoa > Chordata > Actinopteri > Syngnathiformes > Syngnathidae > Syngnathus > Syngnathus leptorhynchus. Next base: position 9,015,686 of record NC_141206.1, on the reverse strand, counting down.
TTTCTTTTTAGGATTATGGATAATATTTCATTTTACAATGTGGAAAAATCTTCATACTGATATCTGGATATCTCACAAAATCCCAATAAATACACATGAAGACACAAAAAAAAAACACAATTAGCATCCGACATATTCCCTAGCTACCATCACACACCCGCTTTGAACATCGGCGACCATTTTTGGCTCAGTATCCAAAAATAAAACGCCCTTCACCATTGCGTGTTTGAGAAGTTACCTTGAGAATGACATTGTCGTGCTGCCAGCACCGCTGTCCCTCACGATGGGCCTAGTCGGCCGGGTGTTTGCAGGCTATTCACTCGACACAATAGAACACCCTGTTAGTCTATTTGCTCTCTCCTCCATCCCATAGAGGCGCCCTATGCTGCTATAATGACTCAATTCCTTCCCGCTGCAATGGTTGCCCTTTAGGAATCAATAAAGTTAATCTTATGTTGCCTTACTTTATCTTGCTTTGGATCACACACTCATTAAGATATGCCACTTTGACCATATGAGGGCTCAAGGGAAGTTGTCCGATTTGCTCAAAATAAAAAAAAAATGTCATAGGCTTAGCTTTATCTGCTGACAGCTTTTAATAAAGGTTTTTTTTTTTACTGCTCACTATTGTCAAGATCTCCCAACAAATCGAGATATGTCTGATATGACAATAAGGTTCATATAAAACACGGAAATACTTTTAATGAGGGCTATTTAAGAATGTTAAAGAGATTTAGCGTGTCATTTTTTTTGTTCCAATAACCAGGTCACCATTGTCTCATTTATTTAAATTTTAGCTTCACATTGGTTTCCGGTAGGATCACTGTCCTTATATATTATTGTTATAATGTCACATTTCCTCAGATAAGCCATCAGAGTAATATGTCAGGAAGGCTAATTAACCTCCCCCGAAATGTGCGTACGTGTCAACCTATCAGCATGATTAGCGTCTTTTGGGTTGTAACGCCATGCCGAGGCGCCTCGCTCGGGTCAGTCGAACTTTGCCCCGCTGTCTTTGCGCGGAGCAGAAGAGGCGAATCTCAAAGCTCCGACCTCCCGAGAAAAGTCGGAGAACGCCTTCTTCATTTGCCTTGTTAGTTGACGAGGGGCGACTAGCCTGGAGCTTTAAAAGCTTTAATGAGGAGAAGGCCTCGTTAGCTCCGTGTGAGCGCTAAGTGAGTCCAGGCTACACGTAGTCATAATTAGCCTTTTGTACTTTGTTTGATACCACAATAATTTTGCGTAATGCAACATTAGAAGCGACAGCGGCGCACAGCTTGACTCATCATCATCCTCCTCAGCATTTATTTGTACAGCGTCCTCCGACAGCAATGTAATTACTCCGCTGCAACTGTGCACAGAACAGATGCCAACGAGAGTCATAAAAGAAAACTACTTCAAAGGTTCATTTATACCGAGTAAGATTTTTGCTCGAGAAGGAGCAGTATTGTTTCTTAATCTGTGAAGATATTTCTAAATACATTTGAATTGAGCTTGTGACCTTATGAAAACAAAGAGCACAATTTTGCCCATTTCCATTGTCAAGTGTTCACATATTATTGCCCGTAAAAGCTCTTTGGATGGATGTCAGTCAAAATTCAAGCATACTTTGAAGCCAGCATGAGAAGTCTGTTTTATTACCTTGATATGAATGAAATTGTGTCACACTGGATTTCGCTTTTAAGAGGACGGAAATGGCACAGCTCGGCAGATAAAGTGGCAATCTAGTAATTGTCCGACAGAGTTGAAGTGTCCTTGAGCAAGACATCAAGCCCTAGTTGCTCCAGATGAGCAGGTTGCCGCCACTAAATGAGGGCATGAGGCGAGATTGCAACGAGCGCAGAGTGTCATTAGTGTTCGGAAGGTGCGATAGAAATGGTGTCGGCTCATTTATGTTGTAACCCGATGTGGAAATGTTGTCTGCTTGGCTTATTTTGAGAGTGAGAAAGATGGGAGAAACGTGTGTGATGGAAGATCTGAGAGGAACACAGAAGAAACCTGTGTTTGAGTTTCTTCCAACGCAAATGCCTGGGAGAAAAGAGACTGCCATGGATTGATTTATTTCAAAGTGTAATGCCAAAATAATATTAAAAGATTAGAGTCAATCTCAGTGATTCACAAATTGTCAGATATATTTTTAGTTTAAGATAGAAATATAAGCAAGTAGAAACATTTTTAGAGGTGTGAACCTTTCGCATTTTTTTTTTTTTTACTATTCATGACAGATCTTGGTCCTAAAAATAGCGAGAATAGAATGATTGCCACATGCGGATTGGATAAAAAGTTTTTATCTAGTGGTGAAGAAAATGAAGCTTCAAATGTGCTTCATGAACCAGTTGTACTTTATGACTCCTCGAAATGGCAGAGTTGGTTTAAATAAAGGGGCTTTAAAAATGGCAAGTCAGTGTCCATCTTAAAGAGTCAACAAATATTTAACTTTCCGCTCATTAGATGGTTTTCTTTTCATCTCGCCCCTTAATCTCCACCATAAATGGTTCCTACTGCATACGTTGGTCTTTTTATGCCTTTTGCTGCTATCCCGGTGATTAAAGTTGACCCCCAAAACTCCCGAGTCATTTTCATTTCTATTTCACCGTCAACCAAGATAAGGTATATACCAGCACTTGTGATGCAGTGGAATATCACGCTCCTTAAAATGCCTGTCATCATTTCAAGGCGACAGCAATAAATCACGGGGTAAAGAGAGGCGGTAATGGGCTCCCTATGGTAATCATAGGGTGAACCTTCCCTGTAAATAAGCTTATAAATCGTTCATATTTAGAAGAGGGGATAAAAGCAATCAAATCCTCTTGCCACTCCATCAGATGTGTGCAAATTGACTTTTTCCATTTGACATTGCCAACACCTACTTTTATCAGAGAATAATGTCTTTCTTCTGGAAAAAATAATATGTATTATTTTTTTCCAGTAGAGTGATTGTGTTGTTGACAGTTTGCAGCTTGGAAAGCTGAAACAACAGGGGGGGGGGGGGATTTTGATTGTATTTATTTTCACAGTAAGCGACAGAGAACCGTGTTGGCAAACATTTTCTCTGCCAAATTGTCGCGGGGCAAAATACAAAGATGCCAACGGGAGGATATAGTGGCACTTTTGCAGGATTGTTGAGTCGTTCATCCGCGGAGTAGTAAGAATAATCTAAACAGTGATATGAGGATTTGATTGACATTTGAAGTAATGTAACTGAAAATTAAAAACATAAAACTCCTGCCACTCTTTTGTATTTTTGATAGCTACCTAAGTCCTTTATTGGCAGATACTAATCAAGACATTTTCTAAAATTCCTATCAAATGTATTTTCTGAAGTATTGCCAAGTGGGTCGCATTTTGAAAAATATAAGTTTGAAGATATTTAACAGTGACACATATGCTACTGTTTATATTATTTTCATTTTTTGGTCCACTTGCTGAGTTATCCATCAAATGCGGTAATTGATAAAGATCCGCCATTAATATGTTCACGCCTAATTAAAAAGCAATTTGCCATCTGTCGATGAAATACATCTTGGAACACACGCTGACGACGGCAGCCCGGCAGCATACATGGTGCCAAATAAAGTTATGAGTATCCAAAACAATGCCGTCACCTCTTGAAAAGACTTCTTTTTTTTTTTTTAAAGGAAACAAGGGACATGCAATGTGTATCGTTACAGCTTTCATTGTGGACTTTTGTGAGACAGTCCCATCTGTTCTCACAGAATCTGGCCAGGGTCCTTGTGCATGCTTTTAATAAATCTATCTTTTCACTCACCTGTGACAAAGCCATCTCAATTCTGTATTTAACACAGACAACAAAAGCATGTCCTGCCAGCACATTTCTTAAGTATTATTATGATTGTTCCTTCCCCCTGCTGTTTAATAAGACGAGTGGGGAGCCTAAGTGGCAGCATAGCAGGGAGTTAAGAGCTGCAGAAGCTCATCAACACTTGCCGGTCAGTGACAGCTTTTGCTCTTTATAAGCATTAAGATTATTGTCCTCATACTGAGCACAGAAGGCTGGCGCTATCATAATGCTTAATGGGTCATATTTGATAATGGAAGGAAAATTGCTTTGTTACCTCAGTAGTATTATTAAAATAATTGCTTAAGGTTTGAAATTAAATATAAGTCCTAAGTAGTGATTAGTTTTGTTGTTTTCTATTTCTTTTCTATAGCACTCACCATTGATAATTTGTCGACAGAAAGTAAGCTAAGATTTAGACTGACAGCTGTGGTGAATATCGTCATATTTCATTCATACATATGATGAGACGAGACTGTATTTCAGTCATTCACAATTGGGTGTGTCTCCTACTTTGCTATTTTGTTGATCTTGTTTCTTGAACTTTTTCATCATCATTCCTCTCTTCTCTGCTCCCCACCACGGGGTGACAATTCATCTTTTCCGGTGCTAATTTGTCACGACTTCCATTTATTGGCTGCTTATTGGACAGCTCAATAATGTGTTGTTTATTTAAAGTTAGACTGTAGGTGGTTGCCAACTTCTCTTCAACCAGTGTCTGGATCAAAAGCATACTATAGAGTTATTAATTCGCAAAGCACTATTTTCCTTTTCGGAAGAAAATGATGGTTGCTAATTTTAACATTTTATTCTAGCGGGACTCAATTCCCATACAAACCCAATATTTTCATTCCTATTCATTGGATGAACTTGTTTATAACAGTAGGCAGGAAGGAGTATTTGTATGCATAGACAATGTTGTCTCGTGGCTGTGGTCCAGGAAAGGTCTGTTGACATTCATCTCTGACATCCCATGACTAGAGTATTATTGTCCCCAAGATCACACCAATAGGTGAATGTTTTGATTTTTGTGGGTGTTTTTTAAGATGGTCCGGATTGGAGATTTAGTGCCTTAATTAAACATGCACTGGAGCCTCATTCTATAAAATCTGAAGCAGTAGATTTTGAAATTCAACCAATAGTGCTAAAGTTGTACAAGAAGTCAGAAATCAAACAGCTAGACAAACTGAAATATTTTTTTTTTCCCCCATACAATGTCCTACCTAAGTTTCTCGAGGGGGCAAATGTTCCTATTTTGCTCGTCTTTGAGAAAGTCCGCATTTTGGGATCCATTATTTACAAATTAATTAGCCTCTTTTCAGCATGTCCTTTGTGTAAAATGCTATAAGTTTAGTGACCGTTTAACACAATTACCTCCGAGTTTCGGATCTGTGGGAATAAACAATTATTCTCTGTGACCGATGATGTCCTTTGTTCGCGCGCCATTAATTCTCAGCGGTGCGCAGGAGGTTGGAGTCTCAGCTCGCTTTATTTCAAAACTGAAGCGGTGCCAAAACACAAGCTGGCAGGAAGGATGTGTAAAGGAGAAATAAACATGGGGTGGGAGGGGGGATATGTAGGGGTTTGCATTTCTTGACTCAATGACAATAATTCAAGGTTGTTTTCAAGCCCACTTGTCTTATTCCGCTCATTAGGAGCAACTGCAGTGAGATGTGGGAGGAGATTGTATTTATTGAAAGTAAATCAGTATTTAATGAACAAGTGGATGTTGTTTGGTCTTGTTTGTTCTTGTTGTTTCAAGGGGATATGCATTTAAATATGCCTTCTAAATTCTAAGTTAGTATTTGGGTCAGGCAGAGCTGCAAATTTTGGGGGTTGTTAGTTTTTGAGAGTTTGTAGCATAGCCCTTCAATATTTGGATCTTAATGAATTGAAATAACTTACTTCTGAGGTCCTTGGTTTGAATGGCTTGCTCGATAGATGCAAAACGTGTTTCAGCACCATGGACAGTTCCACTGTAAATGCTGCTTCAATTTGTAGTTGATGTTTCATCAAAGGGAGAAAACCCCAACCACCTGAGGAATACAAAACATGTCGATATTTTTTTTGTCATATGACCAACAATTTCAAAGCATGCCCATCTTCTGTTTTTTTTTCTTTTTTTTTTTTTTTTAAGAGAGGGCCATACGGACAAACAAACAAGGCTATTTTGAATTGTGTGACCATTTCTGTTCCTTTCCATTCCAGATTGTTGTTCAGAAATTGCAGCAACATTTAGAGTATAATTTTACTGTCTCATTTGCTATATAAAAAAAAAAAAAAAAACGCAACTGGAGGCTCATTTTGGAAAACGAATGGCGGTTATGGCAGCCAAGTTAGGAACAGCTGGACCATAAAAATAGATAGCACCCATATTTATAAAGTGCACCCTGACAAAACTATTTCTCAACTGCTCACCTTCACTGGCGGCTTTTATGGCTGCTGACAGCTTGAATTAACTTAGCAAACTTGCAGTCACGCAAGCCATTACATTGATTTGAGACTAAGTAGGGAAAATAACGAGCTGTGCTAAAATACTGTACATACATACTGTAGAGTCAATAAATAGCTGTAACAACCTTGAAAAAAATAAAAATCCGATGTTGATCCTTTCCAACTAGACACAGCAGAGTATGTACAACAGTTAGGTTGAAATGCGTGTGTGTAAAAAAAAAAAAAAAAAAGCAACTATATAGCGGCAGCCCATCACTCCGTTATCACCGGTCACTCTTTAACAAGCTTTGAGACCCTTTACAACCCAACAGCTGACATTTACTGTCACCCACTTAACAAGCCCACAATGGACACACCCACACACTGTCGCACTAAACACACACACTCATCAACTAACCAACTTGTCCAACACACACATTCACACAAACGCATTTGAACGAACCTGTGGTTGATGGGTTTCTTTTTTTATCTGCATTTTTCCTCAGACAGGAGTTAAGAGGTTTTCACAACTGCCACATTGCATGACAGTAATTGGCTATAGGAAGTGAATGGCTTGTTATGCAGTAATTATACACAACACTTGGACATCCCGCTGTCAGATTTTCACATCTCTTCTTGACAAGGAATCGAGTGATTTAGCCTTTTGGGTTCTGGTGTTTGTCATATTTTGAAGAAAAGAGGTCAATAATTGCAATTAAGGGCACTAACAGGGTATTTAAACCAACAGTGCCATCTAGAGGGAGTATAAAAAATACAACTGGTTCATGAAGCAAATTTGAAGCTTCATTTGTCCATCTCTAATACACTTCACATTTCTTCAGATATCTCATTGAAAATGTTCCTGGGAAACTAAAGTAATTTTGACACAAGTAGTCAGTGTGTATGGATATTCCGAAACTATAATTGTATCATTCTGTCAAAATAACTAAACGATGCAGCCATTAATAACTAAAATGGCCGAACAAAAAAATGACACTTTGGGGGATTTTCACATTTGGGTGTGCAAGGGATTTTGGTTCCTCATGGCTGTATTTTGACGGAACAATAAACGTATAAGTTGCATATTTTACGGATTCCTTAAATGGATACCGACTGGACAGCTGTGTGGGTGGGATGCACTGTACCGTGGTCGTCTGTGTGTATGTGTGTGTTTTGATTTCAGCTTTTAACTAACCGTCACAGAGGGATAGTAACACAGTCAAGCTCTGAGCAGCATAAACAGCTGCTGGAAAGGTTTGCCACTTTAAGGCTTGCCAGCCTACAGTCTGGAGTCTGGAGCAGAAACATGGGCTTGTCATTAACTCAACACTGTTAGAGGAGGGAAATTATTCAGATGTCATGAACACAGTGGCTGTTTTCACCCCGTGGTTCATATCTAAGAAGAGGCATCATAAAAGGACGTCTGGATGCTGTGCATTTTTTTTTGCTATTTTCAAATTCATCCTGCTGCGGAAACACAATCTCGAAAGGTTGAAAACTATACAATTACCAACTGAACAAACTGTCTTCAGGTTGCCAACTGGCTCCAAAAATGCCAAATCTTTTGGGGGAAAAAAAAAAACCACTACAAGAAGGATCACTACATGTCCAATTCTGATTCCATGCATATTTTACATACTTAAAAAAAAAGACAACAGCAGAGGCTAAAGCTCATTGCTCAGCGGAGCATAATGTTGGAACACTCTAGGGAGGAAAGTGGTTTATTCTGAGCTGTCTGAGCGTACTCGAGGACAAAGAAAACGTCAAAGCTGGCACGCCCTCGTTTACCACGGTGATTGAAGGCCGGGAGAATGACGAGGCGTCTGTATATTCATCAGAAATGACATTTATCCTTGAAAACCATCTCCTAGGCATTGGAAATAGAATGCTCGGCTTTCAAAGCCATCAGGCACATGTCGGGGAGTGTGTCGCAAACAAATTGACTTTTAAAAGTAATTTGTAAACTCCAATTATGTCTTATGATAAATCGTAGCTGATAGAAACATTGTAGAACGACGGGAGGTTTGTTAGGAAAGCATCCGTGACTTCTGAGTTCATCACTAAAAGCGGAGGTTTTGTCCTCTGATGTCAAGAGCAAGTTCTGGAAAGGAAGTCTCTAAATGAAGAAAAATAAGAACTGCAACCACCGTACCGTAGCTGCCAAAAATGTCGCTCAATTGTTGAGACAGGCGAAGAATCCTGGCAGAACATGAAATGGAACAATGTCACAGATATTTGCGGCAATACTTCCAAGAGCTACGTATATTCTGAGCTCAAGTGTTGAAGCAAGCTACAAACCAAACATGTACTTTGGCAAAGAGAAGACACGCAGTTGCAAGTAAAAATAAGTTGTTCTCTGCAAAACGATTCCCGAACAAGCGATTCACAAGGAAATTGTTTCGTTTAAACTGTGACAGAAAATGGAGAGCCGGTGATATTAATATCTCAGCCTAGACATCTCACCTCACGACATAAAGCACCTGGCCACTGTTGCTACCAAGGATTCTTCACCTCACCTTCTGTCAGGTCATTCTGTGGCACTGGTGGCTTCCCGCTGGCTTCCTGTCTGGCAGACTTCTGGCTGCCAGGTTGGATCCGACTGGTTCTCAACCTGAGCGCAGCTGCTGTCAGGCCAGGTGGTTGTTAACTGGCTGTCTGTCAGCCGAGCCGTTGCCTCGCCGGCCGGCCGTGTGGCTTGATCCCGGCTGTTGGCAGGTTGCGGTTTGTTCTCGTGTAGCGAGTGCATATATATGTGGCTTGGTGGGGAATTGAATCATCCATGTATGACCTTCAAATGTACAGATAGAGATACATAGATAGATAGCTATAGAGCTAGCAATAGAGAGAGGTAGAGACAGTAGATACATAGAGGTAGCTAGAGAGAGAGAAAGATAACTAGAGAGAGAAACGGTGAGAAAGAGATACCTCGAGATTAAGAGCGATAGCTAGAAACAAAACAAGATAGCTAGCTTGATAGCTAGATAGCTAGCCAGCAAAGCTAGATAACTCGATAAATGTCCACAATTGTAGGTCTACTGCAAGTATTTCCTTGTGAGAGGGCCCATGGTGCGTGCCACAATATATCCAGACAAGAAGTTGTACTAGTCGACGAGCCAACTTGTCGACTTTACCACCCCACAAAGTTCATTCACGTCCATTGATTTAAATTTTTATCAATTTCTGAACGGTCAACTAAATGAGGAAGAACCATTGGAGGTCCTAAACAAATCTCAGCAATACGCAGAAGTGCGAGTAACGAGGTCAAAGTATTTCAAATAATCCCATAGAGAGCCAAACTAAATTTACATTTGGAAATTAAAAGTCTAATCAGATTGTCCTCGTAAAATTGTGTTTCATCCAGTCCACGTCCCGAGCTATGATAAATCACATTCTACGAGACAATAAAAGGGAAAAATACCCAGACGGAGTGAGCCGGGAGATAACATCCACTAACAGTGGGGGATGGCTCAGGTTAACAAGTGTTGTTCAACAGCTCTTCAACAAACAGGATTAAAGACTGTTGTTGGTTTTTTTGCTGCACCCCGGAGATTCCTAAAGTCCAAAGGCGCTCAATCTTTCTTTATCTTGATCTGACCACGATTGAATTTATCACCTGCTACTTCTGATAAAACCGTGTTAGCGCAAGTAAATATTACAGGCTGTGTTTTTGTACACATATCCAAGAGTGGTTAAAGACGTATCGGTCCCGCCTCCGCTACAAACTATTTCTCTTCTCTACACAAGATAAAATAAGATCTGTGGTGTAGTTTAGAGGGTGTTTGCACAGTTAAAGTCATTATTATTAGTATTAGTATTATTATTCAGAAGGGACTGTTTTAACACAGTTGCTCATAGACGTACATAATTCTGGTATTGCAAACCTCCTGAACCCAAAAGTGATTTTTTGTTTTGCTACACCACATTTCTAATCTCACGCTCATTTTTGTTCATGTAATCATGACCCTATTGCTCGTTTTATGTAGTTGGTTTGACTACACGAGAAAGTGTACAATGGAAATTTCTTCCAATCAATACATATATTTTTGTAAAAAAAACCACCATGGGGTGTCTTGGTTATTTATTCTTGGAAGAATGAGAGAAGTCAACCGGAGTACAATCTGATAGCCCCTCTGCAAGTTCCATGGCGAGCCAGTCCAATAAGCAAGCGAGGACAGGATAAGGGGTAAAGCTCATTGGTGACGCCCATCTAAGCATTGGCGTCAATTGCTTCAATTCTCGCTGTTGTTTATTCTCCATCAGCCCCTGAATGAATGGAGCGTCTCCCACTCTAGACGACCTAAATCAAATCATTGATTTACTTACTGAACTGAACACAGTGCAAGCTGGTGGGTGGCAGACTCACAAGTCACACAAAAGTTCAAACAGTTCAGCGATGTGTACAATTATGAGTAGAATTCGTTCTGTGATTTGCTCATATCTCCCATCCGGTTTACCTTGCGATGGGGTAAATGAAGCTTCAAATTTGCCTCATGAACCATTTGTTATATTTGAACTATTTTTCAAAATTGGGCCGAAAGCACGCTGACCTGCCATTTTTTTTAGCCTCTATTTTAACCAACAGTGCCATCTAGAGGAGCAAAGAATACAAGTGGTTCATGAAGCAGATTTGAAGTGTCACTTTCCCATTACTAGTTTTAACCACTGAAATGAATTAAAATGACATTAAAATGTTAAAGCCAGTAAAAAATATTTTTTTAATAAAGACAAAGTCAAATATAAATGCATGGACAACAGAGAGGAAAAATATAAATATTTCATAAAGTGAAATTAACCTTTGTGAGGCATAGCCTTGTGATTCCAGCTCATTGTCCGTTGACCACACTGTGCTCTATTTTCCAAATTTTACACGGCTATTTTATGGTAAATCATTTCAAATCCAACAAATGCAGCATGCAGGTTTTGCCACACTCGCATCATTTCGTCAGTTTCTGTCTGTTTGGTAATTATTTCTCTCGTCTGCCCTCATCCTTGTCTACGGGCTGTGGCAAATGATCAGACAGATGAGCAGAGGTAACGCTGGCTCACATTTCCCCTTATTATTGGAGTTTACATCGCCGTCGCCTCCGGGATACATCTCCACTATCTGGCTCTCTATAGACGAGGTGAGGAGAAATCAGAGGTGAAATCTGACTGATAGCGAGCACGATCGTGTAAAAGATACAAGACGGCTAAAAGGACAAAATCGCAACCGGTGTGTCACTGCGGTTGCGCAATTACAGTTCCATTTTAAAAGACTCGTCGTGAGTCGATCGTGTGATAAAAAGTCAACCTGTTGCTTAATACTCATTTGTGAGGTTTAATGTAGAAACATACACACACTTACAGCGAGTCTCAAAGGAGTGATGGAATAGATGAGGAGGGGATCCATGAAACTAAAGCACTAAATAAATATTGACTTGAAAGAATGAGGTTTGTCACAGTACATAAAAGGCACAGCCGCAAAAAGACTTTCACAAAGCTCGACCTCTGTGAGCCATCCCGGTTCAAGCTTGCACAATCGTGCTAAATATTGATAGGAAGTCAAAGATTGAGCTTTGCAATAATAGCATTGTGTGTTGGAGATATTCCCAAGTGCTCTTCCGAATGCACTTAAATGGAAATTCTATTAACAATGTGGTTCTGAATATTTTAGTTGCCTGCCTTTTTTTTTTTTTTTTTTTTTAAAACAACAAAAATTTTGGATCTTGATGATTAAATGAATTGGAACCATGTTACACTTTGTGTTGATGTTAAAAAAAAAAAAGAGGAGAGAATGTTTTAATCAAATACATACAGAAGGCTGGCTGAGCCAGATTTAAGGCAAGAGACCCTCTTCATCTGTGTTTATTTACTTTGAGGCAACACGGGGAGGAGGCAGGTCAGATAAAGTGACGCAAGGCAAAGAAACAAGTCGGTTTCACTTTGGTTTTATCTTAAGTGGATGGATGAGGCAAAAAATGCAATACTTGCCCAACTTGATCACAATTTAGCGAGCTTCATTCAAAAACAGTTGTGAAAATATGATAACGGAGTTGCGGCAAGTCTGTACATACAACTGAATATTATTCATCTCAATGCAAATAAAAATCAAATGATCCATGCACCAAATGGAGCGAAAATCCGTCCAGTTTTATATAATCTCAAAAAAAACAGATGGGCTGATAGCAAAAACATTTCCCCAACATTTTGAGGCTTTGTATTAACCAATTGTATATTTATATTAAAATATATACAGTGTGCATTTTTTTTTTTTAACTTATCAAATAATGACTCAGGCTATTTGTTTTACATCTCAAATGTGACCCACCCCGTCAAAATGCTCGGTTCTACTCGGCCTTACTCTTTGCGCAACATTGCCCTCTGTTGTTGCTAAAATATGGGTGCGAGTGATTCCTTTCAAAATGTTGCCATTTTCAACTCAATCCATATGTCATATACAGATTCCGATATATTAAAGATGACATTGATACGTTGACACAAATGATAATACCTTGATGTAACGCTAAAAATTGAGCCAATTGTTTTTTCAAGTCGTGTGGCAGACATGATAAGTGCGGTTCACATATACAATTATGTTAGTATTGATTATTGTCATTTTTCGATTGTCTTGAATTGATATTTTCACTTTAACTGTCATTTTTCTTCTACAGCCCTGATTTTATAGTGCTCATCTGGTAGATTCCGTAACTTCTCTGCAGCCTAAAAAAAAAATAACATACATGCAATTAAATCTTATGTCAGCATTAGTTTAGACTTGAAGGGCTCATTGATTATTATTTTTTTTTATGTCTAAAATGTAAATTAAACTACTAATAGGTCCTGGTTGTAAATGAAGCTGTGGAAAACCCGCAGGAGTGTTGCTTTTATAAATCACCTGTTCAGGAGTGAGGTCCCGTTGCTCGGTTGCGAGCATCTCGTAGCCGACCATGAACTTCTTGACCGTGGCTGAGCGTAGAAGAGGAGGGTAGTAGTGACCGTGAAGCTGCCAATGTGAATTGTCTTCCTTTAAGTAGGGGCCAGTAGGGGCTCCTGAGAAAAACAAAAACACAAGACGATGAAAGACCAATCCTTCCCCGGCTTTTGTGTATAGAAATAAAAGAAAGATAGAAATGAATAGCCGGGATATATTGACCTGCTTTGTCATCGATTCTGCAATACATTTTGCGCGCGAGCATAAAGAATGATCGGGGTGACTGGCTGGGAGGCTAATTAAGAATACGCATCACAATGGGAAAACAAGAACGTTCATCTTGCTTGCCATTCACAGAGTGAAGCACTTTGCTCATTAAATCTTTTAGACAGCAACCAGAAAAAGAAGCCCCTTTCATCGGTTATCTTGGCAAAAAAGAGCAGGTTTTGACAGCTCAGCAATAAAAAAATATATATAAAATAAATTACATATATTTTATTATTATTTATAAATATATGTATTTGAATAATATAAATAATTCATCTGTAGTGATGATGAAATGAGTTACTGAAATGAGTTACTGTTGCGACTCATGGGGAGAAATTGTGCTGACAGTAATCACCATTGTTTATGTAAACAAGCACACAATCAGCACTTCTTAGAGGCCCCACAGCTCAATAACAATGCTCCAAAAAAATTATTCATTTTCACTGTAATATACAGAGCAGTGGAAGCCAGGGACGGCTTTTTTCGGCTTTTGGATCGACTGTCGATTCCTCGCTAATGCCGTCATCCTGTGGCGTTTGCTTGTTCGCTAGACTGGAACAAAGATTTGGCTTGAATTTGAAATCTCCGCTTGAAGCTTTATCCATACGCTACTTATTTCTAAATGTCTCTTTTTGTATCTTCGAGTCACTTTTGTGCAATTGCCAAATGGGTTTGACATCAGCAATCAGATGGTCTCAGGTATGAACAACAGATTTTTATACATGCACGCATTTGCCAACGACAAAAAAAAAAAAAAAAACGCTAAGAGGGAAGATAAAAGAATGGAACAACACATGATACAATTTTGCTCACTTGATGTTCCCAAACTCGGAAAATTGGGCAATTTGGAACAATGCCTACTTTTCAAATTCTGTCCCAACAAGGAACTTATTCTGAGATAACATGAGCTATTCAAATGTGGGATGTAAATTGTTTGAAATGTTTTACTCAGTATTGGAGTAGATGTCGTGTCACAATGTAGCACCATTAAAATAAGAATATATCGCCTACAAATAAGGTAATAAAAATTTAAAAAAAAGGCATCCCTTTACTTTTACGTTCTTGCCGATAACATTTAAATATGCTAATGAGTCTGACACTGATTTATGCTACACTAAAGCTTCCACTCGACACCTAAGAGGAATGAAAATAGACTTTTTACACCCTGCGTAATATTGCCTGAAAAAAATAATTAGGTGAGGGGAAATTGGTCAAGTAAATTGAATTATAATAATATGATATTGTGTGTGTGGTTTTTTTCTTACCGTGCCAACCCATGGAGTAGGGAAAGGACACGTTAAATAGATTGTCGTATTTGGTCAACATTTGCTTCATAATGTCAGCCAGACCTGGGAAAAATAAAACAAATCAGAAGATGAAGAAAGGAAACAAGAACTGTTGATGTTGAAATGAGAGCTGGAAAGTGGCAAGCTCAGACTCAAAGTGAAAAGAATCATCCCAAAAGTCACAAACTGTTTTCGTGCTTGTGGGGAACAATTGTTTGTTGGCGTCACTTACTCTCTCTTTCCTCTGCGGTCAACTGATTGATTCTGAGGACGTGTCGTCGTGGTAACAGCAGTAACTGGTAGGGCCACGTGGCCCAGTAAGGAACCACTGCCAGCCAATGAGCGTTCATCACCACCACACGTTCCTAAAAGGAGGGACACAAAAAAATAATTATACAATTAAATAAATATTCATAATAATATTAATAATAATTAAATTCATATATCATTGATAAAATAATGAAAATAATAATTTAAAAAATAATAATAAAATGGGCTTTTTGTGTTTTTTATTTTTTTTATTTTTTTATGGATGCTACTTTATGTAAACAACATTTCAAGGAGTTATCCCCGACTGATTGTATCATAAATTAAACTTTATACTCTTCTTTAACCTTCTACCACCCCCTCACGCGGCAAAATGCGGACTGAATACAAAATAATAGGTAGAAAGTTCCAAGTAAGTGAAGAATGTCTTAAAGCGGACACCTCACTCCCCCCCCCCCCCCCTCCCCTCAGAAAAAAAAAGTTTCACTCAATTAGCTTGGAAAGTTTTGCTTTCAAACTCAAGGGTATTGCATGGGGAGCCAAAGCCCAATTCCAGATTCTCCAAGTACTGCCGCGTGCCAATTTACGGTCGTAACCTTGGGTCAGGAAGACAGGAGCAAATAGGAAGCGGGACACTATCAGCGCAAACACACACTGCTTCCACTCTAATTTTGTAAAGGTCAGCGCCCGCGAGTGCTTGTGCTCTGTACGCACGCTTCTCACACCTCAGACGGCTATTTTATTTTTCCGCAAATCATCTATAATAACGGATACGAGCGCCGTCGGTGACTGCTGGATTTCTTATTTTGCAAAGTCGATCGAGCGAGTTGGACTCCTCCATCGTTCAAAATCTAGCAAACTGTTTGACTTTGACATCTTGAGAAAAGATGGTGGCTGATATTGTAACTGTTTTGCAATTTGTGTAGGTATAGTATAGGTGTAAAAATTAAGAGAAAAATATGGAACATTTCCATAGTTTTTAGGCAATTTTAAGGGAAATTATATTGGGGTAAAAGGTCTATAAAATGATCTGTCATGGTTTGGGATCATTTAATAAAAATTAATCATAATAATCTCTGGGCCACAGGGTTTTTTTTTTTGTTCCCCCAAGAGATTTGCTTCATTCAGATGTTGTTTACTTGCTGAATGTTGAGCTTTGCCAAAACTTGCTCAAGGTCGCCGTTGTTTTTGCTCTTCCCGCATGACTGGAGGATTGCTAAAACGCACGAAAGGAACAAAATGCATCATCGTAATCTTTGTGCGGCTTGAAGATGGATGCCACAGCGTGATGCTAATGAGCATTTCTGCGGCCCCATCACATGCTTCGCTGCCTGAAAAACTGGTCGTGTGTGCTTGAGGGGAAAACAGGAAGCAAAGGTGTAACAGAAATAACATGGGGGGGGGGGGGAGGAAGCTCGTGGGAGAATAGATGGATGAAGGGAGAATACAGAAACGATATGACGCGTGGAGATTTTCTTTCAAAACGGAATAAGAGGAAAAAAACAAAGAGCGACTTTACAGCTGACTCGGGTTGTTTATGTCGCTGTTGAAGGGTACCTTTTTTTCAACTTCTTGCTTGGCATATTGCAACAGCATTGGCTCCCGGTACTTGTCGTAAAACGCTTTCTGACAACGATCGGACAGAGCTGGCTCATTTGGAATGAAGTTGCTGGCCCACACCTGTGATATGGAAGGAAGTACACAAATCGTTTTGGTTGTCAGCTCGATTAGCCATTTTCAGGAGGTTTTTAAGATTACTATTATTCTTGACATGGAGGCTAAAAGGTAATTAAATATACCATGTAGAGCAATAACCGGAGGCATTGCTCGCTGTATTTGTACGCCACGCAAGGGCTGCATGTGACAGAATGGCTAATTGTTTTCTGATTAAAAAAAGCCCTTCACTTATTTCACACAAAATGTCCCCACTGGTAATCAAGGCATTATGCTTACATTCACAAATATTTTGTGATGGCTCAGTCAGTTGCACAGCGTTTAAATCCGCAACAATGTTACATGATGCTCAATGAAGACTTGCAAAACAATGAATGATGTCATGTTGATATCATTAATCTTGCAATAAAAACATGATTCCAAATCCAATCATTCCATTTTTTCCTGTTTTCTTTGTAACTAATTAGTCTAAAATTGCTTATTTCCCTAGAGGACCTTGAGAGAAGACAATACGAGACATTATACATTAGCCTGAAGTAGCACACTGCCCTCTTGTGGCAGCGTCTAGAATTGCAGATGTGGGGCTTCTGTTATCTGGTGTCACTGCTGTAAGACGATTTTTTTTAAATGTAATTAAAAAGCCATCTTGGGAAATGTATTGAATTACTTATATATTTTAGTAAGGCAAATATTGTGAGTATTATTTGCATGTTTGCGTTTTCTACCTGACAGTGGGGATGCGGATTGGAACAACCCATCGCAGCTCCTTTATTTTCAAAAATCTAGAAAAAAAAAAAGGAACAAAAGATGGCATGTCTATTTTATGTTATGACAGAAGATTGAAGCTGATGGTCAGTCACCTGAACCCACGGATAGGTGGCTCCCAGTTCTTCCATGATCTCTGCCCACTTGTCAATCACAATGACAACCTCTTCTTTTTTCATGAGAGGGAGGGTGACATCAGACCAGGGATGGAAACACATGACCTTGCTGAAACAAAGAGATCATGTGTGTCAATTAGCACGTTGAAAGTTATAATGCAGCTGATAACAACAAATGTTTTCTTACCACACACCTCTGGCAGCTTTAGAGCAGAACAATGGATGCTGATCTGAAGCTAAAGAGAACAAAATCTTCAATGATATAACTGCATTGTAAATTCTCGCATTTGATTCCTCGTCCGTCACGAGTGTGGCGTTTTACGATGAAGAATCATGCGAGAGTGGTAAATTCATACAAAAAAAAAATATTTGGGCTGATGAAAGAACAACTTACGAGGATCTGGAGCATCTGGCTGAATGGCAGGAAAGTCGTTTTCAAAAACAAAAGTGCTCTTGTAGTCTGGATTCTTCTACAGAGACAACAGAAGAAATACTCATTTCATTTTGTGTTATTTTATGCAAGGTATTTTGCAAGCAGTTACCTCTCCATTAGCACGTGTGTTTCCAGGACATAGAGGATTGCACGGATCATATCTCGCTATACATTCTTCTGGAGGTTTTTCCATTTGTCCGGTCCAGGGTCTTTTCATGCGGTGGGCTGAGACCAGGACCCAACTGTCCCTCAATGGATTATAACGCAGGTGCTGGTGCTCTGCAGGTAGATTGATACATTAACATTACCGGTTGAACCAAATCATGGTTGACATGACGCTTTTTTTTTATTATGAGTAATACTAACGCAGCATACAAACACTTGTCCTTGCAGGGTTAATTCTCAAACAGAATCCTGTGCGTAAAGCACATCGTTAGTCCGATCTCGAGGCTTGTCATACATGGCAACGTAAATCTCATCGCTGCAACTTTACCTTTTGGATCAAATTGGGTTTCGGGGCCACTCATGTCAACAACGACAACTTTGTTTAATGTTAGTGAGAAGTCTTCCTTTTGTGACAGCTGATCGTGCAGGAAAATGCTTCGTCGGCTACTTCCTGTATAAACAGGAGCATACTATTTGATCACGAAATATGTGTTTTCTTTCTCTTTAAAAACACACAACGCAGTTCAAGCAAGCTGACTTTGTTGATATATAGATTTAATATACCATGAATAATGAAGACAATATTCACTTAAAATTTAAAAAGAGCCTTAAAGGATGGGCTTTAAGTATAAATTAAACCCTACAAGAGCTTTTGAATGGACTGCACGGCGACATCGTCATCTGATTGGTTCAGCGGTTCGGTCACACCTCCCTGAACCAGGAAGTAACAGTCAGTCCCCTTTGTTGCTGGTAGGAGTTGCGCCAAATTACGCTTCTTGGACCTCCTCAACCTGTTGCTGCTGCGTCCGTCCGTTATCTTCTCTTCGTTGCTGTCAACCATGGCTTTATTCAGCTCGTGTTTTCGACTCTTAATCTTTATCGGAGTTACCTCCCTTACCGTACTCCTCCTGAGGCACTGGATGGCCACTAAGCAATATATTTTCAACCACGACGACATCGCCAAACTGACCAAACAGTACGCTGGTTAGTGTTGCAATTTAAAAAATGAAATGCACGCAAAAAAACCCGCATGGATTCTTCCTACTTGTCATATAAACGCGTGCAAAAGGCAATCGCACGTTTTGCACGCCTGCCTTGCTTTGCGCGCTCATTGTTTGCGTGTTTTATTAGGGCAGGACCACGAGCAGGCCTACGCGAAACTGGTTGTCGAGCTCAGGAAGAGGTAAAGCGATTTTGCAGCTGGGAAGATTTCAAAGCATTCACAGCCATTATTACCATCTTAGCTTCACTATGTGTTTATGTTGAAAGCATCGGGTACATCCATCGCATGAGCTTCTTCAAAGCCCAACCTTGCACCAAGGCATCCAATTTGCTGTTCATACACATTCTATCCAGAAATATTGTATGTTTGTGAATCGATCTAGGTATCCCGGCCACATCCTGCCAGATGAAGACCTGCAATGGGTGTTTCTGAATGCTGGAGGCTTTATGGGATCCATGTGTGTACTCCACGCCTCCATGACAGAATATGTGATACTGTTTGGAACTGGAATAGACACATCAGGACACTCAGGTGAGGGATTGTTGTAATGGTTAAAGATTACAGAGCCCAAGAGCATTCAAAGTAATCATTTGTCGAATTTTAGGAGACAGGTCGACTTATGGAAGCATAAAATTTGATCTTTGTCTTTGTAGGTCGTTACTGGGCTGATATTTCGGATACCCTTGTCTCTGGTACCTTCAGAAGGTGGAAGGATGGAACCACTAAAACTGAAATGTTCTATTCTGGTATTTAAAAAAATACTGTATTTTTTTGTTTATTTCGCAGAATACTACATTGGCATGTGTTTTATAAATGCATATACAAGAGGTTTATTTGATGACTAATTTTGGTCATAATTTAATGTTTAGGCTAAAGGTTTGCTATTAATGTCTGGCTTTTTTTCCCATCCCAAATAACAGGTGACACTGTCATGCACGAGATGGGCGAGGCCGCGGGGGTCCAGTGGACCGCCGGGACATGGATGGTCGAGTACGGCCGGGGTTTCATCCCATCCACGTTGGGCGGGTTTTTGTTCGACACCCTCTTTTGCACCCTCGACTTTGTCACCATGTTTCACGCATTCAAAGTCTACGGCAAAGCGATGCTGATGGAGATCGGAACAACGTTGGCCGAGGCCGGAGTGTTCTAAAAAGCAATGGCGTTAACACTGATAACAAACCTGCACTGGGACAAGCCACATCACAACATGTGATGTTTTGTCTTACATATCTGTCATGGATTAAATTCTTGCCCGATGATTGTTTTTAACGTAAATGAAAGAACATTCTTGATTATGCTCGAGTTGAACCAAGAAAACTCCAAACTGCATCAACACTAACACCGATACTGTACTTTAAAGGAAAAATGTAGCCACACCCTTCTACATTAATCTTACACTAACAGGCTTCTTGCAATCTTACACTACAAGAGCATTCCTGTTAAAGCTGCCTCAGCGAGACAATGAAGTCTTTTGGTGCTAAAAAAAACAAATTGCCTTGGGTGGTGGTGTTAAAAAAAATAAGGCTCTAAAATCTTCCAAATACTTGCTAAATGTGTCATTCTTTTGAGGGGTTTTACATAACATGTTAAAAAAAAGAAATGATCAGGCTTGTCATTACGATTGACTGTTGCATAAACACTGCTGGGATGTTGTCTTATTTTACTTTGTGTTGTGATTTTTTTTTAGTTAAATAGTTGCTGTCTTTATGTAGCTACCTTTCTGAAGAAAATGTAATCGAAAGCCAGACACACAAATGCATTGTCAATTACTTTTCTACCACAACCTCTAAATGACATTTGTATTGGGATAAATTCTCAATTACACAGCTATAAAGTTTCACACTGTTCAGTATATGGTTCATATAAGTCTTAAAGGAATGAAAAAAAATATCTAAATGTTGCACAATTTGAGAATAAACGTTTTTGAACTATATTACCCTTGAGTCTTACTACGACTATACGCTTTGAATTAAAAAAAAAACACTTAAGCGATAATCAAAGCGCGCAACAAGTTACATTCCCGATATTACGTAATCTAAGATTGGCATAAATTGACGCAAAATACTATTAATGCCACTTGCTTTGGAGCAATACAGAACGTGCATTAAAACGTTAATGACGATTTCAAATAAGTACATTCATCGTTTACACGCTAACAAATGTGGCATATTTATATCATAATGAAGAAAAATAACTACGGCATGTCCCGATGGACAAACTACCACAGTAACTTCCGACTATTTCCCCTCGAACGCTTATCGAAAAAACGCCCGATAATTACGACTTATTACAGAATAAATGGACGCTTCTTACAACTCAGTAAAACATGCAAACCAAGCCCGGGAGGCGGTAAGTACTGTTCATTGTGCATTTCCGTACTTTTTTACAGGCCAAGTGTTTTTTTAATATATTAACACTGCAAACATATTAAACATATGTCATCAAAATAAAAACACTTAACGGGATCCACTTAATGCTTCCCCCCCACCATGTTATGCATGCAATCATTTCTAGATGTTCTATTTGTTGGGTGAGGTATTTAGTAGCGCTGTATTTTGTGTTTTCTTGGCGTGCACTGTTGCCTGGTTACACTGAGTGAGCGAAATTTATGCCAGTTTGCTTCCCTCTGTTGGCTATAAATGCTACTGCAGGATGGAGAACAATGTGTAATGTTTGAGTGAGCTATTAATAAACACTCACCAAATATGTGTGAGAAAAATGATTACTGTGAGCTTTTGTCCCCAACACTAATTGAATTGTATTTTTTTTTCTACCTATTTCTAGGATGAGTTGAGGATTGAAATGAGGAAGAAGAGCCTCCTCATGTTAATCTACCAACATCTGATGAGGCATGGGTCAGTACTGACTTTAGTAGATTCTCTAAATATTTCTCACAAAAAGCAAAAAGGTCAAAATATTGCGCGTCTATCCAACAGCTATGTGAACACAGCAGTGGCCTTGGACCAGGAGATGAACGGAAGCGTGAAGAAATTTGAAGTTTGCGAAAATGTCGACTTAGAGATGATGTTGATGGAGTACGAGAGCTATCACTATGTCAAGTACCAGAAGTATCCCAAACTTATCAAGAAAGTCGTAGAACCAGGTGACACGATTTAAGAGAGGCATAATAACGAAACACCGTCGTGCTTAAAAAGTCTTTATCGTTTCAGTTCTCATTCAAGGTGATAGCAGGAATTTAAAAAGTGGTGGAAAAAAGAGGTGAGTGTGCAAGTCAACGTTGTTTCACTCGGGATCAATATGAATCTTATTGACATTATTTATATTCAGCCTTTCACCTCATTTTTCTGCTAGGGCCGCTTGTTCCGTGGTGAAACCTCTCCCCAAAATCCTGCCTCCAAATCTTGGCGGAGACGTCCGAGGGAATGCCGCTGCTCCTGCACATCCAAATGTACGCAATCCATTCACTGATAAAAGAAGGATTCATTTGGAATGATTTACCTTTTTGTTTCATTTTCCAGGGTGATAGCTTATCTTGTCCTTCAGAATTCACAGACTTTGTTCTCAGTGTTTCCCCCATCGCTTCTGCGCAAGCTGGAGGGGCGGCCATGACCAAGAAGGTGCTCCATTATAGTTTAGTTGTGAATTGAATAAAAATACGGTACTTTGCGTCGAGATTCTAAACATTGTGTATATATATTGTGTTGTAGGGCCAAACCACCTGCAAAGGAGATGGCCAGCAAGAGGTAAATTCCCACAGTTGTTTATCTTTTCTTTATGATGACGCTCAGCTACGGCGTAACCCAAATTTCAATTTGAATGTTGCATAGTCTTATCATGAACTAACTTAAGCTCTAGTAATCCAAATCTTTATTGCTGCCCTTCTTATTAATTTTCTTAGTTATTTAATTTGTTGCTGGGCAGGATCGGCTGCTGAAGCCACTCAGTGGTTTTGCGGGACTGGATGGTGAGATGAAAGAATTTGCCACAGTCATTAATAAGGTACCACACACACACACACACACACACACACACACACACACACACACACACACACACACACACACACACACACACACACACACACACACACACACACGCACACACACACACACACACACACAATGTTGAACAGATTGGAGGCAAAAAATACAACTGGTTCATGAAGCACATATGAAGCTTCATTTGCCCATCACAACATTGACACTGCCTAAGATGCATAAATTGAATTATGTGATTGTAGTTTTTTGTGATGTAGAACTGTACTTCATCTAAATATCTGATCCGGTGTGTGATTCCGTGATCCCACACGCCGCACAATAAAGTGCAGTAAAGTTCTTTTGTCAAGATGTCCGTCTGTTTCTATCTGTTAGCTTCCGCGCGTATCACTCTGTCTGTGCGTCTGTCCCATTTCAGGACATTTACTTGCACAGCCCCAACGTAAAGTGGAACGACATCATCGGCCTGGAGGATGCAAAGCGATTAGTCAAAGAGGCCATCGTCTATCCCATTAAGGTACGCCGGCTGCTATTCCCGCCGCTTCTTCGATTCTGAATACATCTCCTTTAAAAGACGGGGGGGGTCAGGCAAGTCCGCTAGGCTGACATGAAATCTATACGTGGGATAATATGGCAACCCGCTCATAGACGGAGGGACGGGAGAATTTCTATCCACGCTCATCACTCGGGAGGCTTCTGATGGATGCGATGACATCAAATCAGGTCGTCTGCATCCTCTTGACATTTACGCAACGAGATGAGGACCGATGCGAACGTCTATCTGGGCTCCCTGCAGCGCTTCCTTTATTGAATAACATCCCGCCACCACTTTCTGTCTCCATTACTATTGGTTCTCCAGGGTAGAAGGTCACTTTGGTGATTTCACACAGCACCTGTTTATCACCTCAGATTCATATTAATGCACATATTTTGTTAGGGACGCCCTTTACGTTTTTTTTTTTTTTCGAAAACGTGCTCCTTTTTAATGTTACATTTCTGCTTGCCATAGTATCCCCAGCTTTTTAAAGGACTCCTTGCTCCATGGAAGGGATTGTTACTTTACGGACCTCCAGGTAAAAAAAAAAAAAAAACATCTTAATGTGATATCGCTGTTTTAAATGAGCCGGAACACAACTCACAGGTACGGGGAAGACCCTGCTGGCTAAGGCGGTGGCTACTGAATGCAAGACAACCTTTTTCAACATATCAGCATCAAGCTTAGTGAGCAAGTGGAGAGGAGACTCGGAAAAATTGGTTCGGGTCAGTATTTAGCAAGCACTGGTCACGATATTAGATCAATAAAAATAAAACGATTGTATTTCATTTTCATAATAGGTAAAGAAACTGGCAATTTAATTTTCTGTCACAAATTTTTTTTGGGGTTGCAGGTTCTGTTTGAGATGGCCCGCTACCACGCGCCTTCCACTATCTTTCTAGATGAGGTGGAGTCAATAATGGGCCAGAGAGGATACAACATACTGTAAGCGTTACATAATTTAACAAATCTTCTCATCCTCAACATCTGCCAAAGTCTTGAAATGAATGAATAAATCGTTTTTATTAATCGTGATTTCAGAGGCGAGCATGAGGGCAGTCGAAGGTTGAAGGCGGAGTTGCTGGTCCAGATGGACGGACTGGCGAGATCAGACGAGCTCATTTTTGTACTGGCCGCCTCCAATCTGCCTTGGTAACATACAAACTTTATAATCGTACAATGTTAAAATTGACCAATTTTTCCTTA
Source organism: Syngnathus leptorhynchus (assembly GCF_054491065.1). Lineage (NCBI taxonomy): Eukaryota > Metazoa > Chordata > Actinopteri > Syngnathiformes > Syngnathidae > Syngnathus > Syngnathus leptorhynchus. Next base: position 8,990,871 of record NC_141206.1, on the reverse strand, counting down.
AAAAAAAAAAAAAAAACATTGGAAGGAAATTTCATCTGTAGCCTCACATTTGAAAGCCTCCCTTCTTCAGGGAACTGGACCAAGGTATGTTAAGAAGACTAGAGAAGAGGATTCTAGTTGGTCTTCCTCCTGAGGAGGCCCGCCAAGCCATGATCTCTCATTGGCTGCCTCCCGTCAGCTTCACGGGAGAGCTGCAGCTAAAAACCGAGCTAGACTATCAACTTCTGGCTAAGGTAAGTCGATCCACGTTTTGCTATGGTTTCTTGTCAGGATTGGCCAAATAGTCCATGAAATGTTTCTCGGACAGGAAATGAATGGCTACTCGGGTTCTGACATCAGACTGGTGTGTAAGGAGGCCGCCATGAGACAAGCCCGTAAAATCTTTGAAGCTCTGGAGTCAAATAAGAACGGTAGGACAAGGGCAAGTTCACGTCTCTACATTTAGGTGCTGATTGAAAGGCTTTGTGCAGGAGACACGCGTGCCCAAGCCATGCGGCTGGGAACGGTGAAAACGCAGGACTTCCTGGAAGTCCTGGCCCACACCAAACCGTCGGCCAGCGGGTTAATGGAGAAACACACGGCTTGGGAGAAAGACTTTGAATCCGTCTGATTGTGTTGACGTGGTTCTTTGACATTATCTGGTGTTGTTTAATTAGAAGAGTCATTAAAAAGCAGCTATGAGATATCATTGGAAGTCTTTTTTTTTTTTATCTGCTGCAAGTGACGTTATAGTAGATTCTTCAGGATGTGCTCGACGGCATCCGGGAAAGCGTGGCACGTCAGGTGAGGAGGCGGCTTGATTTTATTCTCGTCTCCTTGTCTGTATTTACCTGAAACGTGATCGCAGATGTCAAGTTCCAATTCCCACAGAATTTGACTGGAAAGCTTCAATCTCACCAGTTCGGACCAGAATTCCCAACATTCCGGCACTCTGAGCTCCTCCGACGTCATCCCTGGCATCCTGCGAGAGAAGACGGATCAAATTGAGAATAAAAGTCGATTCAGTTCCACGAAGTAAGCGTTCGCTTACGTCTCCTATCATGACTGCTTCATCTGGGCTGCATCCTAAATCAACCAGAGCCTACATGAAGGAAAATATTTTTAAAACAAAGTCTCGTAAGATCCAATAAAATATTTTCAAGAAGATGGTGGGGGGAAAAAAAAAAACCTGTGTGAAAAACGTCTTTTCCGGCTTTCCCACGACAGTTGCTTTACAGTCCGTGGCATACTCCAGTCCGGTGACAAAGGGCCCGGGGCCGAGAGCCAAACCATCTTTCCTTTTATAGTAACGAGCCTTATGGATGGCGAAGAGCGGCGCACCATCCAGGATCAGTCTGAGGGACAGAAATGTTATTAAGTCAAGACAACCGCTTTAAATCACATATCAGGTCGATGTAATCACCTGAAAGCCTCGTTCATAGTTTGGTAGTCGAAGTGATCGGGAGCGAGTCCGATGACGACAGCATTCGGGTCGGATGTGTCGATACCTGCAAACGATGCAGTGACACAAGATGGGGGGGAAAAAAGCTTCAAAACTGCTTCATGAACCGGTTCTAGCACCGTTGATTTAAAGGTGCCGTCTAGAGGGGTAAAAACAAAAATGGTTCATGAAGCAATTCTGAAGCTTCATTTTCCTACCATAAGTGACACCTGTCACGAAAGAAATTAATGCTTTCGATGGACCGTTTTCAGCTGTGTACCTGCAAAATCTAGAAGGGCACTGTCCTCCACCAGGAGCAACGGTCTGTGTTTTGTCTTCTCTAAAAGACTCCTCGCGGCACTCAGTGATGTGAAGATCTCTTTTTCCTACATGACAGACGTAAGATGATTACAGTCGTTAAGTCAATTTTTGTTTGGTTTGTATTTTATTATTTTTACCTGGAGGTCAAAGTTGAGCCGTTGAAGCCTTTCCAGCAGGTTCTTCTTATTCTCTTTGGTTGTGTTGGTCACAAACTTGATGGCGACAGACGCCTGCCGTAGCCTGATAACACGCAAATATCAAATAAGTTTTAGTCCTTTTCTGTCCTCATTCAAAGAGAGCGTCTCACCTGGACAGGGCGTCCTGAGCCCCGGGAACTGCCGTGTCTTCTATGTGCAGAGTTCCACTTAGGTCAATGAGGACGGCTTTTAGAGCGCGTCTGCTTGCCATTTTTTTCACCTGCGTGAGAGAACGTGAAAAAAAAAAAGATGGCCATTAAAAATGTAATCCTTTATGTTTAATGCGGTCATTTCTATGTGCTTGACAAAAGCTACTTGGCCTTCAGTCTGAGTACAATTTGTTAAACTGATAAATAAAAATAAAGTCCACTGTAAATGGAGGTTTAGAGCGCTCGAATCGTTTATTCTGTTTTTGATGGATTATAATCGTAAATCATGCAGAATTGGCAAAATGGATCAGATTACTGTGTTGTTCAAACCTAGATCAGAGAAAATCGAGAGGATTATAAACTGGTTGTATGGTTTTTAGCCTAGAATGCAGATCTGGATGAGTGAGTTGTGGATAATTTATTGGAAGAAGACCGTGATCCCCTATTATTATTTAGACATGCTTGGATTTTTGTCATGTAGTTATCAGTTTGGGGGACTTACTTACACGGCTCATGTCCCATTTCTGTTATTTGTATTTCGCTCAGTTTTGAAGCAGAATCCAAGCCAAAACAAAAATTGGAGCCCAATAGCAAGCATTGCAGGTAATATACTGAGCTGATATTTTCAGTTGTTTCAAATTTTAGGTTAGATGGTGTTTAAATGAAATGCAATTAAATAATTAAATAAAACATCTCTACTCAATGTTGATTTTAGTTTTTGTTTGTGCTGTTGCATGAAGATACATTAGAATAAGTGTCTGTGAATGTTGCTACAGAGAGTATTTCATTTTCAATGCAAGATTAATAAAATAGCCATCTATACAAAATCATGAATGCCATTTTATATTAGACAGTCAATGTAAATGTTTAATACATTATGGTTTGCAATGGTTTACAACTGCAATGCAAGGACTGTAATCTATTATTAATTACCTTTAAGAAAAACTTATTTAGGCAATGCATACTTTATAGACCAATCTAAACTGCATCACTGACATGTTTAATAATGTTCTGCAATGTTCTACTGACGCGGAAATCTACGATGGTAATTCAAAATGATGCAAAATGTCTTGGTAACGACAACAAGCGTAGTTATTAAACTAACAATAATAAAAATACATGAACGTGTTTTAGATCAGATAAAAGGCTTTTAAAAGGAAGTTTAGCATGCTAACCTTTAGCTGTTCTTACTTTCGTTTTCTCTTCTTCTTCGTTGGTTAAATAGGAAGCCTTTCTAAGTTTTACTGGTCAGTGCTGCCTCCCCACTTAAATGTGCATGTATAATGAAAAGGAGCTCTCCTTTGTGATTTCACTTTGTTTCCACCACATTTCTAGGCTGTAATCATCCTTAACCACTTAATCACTCATTACAAAGATGGGGGGAAAAACATGAGGCACATTCCACTAATGACAAACAGACATATCGCATTAATGGGTAGCTTATTGTACGGTATTAGTAAAAGACTAAACCTTATCGTGACATGATGCCAAACATAAATCCTCTTTTCATGTTACCTCTTGATAGTGAATACATGTTTTTCAGTTTTTGTTTATACATATATTTTTACATTTTACATTGGATGTGGAAAACATGGTAGAGAAGTGTCAGAATGAAGTAAAAACTATATTATGCATTTATTTCCTTTGACCCTATTTTATTTTTATCCCATCAGTCTTAAATCATAAATGCATACCTAGATGGATGGGGTTGTATTTTAACATCAGCAACTAAGCTTTTATTTAAAAAAGAAAAGAATCATACCTCAGTGCCACATTGAAGCCCAAAAACACTTGCAAAGACAGCCTGTAATCACTTTACACATATTATTGTAAAACCAAAGCTCACAGCAGCCTAATCAGAGATTAAACCGACTTTTGCTGTTAATATCCCTCTGATAAACATATGCTTTCAATTCTAGGAGAGCCGCATTGACCTACCCTCATATTTTTAGGATCAAAAGTTGTTAATAATATTTGTCAGGATCAACAGGGCAGGAAATTGTGATAATTCACAGCATATGGGGATTATTAAAAAAAAAAAAGTGGAGCAGCAGGGAGTGGATGAGCAGAGCAAGAGAAATGTGTCAATATTAAAAGAACGGAAAGAGGTAGAGAAAACATTATTTGGATTGGATTATGACAGGCTGTAAATTTATTCAGAAAAGAAACTTCACAATTGAGATGATGGCATTACAAATAAATACGACATTGTTTTTCCACACATTTGGCACAATTCTTTTAAAAGCAAATCATCAGTTGCAATATGACTTGCAGCAACAAGTGTCTCTGTGGTAACAGTGTAAAGCTAATTCAGATTTACAAATAGGGGAATATGCAGTCCTCATTTAAATGGAAATTTATGTTTAAGAATGTTGGAGGAATCTATAAAAAACAAAAATGTAAAAGCACAGGGAAAACATGCAATCTCCACACAAATTGTGCAGGAGATGTAAATTACTCACCACATAATTTTGGACATATCAACATTAAATGACAATTAAAAAAAAAAAAAAAAAAAAAATAGCGCAACTGAAGGAATCTGCTGTTTTGTTTTTTTTCTTAGAAAGTATTAAACAACATTGCTTCCACCTAAATGTCAACTGTGTGTGTCAGTTGTGTGAGAGCAAGAGCGAGATTGTTCCTTGGTCCTTTGTTCTTTGGTCCTGCAGCTCGGCTTTGTGACCGGTCGTTACCCAAAAAGCAACAGAAGGACGATGGAGGCTGAATTCACAATTATAAGAGGCACTAAAAAAACAAAGATGGAAACACATTTAACTTTAAAAGTTAGGTACAAAAGAACATGATATAAGTCAGGGACAAAAGGAACTCACCTCTCATGATCATTCGGACTGAGCGGATGAGATTGAGAATTTGGGCTCTTACTCCCGGGTCATCTCCAAAACCAGAGACCCCATGGTCGACACCTGATCCAACTAAAGACAGAAGAAAATACTTAAGTCAGATGGTACAGTACAGAAAACACAAAGTAGTGCAGAAATACGATTGAAACGCAGTCTGGCCAAAACAAACGAGAGCTGCACTTTATGAGGGGGGGGAAAAAAATCTGATTAGTCAAAGATAATCTTCATTTATGGCGATGTATAGACTAAACAATGCATTATGTTAGAAAGACGCATGACTGTTTTACATCTCTATCAAAAACAATCACAATAACAAACTGGCCTCACTAGCAGACAACAAAAATCAAACGTTATTGATGTTTACGTATGTTTTAAAAATGACGAATAAACACTTACTTTTGCTGAGAAACCTTTCTTCGTGCAACACAGCGACAGCATTTGTGCACAGAATAGCTGTCTGGATGAGTGCATAGAGAGTAAACGCCATGCTGGCAACTTCTCGTACGGAGACAGAGGGCCGTAAATGAGCACAAAACGTCGTGCAAAAGAAAAGCATCGTAAATCGCATAATGGGGACGTAAACACTGTGACGTAGGAGACGCTCGAAACAAATGCTTTTTTCTGGAAATGATATGACATGTTAATATTAATAAATGATTTGTGTACAATTAGGAAACATTTACGGTGTTATTTATAGTCTTTTAATTTACGCATACAATAAATTGCAGAGAACAGGAACATAGGTTATTTAAATACATCTGCAGTTTATAACATCTTTCTTAAAGGACAACTTTATCCATTCATTTGGTTCAATGTATAAACAAGATGTATGAGTTTTCATTTTACACACTGTGAGACACAAATGACAGCATTATCATTTTTTTTCTCTTTAAATAATCATATTTTAAGGTCAGGGTCTGCGGCCCCAATAGTAAAATGAAAATAGGAAACACATTTAAACAGACTGTGAAGATGATTATTCCCACATTGGACGATATATATACAATTTTAGTCGGGATATATTACAAGTTTCATTTATACAATTCCTGTCCATTCATGAAAGTGAAGCCTTTAATGTATATTTTTTGTATTTGTTTGAGAAAGTCAATAAAAAGTACATTTTTTGGGATGTTTGTGTGCAGAATACTTTGGGACAATATGACAAATGATGTTCTTTTGAGGTAACGTTTCCTGTGTGTTTAGAATGAATATGTTCACAGTCAATAATGGCTGATATGTCAATTACTAACATGACAGCAACAAAAACAGTAACGACATCAGCATGAGGACCATCCTCATCCAGTGTGTGTATTTACAGCAGCAGTTCTGAGTCCTGAATAAAAACAGCCTCAACCCCATTCTTTGTACCTTTAAAAACTCTTGGAAAAAGTCAGGTAGTTGAATCTCAGCAGATTAGTCTCGAAGACCTCTTTGGGGTCCTAGTTGGAGTCTTGACTGCTGATTTTCCATCAATTTCTCTTTTAGGAACTCAATCCCAAAGAACAGGACAACTGTGTCTGGTGTGTGGTGGTGGGGGCATAAGTCAGCTATTTATTCATATGGGAGCTGATCTTTTCTTTTCTGATGATGTTTGCGTATGGAATCTGAAGGGTAAAACAAAAAAGTAGAGAAATGTTAGTAAGCAGCAAATTAAACATGTATCAATAATTGTTGAGGTGAATTTTGCGTATTCGGCATTCGCAATTTGTGCGTGCACGAAGGCGTGGCAAGTTTGTGACAGAAAGAAAAGACAAATGGAGGCTGTCAGTCTTTTAGTCAGTTGTGATGATTGATTCGCATGCTGCACACGAGCTTCTCACCCATGAAAGACAAACATAATTGGATCTACTGCACTGTACCTTTTATTTGGATGCACACATAAGCAACAACAGTATTTTATTTGTATTCATTTTTGCATGTATTGTCTTACCATTTGTAAATGCTGGACCATCTCTTCTCTGTAAGCTAGCTCTCTTTTCATCTGGTCTTGGAAATTATCTGAAATGATGATGACAATTCATCAAGTAACTGGTAACTCCATAATAGCACAAAATCAACTTGACTTGGAACTTACGGAAGACAGGAAACGGGGAGGTGCCCTTCAAAGCGTGAAACTCTTGCTCCAGTCTCCTTCTGAAGTCTATCTGCTCCAGCAGAACTTTCTGGAGCTCCTCTGTCGGGGATAAAAAATAAAAAATAAATTAAAAAATGACAATGTTGCAAAACAGCTTGCATGCATTCATTATAGTGTGTGAATGAAAATATCTTTGCATACCTTTCTCCATATTCTCCACATCCTTTTTGAGCTGCACAGGAGATGTGGCTTCTTGACTTTGGTCACCTGAGAAGGCAAAAGGTTTTTAATTGATATGAAAAAATATCTTACGATCAACCACAGCAGAGCTGATCTTGATCAGCGTTTGAATTGTTCCCATCTCCAACCTGTGAAGAAACTGTAATTCACCGTTTGACCGCTAGACGTCAGTGTCCCATTACAAAATGCGCTATTAGTCAAGTTCTTTTACATTTCAATTGATCAGTTCCACATTTTAAGGAAATTACAATGTCCTATCACCGATGATCGTTTTTTGTTATAGAGTTTCAATAAAAAAAAAAATTATAGTAGGTTTGTATAAGCAGAATTTGGGCTCCACATTGTGTATCAGATCTTGTTAGATTGGGCCTTCCTCCCATATTCCAAAATGACAATTCTTAGCTTCATTGAAATCTATAAATGGTGTCAGCAGTGGCAGCGCTAGAGTGGGGGGGCGCGAGGGCACCGACCCCCTTCTGGAATTTGAGCCCCTTTCAGGTGCCAGACCAGATAATTGACTTTTGAGTATTTTCCGATTTTTCCTGTATGTCCACATTCCTACATATGTAAGAATCTTTAACAGCGTTTTCTGAAGAATTTTTGGAGTTTGTAAATATTTGATTTATGCTTTGTGGACTCCTCGACCCCCCCATAGCAATGTGACCAGTTTGAAAACAGCAGGCGATGCACGAGATGATGAAGCAATCGCCGACACTCGACGCGTACGGTTTTCCTCCAGTCGTTTCATATCCCCCTCAGCCCTCCTATGCTCTTTCCTCTCATTCAGATCCGAGAGTTCCCCCTCTCGCCTCTTCTTTTCCTCTCCTCTCTCTGTCTCATTTGACAAGCAAATTTGCAGACACTGCCCGAGGATAACAACCTCGTTTGACAGTCAATTAACCGTGAATAGTCAAAGCCAAAGCGGTTTGCATTACATAAATGGAAAATTAGATTATTTTTTTTTTTACCTCCCTAGAAACAGAGGGAGAGTTTAAAGACAGTGGAGGCGGTAAAGGAAGGGGAGGGTTGCATTCTCAAAGGAGTCAGGCCTTCTAATCACGTAGAGCTTCCCAACGCCCAGGGAGACGTTTGGCAATCAGAGGGAAGGTGGTCTCATTTAATTTGTTTCGTGTAATTTTTCGAAATACATTACGCATTATGTGCGGAGATCATTACGATGCGTGCGTGCGGGTGTGTCCGGGGTAGTGGGTGTGTGCGTTTGTGTAAGCGGGGGTAGATATAAATGTTGGCACAGATGTCATAAAGCACTTTTAATGTCTTCCTGACAGATATAAAAAGGCAATAAGCTGTGATCTTTTTCAAACAGCAAAGGTTTTTTTGCGCTGAGGATGGGGAAGGGGAAGAGAGGAGGGTGAAAAAAAAAAAAAAAAGGCAATTATGTCTGCGGCGATATTGGTCTAGGATGGAGGCTGCCAGAGACGCTGCTTATTTCTGAGCTGATGTTTTCTCGTTGAACTATAACGGCTCCCCGAGGAGCGAGAGCCTCGGCGACAATCGGGTTAAGCATCTTTTTAGGTGATCTCTTTCTTGCCTGTGTGTATTTAGACACTTCATTGGGTACACTTGCTCCATCTAATAAGATCTGAAACCAGGGATGAATAGGTAAAAAAAAAAAGCCTTCACGCAGATAATTAGGATTTTGTGTCAGAGTCGAGAATGATTTTATAATTTTTGCAAGACGGTTATATTAGAGCAATTTGCAGAATGTCGATGACCATTCGATTCACCGATGGTTATATGCTTATAATTAAATGAATAACAATGAACTATTGATAGACATCTATTGGTATGGACTTTTGCAAAATTTATTTAAGGAGAAAAAAAACTCAATTTATTTAAAAACTGACTGCGTGTGAAATCTGGTTCTAGTTTATTGAATGCAAAATTTTGTTTGAGGTTTCCCTGAATTTTTGAGTTCACCCAACTTTTTTTTGTTAACAGTGTAACCAACCAACCCACCTATCAACTATGCAAATCAGATTTATTCTAATTGAAGAAGACAAATAACCTACCCGAGCTTTCCCTCCAGTAGTCTGGCGCCGGTACTGATGTTTCATTCTCGACTCCAAAGAAGCTGCTGGGCTCTTTGTTCTCATCTTGAAGACACAATGAGATATGTTTACTGAGACGGTATAACACGTCGTGTGTATGTGTGTTTTTATGTGTTTACGACAGAGTGTGCCCCACCACAAAACAAAGTGGAGCATGTCGTCGATGTGAAAGATGAGAGCAGAAAATGAAACATCTCAGAAATACGTGTCACATAAAACACCTCACAGTCACTCAATGGAAAAAAAAAAGCCACCATAAAAAAAAATGGCAAATATAAAAAAATAGTGTTTTTAGAAAAATTGACAGTAAGTCAAAGCTGTTTTAATAACGAGCCTTTGTTCATGAATATAAGAAAAGTGTTTTAAACGTGTGCCCACCTGACATGGAGTCTTTGGTTGCGTAGGCAGGCAGTCCTTCGTTTCGGTTTTTGTCCATCTGGAATCACAAAGATTCGAAGATTACATTTGCAACATGTCGTAGAAAATATCAAATAGGTCAACATGTTTTTCTCATCTTTTTTTTTTTATTGAAAGAGTCAACCCCTGAGATTTATTTCAATATTTTGTCTCACTCCTGCCTCCGCCACTGCTCGGCCCGCCAGGTTAATGCGAGTGTCAACAGGTTAAAGATTAGAGTTGCCCTAAACAGGCTGAGGAGAACAAACATGAGGTGGTCATTAAAGAGCCCACATGGCAGTCAAGATCAGGGCGGGGTGACTCTTTCAATTCCAACAGGGAGAAGTCGGCCTATCAATCTGCTTATGCAGATCACATCGCGGCCTGCCGCAACGCCATTTAAATAATAATTAGCTGATGTGGCCGGCGGGGGGGGGATATTTACGTCTTCTCTGCTGTGCGGCGGGCTGGAGTTGGAGAGCTGCAGGCTGGCGGGCGACGAAGCGGGCGAGCTGGGGGACTGTCGGGTGGGGTCGGCGGAGGGAGGGGGGCTGCCGCCGTACGCCGACACGCTCCCCCTCTCCTTCCCTCGTTCGTCGCCGGCACTGTTGCTCGGGGCGGGCAGGAACGGGTTCGTGCGAGTCTGCAGGGGCCGGTTAGAGAAGCCCCCGTCGTCTTCTTCGTCGTCCTGCTTGGAGGATTCCACGTCAACTTCTCCGTCCTCCTCGCTGTCCCCCGGCTCCGGTTCTCCTTCGCCGCCGCTTTCGCTGCCGTAACTGCAGCTGCTGCCGGGCGAGAGCCTCGGGTGGCGGTCAGAGCCGGCGGCGACGACCGGGCTAGACTCGTCGTTCGTCGTCCCGGCGAGGCCTCCTCCGTTGCCGTGGAGCTTAGCGATGCTCTCGGCGTCCTTGGTGACTGGGCGGAAGGCCGAGCCGTAGCTGGGCTTTCTGGTTTGGAGCGTGGGGTTGTCTAAAAGTTTGAGCCAGCTCTCCGAAGTCACGGGGCGGAGGTCAGGGGTCACCATGGTACAGTCGGGGTCAAAGAGGCTGGATCTGGATGCGGCGCTCCCGTTGTTGGGGGTCACGTTTGTAGCGACACCGTTCCCGTTAGCGGCTTCGGAGGAGTCGGACAGATCCAGGAAGGCCTGCCGGAGGGAGGGATTGTCAGCCAATGAGGAGAGGCTAGGCTGAGGCTGCAAGTACGTGGGCACCGGGATCCCCCCCGCCGCTCTCGGGGGCCAAAACATACAAAAGGGAGGATAAAAAGCATCCTTGCGTCCGGGCCATAAAAGACCCGACAGTCCCGCGCTTTTGTGGCCGGCCGAAAGGTCGCCGTCGTCTTTTTTCTGCTGGCAGAGACCAAACGCCGGGAAAGGGTAAGGCGACGGGAAAATGGACGCAGGGGGGAACTTTTGCAGCACGCCGAAGCCTTTGCTCGGGACGGGGATGACCGGGTAGCTGCGCGGCGTCTTCCGAGGTGACAGAGCGCCTCCTTCTAGGTCCTCGTCATCATCAAAGTGCGCTCTTTTGTGAGCGCCCGGGTCGCCGCCCATCATGTGGGGCACGACCGAACCGACGTTCTTCATGGAGGCCATGGAATGGCAGTGGCCCCCCGAGGGCAAGGCCCTCTTCCGGCTCCCTCCGTTGAACATGGCCTTGACGTCCTCCCAGGCGTACACCATCTCGTCGGCCGGATGCTTGTCGCTAAGTTTGAGGTGCCGCCGCCAGGAGTTGAAATTGGCGGCATCGGGTTGAGTGTACTTGGCGTCCGGCGTGCGATGGGAATGAAAGATGAACTTATTCGGGGAGAAGTACATGTTACAGAAGGAGCACTTGATGCATTTGGCCCGTGAGCTGTTGTAGCGGGCGGGGATGAAGTTACCCCGGCAACCCCAGGCGCACTCGTGCGTCACGTCGAAGGCAAAGTTATCGGGCAGTTTGGGAGGCATGTTCTCTCCCAGGAAGGACTTGCAGAGACGCTCGGCCTCGCGTTTGGTGATCATGCCGCAGCGGCGTGACGAGATGGGCATGGCGCCGGCGCGTCGTAGGATTTCCAACTGAACGGGGGTGCACTGGACGCAAGTGATGCCCAGCGCCACGCGGCGGTTATGGATCTCATTGTAACTGTAGTTCTTCAGCAGCGTGTTGGAAATCTGAGCCAGGCAAAGTCGCTCGTTGTTATCGATGACCAGCGACACGATGGGAACGCCGTAGAGGATGACCTGGCCCACCTGGTTGGGCTTGAGGGGCGAGGAGGAGGAGGAGGATGAGGGCGAGGATAAGGAAGACGAGGAGTGGTGATGGTTGGGCCGAGGAGGAGTCAGAGCTTCTTGCGGGTACGGGCCTGGTGGGCTGCTCATGATGATGTCATTGGGGTTGGAAAGATGAGACTTGTCCATACTTGCACGACAAACCTGCACAAGGAGGAAGAGAAAAAAGAAAATAAAGACGATTTGATGCTGCTAAAGTAAAAACACCCTTTTAGGCCAGGGCACAAAATGAAGATGTTCAAATGTAAAGTTACTAAATGTATCTTGGCATGATGTTTGGAATTATTTTCATGCCCGAAATTTTGCATTCTGCATTCTCTTTTGAGTTATGATTAGAAAAAAAATAATCTTGTCTTGCCAGCTGATGAAGAAAGCAAGTGAAATTAATCTTAAAATATTATTTGTGCATTTAAAAATATATTTTGAAAACATAAAAAAGGGCCAGTCCATGTTACATCAGGTGAGAACATACAAATTCAGGCCAACCAAACTTGTACTCCATTTAGAAAAATCTTTTCTAATATATAATTGCATTTAATTAATATTTGAGAAATGGTTTCATTATTTTACAAAAACTTTGTATTTGGAGGATGATTAACACACACCTCAAAATGAAAAAAAAATGCTACAGAAATGTTGTAGAAAGCATTTCATGTTCAAATCACTATACGACTTTAATAACTCGGCCAGCTATGTTTTTTAATAAATAATTACATTTCAGACTTCAAGATCTTAAATTTGTAAATGGAAGGACAAGGCACATTTTTTATTATTCCTACACAATAGCAGTATAATATTTGTGCATCTAATTTAATTGATTTAAAAATCTATATTTAAAAACTTGTCATGACAAAACACAGCATGAAAATGAGCATTTTAGTAAATGAGTTATTTCAATAGCAGAACGATTACTGATTTATTATTATTGTTGAATAATTCCCGCATGATTATCAGGGATAAAAAGGTTGAAAAGAAACAATTATGATTGAGCTTTTTTAAACAAAAAAAAAGAAGATCTTTTGAAGACCTCATTTTAAATAGGGTTGAAAACTTTTACAGCGCATTGACGCAATTTTGAGCGATCAACGGCAAATCACAACGCATAAAAATTCTTCCCTTCACAATTGCGCAACGACATGAATCCAAATTTGAAGCGTATCATTTAGTATGGTGATGATTTCAAAACGAGATGGAAAGGGGACATTTTCAAATATGTACAATTTAATTCGAGTGCTTACCTCTAGCAGCCGAGAGTCCTCCAAATTTTTTGTTGAAAAAAAATCCTTCTAACTTGAAAAATCACTTTTATCCTACATAGAATGAAAAGCTCATTTTTTAAAACCATCTAATATACAACCGCAATTAATTAACAGCGGCTTTGTTAGTTGTTGTTTTTTTTTTTAAATTGTGTCCAACTACATTGAAACAGATAGTCAGATGTGACTAAACCGCGGACGCACGCTCTGCTTTTATTCGCCTTTCAGAGGTGCCACGCTCCGACTTAATCCGTCTCTCTCTCGCCCTCCCTCCTTCTCTCTCTCTCTCTCTCTCTCTCTCCTTCTCTCCATTTGAACCTCACTCTCTCTTGCTCTCTCTCCTGTTTGATTGGCGTGTGGCTGGAGCTCAGCCCACCACCACGACCATCCCCAACCGGGACACACGCACGGCAGTTTATCCCTGCGCGTTTGGCCCTTTAGATGACTTGGAATGAACGGAAATAAAATAAAGGAACAAAAATATAGATTTATATTGAATCATGTCATAAAGTATCTTAAGCCGTCACTTTATTACAACAGTTCTTTTTAAACAATTGAACAGTAATTTTAGTGGGCGCTAATTAGGGTTGCGCTCTATTTAGTGTGAACAGGTTGGTGCTGTTGATCAAACACAAAAGTTTTTTTTTTTTAATACAGAAGTCGCAGTATAATTCAATGGGGAAAAAAAGGTGAATATTTGTCTGTTGGGTGCAATTCTGAAATGAATATGGTATTTCTTTTGTTTGAGTTTTTATTGTTTTGTGCTTTCCCGTTGTAATTAAAATGGACTAATACAATAGTGAAGTGGGTGTTCCAAAGTTAAGGTTTTAAATTTCTGCTCTGAAATACACGAGTGATGCTCAATTACTCCATCCACCAAAAATATGCAGACAAATTACAGATGGGAACGCGCAGACCTAAATATAAAGTCATGTAACCTAGATTGAAGAATGTCGTCACCTTCTTCAAATGTCTTTGCGTGAGGGAGATATGAGTCACAATTATTAACACCGTTTTGAAAAGTAAAAAGTTGAAAGTTAGATCGTTAAAAGTCAGACATGGCAAATATTTTGTGTCGGTAATCAGTTGTGAAAGGGCAAATTGAGATGAGCTGGCGGCCTCATTTTGGGATGGAGGGGTGAGAGGAGGGAGGGGGGGTGATGTTCTTGAATGAGCGCGTGCATGGGATGTGCATGGCGTGCACGCGCACGGAGCGCGCACCAACACACGAGCCCCATCTGCTCCTTTTCAAACCAATTTACCTCGTCACAGCGCGTGCTTTTGTTTTGCGACACACGCAAGGGGGCGGGGACGCGCGTGGCAGGCGCACTTGCAAAAGTGACGTCACAATGGAGTTTTATAAACAACAAATATTTGTATTGACTTAAAAATTGGAATTCCCTGCAGTTACAATAAAGTTTTTGTTGTGTCTATCTCGCTAATGCTTTAGTGCATGTAAATAACGCAAGGTGGGGCATTAAAAATTGGATTCAAAACTTTATTAACAGCTATTACGCCCCCTTTGGACTACATTTCACCGTTTTCACAATGCATTAGCAGATCGCCCCACTGAGAAATTCATCATGCATTAAAAAAAAAAAAAAAAAAAAACCTGGAACCGCTTGTGTGATTTTGCAGGGTCAAACCAGTGAAGCGCACGCACGCACGCACGCACGCACGCACCGAAGAGCGATGGAGACATAATAAATTAAGAGGTACAACACTAAGTGAGCTTGAGACATTTAACATCAAAGCTGTCAATAAACGCAACACGCCCCAGGTGAGTGATTACCATACTAAAATGTACCCCAACAGCCCTTTCTCTCAACATCAAGCCTTTTCTATTAGTTCATAATAAAATGAGGGAATTTATCTTGTTTTTTTTATTTATGTTCTATCTCGAATGGAGGTAAAATAGTCAAGGCGTGCATATATTATTAGAGCCAAGAATAAAGCTTTCCATTCATTTCGTGGCGATTAAAAAAGCAGATGTAGGCTACAATATGGTCGCTCCAAATGTAATCCTTACTTAATGCTGCGCTGTCTTTTACTGGAACGTTCCGCAAAGACTTAACGCGCCATTACAATTAACACACATCTTAAGCAAATTGAAGGAAAAAAAATCATAATGGAGATTATGATTCTTATTCCAGATTTTTTTTTATTACAGAAAGTGAGGCTTTTGAAGAGGATTGCCACCGTGCATGCAGCTAGGTCACCCTCCTTCCTGCACGACTGCATATCAAAATACAGCAGTT
Source organism: Syngnathus leptorhynchus (assembly GCF_054491065.1). Classification (NCBI taxonomy): domain Eukaryota; kingdom Metazoa; phylum Chordata; class Actinopteri; order Syngnathiformes; family Syngnathidae; genus Syngnathus; species Syngnathus leptorhynchus. The sequence goes on along the minus strand of NC_141206.1, from coordinate 8,975,358 downwards.
TGTTTGTTAGGCTCCTATTTGATGATACTCAGTTGCTCAGAAAGATAGGCAGCATGTGTGCTGCCTCGGGCACGGGTAGCAATTAGTACAACAGAAGATTACCATGCATTGTACTGACAAGCACTTTAGGTATAGGGGATTATGCAAAGGCACATAATAATAATAATAATAATAATAATAACAACAACAACAACGATATGAGTATTTTCTTGACTTGTCACCGATACCAAGTACCGATACCAAAACTTTTGATACCTAGAATTTACGCAAAAAAACAAAAAATTAAATTGGCATACTATAATTAAAAATAAAATCAGCATATTATGGTTGTTTTATATCAATAATCTCCTGCATACCTGCCAATTAAGCACCATGTTTTTTTATGTTCTTCTAATTTTGTGGCATTCCACTCGTGGATCACTCCAGATGTCAGCTAAAGTGAAAGTGCAAGGCAGATAGAGCATTCAGCTATGGCAGGTGATGGTTACTCACTCAATAATCCAGAGTTCCTAATTAAAGGCTTCCTCTGCTTTTAATGACCCCTGGACACAGGCAGACCTGCACAAGTTATTCTAAGTGGAATGAGTGATGAGACGTTGAACAGTGAACACTGCATCTTGAAGCCAATTAGCTTCAGCGCAGACAGACTGCTGGGCGCTACAGAGCATTTGAAAAGGTAAGCAGAGAGGCTACAAGGTCAGAGGATGGGTGGGGGAGGAGGTGTCACCTTGACCCAAGCATCCAAATCCAGTGTCTCCAGAAATGAAAACTAGGACTCTAATGGATTACTTTTTTTTGTCATTTTTTACATTTTTTTTCATCAATTTTTGTGAATATTATTCCATGCAAAACACCTCTAAATGTGTTGATGGTTTTTGTAGAAGTGGACTATTTGAGGGCACACTGTATAAGACTATTACTTTTTTTTTTGTCCAAGAGAATGATTGTGTTCTCCACAGGGTGTCAAAGTGACATCCTTACTACGGGGAGAAGATAACTAACTGGATGATCTCACAGTAGCACAGCTTAATTTTCTTTACTGGGGAATATTTGAAGGTAATGTAACTTAAATAGGCCATTGTGGAGCAAACGGCGCCATTTTATGTGGGGCATAAAATCAAGGCAACTCTCGAGATTGGCACTTAGACCTGAAAAAGATGTTGGAATGAAATACCGCAAATGTGGTCCCATAAGGCTTTTACTGTATTTTCTTATTAAGAGCGCCCGAGCTTTGTTTTCTGACGGGAATTTCATCCTTAATAACTTGGTATTCATATCTGTAATATCTTCAACGATATGAGAACATTTGGAAAGAAGCGCGACCCGCTTCGATAGCATGCTTATTGCCGCAAAGGTAACTCCGAGGTTGACCCCCGTCAGTTTTGAGAAGCTGGTCCCGCCTCCGATTTGAGGTGCTTTGTGAAATGATACACCTCGACTTATATACGATGGGTTTACCCATCTCGCCCATGTTTCGTCCCTGTCCGTCCATCTACCCGAGTAAACAAGAGCTATGTTAATGTGAACGTTAAGGGGGTCTATTAGCGTGGCAGACAGGAAACGGAACAACCAAAAGCTTTCTCTATCCGTTTATTATTAATGAGGCCTGGAGGTTAATTTACTGCTTAATCACCAGGCGGCATGGCGAGTGATGGGAGGGACGAATAAAAGCTGAAAGCGGGAAGACGTCCGCCAGAATGAAATTGAGCGAGAGAGTCGGTATTGACCAACACAAAGATGATTCCAATCACTGTGTGGATGTAATTGCTGTTAGTTAGAATATGAGCTCAGATGACTGGCATTGGAGAAGTTCTGTCAGAGCATTTAGATGTGCTTAAAAATGCCCGAAATCAAAAGCCGGGAAGTATAAATGAGAGAGAACGCCATGGAGAGCAAAAATCGACTCAAGAAAGAACAAGTGTGATCTGTTCATATAATATTTTCATTTTTACTTATTTCTCTTCACAGTGTCACAACAGTGTGACAAACCCCGCAAGCAGACACGCTTTAATTGTGTAATCCCGTGTGTAATCCCATCAAACATACTGTATAGCCGCACTCGACTCACCCAGATTATAGACTATGAGCAGTTAATCTTCATTTATTGTTTGTTTTGCCTTGTAAAAGTGACAAACACATTCCAGATAAAGTGATAAGAAAATATAGATAATATCGGGGAAGAAAAGAAAATTATTAGGGTATCTTTAGATTCTTCTTTATAATAAATCAATCAATTAAAAGTCCAAATATTAAAACCAAAAGAAATATGACCTCACACGACAAGACACAGTTCCAGGAAGCACAACTTCATACATTTCAATGACGATCAAGCCGCGTTTTCCTTTTTCAATTATTTGATTTCTAATTATTTGATATTCAAGTCGAATGCTTCATTCAGTTTGCTTTAGGGCTCCGGATTGAAAAAAAAAGAAATAAATAAAAGCAAAAGAAATGGCCATCAGGCAAAACAGTGAACAACAGAATTAAACGCTAATAATTATTGGTTCTGAAAAATAATTATTGTTCAACCAAATCACCGCTCTGGTGTTTTGGATTTAAATAAGAATTTATATTAGATGCGTTTGTGAGGGAGGGTGTGTGGCTCGCTCACACAAATCTCTCACCATATACACTTTAGAATTTTTTTTTTTCTTCCTATGCGGTACACATGTGTATATTATTGTCGAGGTGCCACAGGCTCATATCAAGAGCGCTCATCAAAACACATCTCATCATGGCGATCATTGTTATGATGATGATGATGATGATTCTCGCTGATCTCTCACTGATCCATTCACTCCTCAACACCCCTTAGGTAGCGGTGGAAGTGAAGGATTAAAAGGCCCGGGCTGAAAGAGGCATGCTTGGGATTGACACTGATCTGACGAAGCTAATGTGAGCCCATGTTGTTTTTGAAATAGTGACATCAAAACAAGGGTGTCACATTAAGTCCAAACACAAACAAGATGTTTTTCTTCACTTTTGTTTGATCTGGATTATTATCCTTTTAACACCGATATTATCTTAGTTTTAAATGCCAGATGGTATGTTTGGACAACAGAGGGCGGGGGGGGAAACAGATTTCACATCTGCATGATCATTAGTATGCAGTGAAGTTCAAGGAATTTGATTACATACATTATCTGGATTATTTTTGAAAAAATATATTCGGATTCCTTCTTTTTTTTTTTTATCATGCTACCACTTGACGGAATAATATTGAGTGGGTTCAACAAACCTTTTTTTTTTTCCCTTCTGGATTAATTCAGTGTTTGGTCCTGACCAGTGTGGATTCAAGTTCAGGTGGCCACTTACTTAAAATAATAATAATAAAAAAAAGAATCATAATAACCCAGCAGGTTTATATGTATGTCCAGTTGTCCAAAATGTAACTCTTCCAAAAATACTTCCTTTAACAGCTTTCACTAAAACATAGATTTACAAAAATCATATCTGGGATCATAAATATGTTTGTGTCTATTTTATAAAATCCCTGCAGGATTACTGCCACCAGGCGCCGGGCCTGCTAAGTAAGAATCACCGAGTGTCAAATGGACAGATGGGCCTATTTGGGATTCTTTTAAGTGTTCCACTGGCTCTTCTATCATCTAATTCGCATGGTGGTGTTTGGATCACGTGGAATAAAAGCAGTACATACAGGCAAGAGTGCATCTGAGGTCATGTGCGATTTCAAAAGTTATTTTTATCAGGGCAAGTTTAACGATGATCCTGAGCGTGTCTGATCTTTTAATGAATGTTATATTTTAGAGCTCTCGCGTCCTCTCTTTGATCCCAAACTGCTGGTTAAGTTGGATTTGGGATGCTGTCTGACCATCCATGCATCCAACCATCCATCCATCCATCTGACCATCCATCCATCGTCAACTGAGCACCACTTAGCAGCTCCACGGAGTGATTTAAAGATCTTCACATATTTACCGAGGCTAATCTCTCCACTAAGACTTCCTGGTATTTAATGTCTGGGTTTAACCTATAGTTTGACATCTGTATACATCATGGATCATAATCCAGTGATACAACAGATGTTAACTTTCCATGCAAACAGTTGAAGAGTCAGGTGAAGGTGGAGCTCTACAAAAATAGGTCTATGATCCAATAAAGATCTCACAGAAAGAAAAGCAAAGAATGTCATTATCATGCCCTTTCCCCCCCCCCCCCCCCCCGTATGAACTTCAGGTTTGATTTATCGCCCTTCATTGCTTCCATCTGTGTCACCGGGCGTTCCTTCCAAAATCCTTGGAGAAGCCTTCAGTGAAGTGGATTTCAGCATTTCCTCTCTCCAGGCACCCACACGCCCACCCACCCAACCTCCTCCATCCCCCACCCGTCCCCTATCATGTCATCACGTGTCCTGCGGGATCAGGGAAATGATTAAGGAAGACAATTTCAAATACCTTTCTAGTTTCTCCCCGATGACATGGCAAAGTAGGTGGGCACGGGGAAGATGGCAAAAGGTGCACCCCGAGTTGCATCCTGAAGATACGAATGAGGGCAAAATTAAGCTCTACTTTTTGGAGACTGTAAAACAAATCATTTTCAAGAAAGTGTTCAATCTGACATACATATAAGGATCCCCAAAGTGTGACATCATGGCGGGGTGTGTGTGCGTGAGTGTATGTAAAAGAGAGATAATGAGATCTTGCTCAGCTGAGGCCCTGGTCTTGATCCCCAGAAGCCCCGGACTCATTTCAGTGGCAAAAGAACTCTGAATTGAGAGAAGATGAAGCAGAACACCTCGAGCATAAACACCGGCGTTGCTTCACGACTGCCTTTAGTTTTTGTATGTTTGAGCATGGATTGTATGTCATGGTAATTGTTTTTTTTTTGCCCTCACTTTCACTGCTCAGCAGTTTTGTTATTCATGTCGTTTAGGAAACGCACTGAGCCCTTTCAACTTGTTTTCATTGCGAGTCAAGACAGGGGGAGGATTGTGGAAGGATTTGGGACAGGCTCAACTTGATCCGCACTCAGCTGACAAAATGTCTCTTTTTGAAAGCAAATCGTTGTATCAAGTTAAATGTGATTGGTAGATTTTTTTTTCGGCTATTTAACCATCTGGATCCAAACCTGCTTGACTACAATAAAGTACATGAAAAGCTATGTTGAGGCTAAGCTAAAGTAGGTAAACACTATATATGCTTCTCTTTTGTGCAGCTGTTTCATCTTTTATCATTATGATTTGAAGTCAGTCAATAGTGATTCCTACATTTCAATTTAATACATTTCATGCAGAAAGAATCTGCGCAGGGGCAAAGTGAGTCACGTGACTCAAAAGTGAGTCGGCCATCTTGAATTTTGCATGACTCAGAACGTGACCCTATCAAATAAATACACATGGTGAATTTGTACGTGGGAGAAATCTTGCAGCATCAGTGTTCTGATGACCTTTCAGGCCTTAATTCCTGCTTTCCCTCATCTCTCCCTCCCTCCCTTTCCAAATGCCCGTCAGCTAGCTTTGCCGCGCGAGTTAGCCCGAGCTATCACTACTCCCTTTTCTTTTTGGCATTGTTCAAACTAAATGGAAACACGGTAATTAGCTTGTTACAATTAAAGCGCGACGAGCGGATGAATTGTAATCACCCGCGATGGAGTTCCCGCTTTCTCCCCTGCAGCCTCCAACAGGCCAGCTGAGCTATCCTCATTTGCATAATTAAAATATACAAATGATAATGGATTTTGTAGTCAATGTCCAGAGGCTGCAGAGGCAGGGATGGATGGATGGAAGGAAATATGAAATCACAATAACAAACACGTCCACTTGGCCCAGAGGGAAGGAGGATGAAAAGGGAGGAGATAGGACAAGATGGTGTGACTTGGAGAAAAAAAGAAAGATGGCAGAGAAAGGCAAAGACAAAGGCGGCTGGAATCAAGGTGGGCCAATTACATTAGTAAATAGCCCGGACCTGGTCCTGACCTGTTCTGCCCTCCCTCTGGGGAAGTCTTCCGCCTGATTACATGAAATTGGGATAGAATTAAACATGTAAGACTTGTCCTCAGACAAACCAAAATGAAATTAGATCCTGATTTTTTTTTTTTTTTTTACCTCGGAGCGCCACACAGCCGCGCAACGGGGAGGGAAGGAGTCATGGAGGGAATTTTGCAATTAAGCCAGGGACAATGTCGGTGAAATTAGGCCTCGGAGCTGACTTGATATCGTCTCACTGCATTTCTCTACATAACACACCTGACTTTCCAGAATTTTCTTTTGCCGACAGAAAGTTTGGAGGCAAACAGCTGTGGCCTCTTGATATTCACGTAGGCTTTACACAAAGATGAAAACAAACGCGTGGGAAAAGCGCCGGCTCTAATGTGCGCCCTGAGCATCGGGCTTGGCCCCAAAATGACAAGTGAGATGCTCTCCAACAACCGACGAGCTTCTTTGGAGTGTTTTCCTCTTCCCTCCTCTAATCTTATTCTTTTCAATTACCACCATACAAACAGTTGAGGAAAAACAAACAAAACAAAAAAAAGACTTAAAATTCTACAGTTTGGTCTTCATTTTCTGCAATTAGGTGCATCCTCCTCACTTATTACTTACTTTTATGAATTTATAAAATAAATAAATAAATAAATAATGCTCTGCGCTTGTATCGCCTCCGTGCTCGGGTCCTCCCTATCTGGGCATCTGCGCAAGTGAAAGCAATAACAGTGGCAGAGCTGTAAGTAAATAATGAGGAGTAATCAAAGTTAATGGAACCCAATGGGAGCTTCAGCTTGTGCGTGTAGCAATAATCTCATTTAGAGAGAGGCAGATTTAGTGGATAATTGGGGCCTAAGTACTGGCTGATTCCCTTGCTAACTAACTAACTAAGCGAGCTGCCCATGCCCGTTTGGTTTGTCGCAAACAGAGCGCAAACAAACAAGAGACATTACATTGTCTTTTGGACCTGGCTTGTCTCCCATTCCTAATTACATTATTTTCTCCAGGTACTTTGGCATCCTCCCACGTTGTGGAAATGTTCGGTCAGTGGTAAACTGCATCCAAATCAGACTGATGAATAAAATGACCGTAAAGTTTAGTATCATCTTAAAAACAAAGAATTTGCAGTACCAGCTTGGGGCAAAGTATAGACCCCTGAGGAACACCAGATATGACATAAAATGTCCATATGGACCAAAGACAACACCTTCTGTCCATTATAATGGAACAAATACATTTTCAAAATACATTTTAAAAAGAATATAATCTTGACAACTTTCCAGAAATCCAACATTTTCTCTTTTTAACACATCTTAGTTGTGTAAATGTACCTTTCAAGTCATTTAAGTGACCTTTCCCCCTTCCATCAACATTGCAGTTATTGTTCCATTTTATTTTGGTGCTGTCTCACCTCGTCTCATCAGGTATCCGTTTGTCTCTGACCTGGAGACGGTGACACATATCCGTGCATTCGATATGTGTGTAATGGAGTTAATGGAGGATGCTGCCAGAGTCGCCATTGGGGGTCCACTCCCTCTTGTGTTGACCCGTGTGTGCGTGTGTGTGTGTGTGTGTGCGTGTGTACTGTTGGTGTGTCTTTAGGTCGGAATGTTTCTTTGTGCAGTCGTCACTGAATTGGACGTGTCCAGACGTCGTTAAGGAACATATTGTGTGCGTTGTCTTTTGTTTTGGCTTTAACCCTCAATATATTACTTATCAACCCGTTTGTTTTTGAAATAATCTGCATTTTTCCACCCGACTTTTTTTTTTTCCATTTCATCTTTGAAGTGTTGCTGTCAATTTTTATCTAGTAACAATTTCATTTGTGTGTAAAGGGTTGTCCGTCTTACCGTGGCTAAAATCATGGAAAAATAATCCTCAAGTTATTTCACAGGGTATCAAAAAGCTTTTGTGCGTCAAGTCACATATTTAAAAGCGCAAATTTCTAAGCCTCCTGGCCATGTTTAATATTTTTAAGTGTGGTTATGCTACTGTGATTATAAGTACCCGAGGGTGTGCATTAGAGTGTATTGGCGAGAGTGTGTGTGTGTGTGTGTGTGTGTGTGTGTGTGTGTGTGTGGCTTAAAAGGACAAAGTCAGTGCGTTAAAGATGTATTTAATCTAAAGATATTAGGCCGAGGTTATATTTACTTAACTGGTGCTTTGTATTAAAAAGTACAATTACAGAAAGTAGTTATGCAGACTGAAAATGACCTTTGGGTGGTCAGGGATTAGAATAATCATAATCATTTGAAAAATTAAAAATATCATTAAATATTAACATATAGATAAATATGATAAAATAATAAAAATATTGATAAATACAAAATATTATTGGTACATTACCTAGGCTTATAATGGACACTGAATTTAATTCAAGTTATTAGTGTGATAAGTGGCCGCCGTTCTAACCGTACAGACACTCGAAGTCCAAGAGTAAATCGACCTCCGAGTCTGAGCGCTAACTAGAGTGACTAGTCATTCTGTCAGCCGTGCTGATTGGCTCATTTAAATACCGCTCTGGTGTAATTGGCTGGCAAATTAAACTGTCATTATTGGACAGGCAATGTGGGAAGAAAATCATAAGGGGAGTGACAGGACAAAATGACCGTTTGAGTCCCGTGGGAAACACGGGGGAGAAGGGAAGAAGGGGAATGAACTTCACACACACGTTTTCACGTACTTTGGTATCGGACTCTTGGTGTTGGATGACACTAAAATCTGTTTCTGAGTGTCACAAGACACAACTACACAAAACTCGACTGAATTCAACCAAAAAGCAAATCTACAGAGCTTACTTTGGGACTGGCCGAGAGGAAATTGCAGTATTTAAGGAGTATTTGAGGTACTTCATGTTGAGATGTGAATTTTTCCATGCTGGGAGCTCAACTGTGTAATTGTTGCTCCTTGTGCGGTTTTGCTGTGGGAAGGAGCAGTTGGAACCAATTTAAGAAGATCTTAATTTGTTTATCGAGGAGAACTAAAACTCGAATTTGCACAAATATTTCGAACACCGGCTTCACAAAAAGTTCTGCAACACAGATTGGTCTGTCTAACTCTCTACACCAAAAAAAAAAAAAGTGATTATTATGATTTTGTCAAGTGGTTGCACGAAATAAAATAATCTGTATCCAAATACAATTTTTGAAGTGGATATATAGTCTACACAATATATATAATTTATTTCTTGCAACCACTTGATGAAACAAAATTCAATGAATTTTTTGGTTTGTGTTCAGTGAATCAAATTTTTTTTCTAAATACTTTTTCGGGACACTTTTGTAATTAACCAATCGGTCTCTCTTCGCTCTCGCTCGTCCGCTCGATGTTTTGACATGGCTCGGTAATAAAACTGATGGATGGACGCTGACCAGACCTTCCAGGTGAACCCTGACCTCCCACTGCGCGTGTGCGTATGTGTGCGTGTGTGTGTGTGTGTAACATAGGCCCATCTGTGTGGGCTGTTAAGAGCCTTTTTCTATTTGCCCTTTTATTCTGACCCACGTCCTCTACGGTCAACACTGAGAGCCCTCAGGCCTTGGGGAGTGTGTCTCCTTTTCTTTGTGTGAGTGTGTGTGTATTTATGAGTGTCAGTACATGTCGGGGTGAGTCCAGACACATGCACGTGCAATTTTTCATGATCTCATCAATGGATTGTGAATATAGTAGTAACGATGGCTGCGTGGCCCCTGGCCACTACTTACTGAATCAGATATGTGAAATGTGATCTAGCTTCAATTTTAAATCCATTTGTAATGCAATATTGCCACATGCTTGATGTGAAGGTCGGGCCCACAAGTTGGGCCGGTGAAAGATTTTAATTGTTTTGTTCTATTTTGGAATTTTGTACATAAGTGATATGATTAATGTCGTGTATTACGTTACATGATTGCAAAAAAAATAGATCATATACATTTGCTAATTGAAGCCCACAAAAAAGCAGTTCTTTTAAAATATGGGAAAAAAATAGCTTTTTATTTCTTGGGACCTTTTTGATCATAATTGAGTCATCATTGCTGTAATGACTAAATTAGCTGGATGTTTTTTTTTTTTTTTATTATGATCCAGTACAATCCCCTACCAGCAAAAAAAAAAAAACAGTTTTAAATTAAAAAGTTAAATTAATAAAACTAGAAGATGTGAAGGGCAGAGTTCACCAAAGACTGAGCTGTGCAGAGGAAAAATAAACTTGGGCTGAACTCTGCCTTATCAAACTTAATTTTGAGTTTGCCAATGAATAATAAATAACGCATTTAATGCATCAAAGGTTTCATAATAGTTGTAATGGTACATGGACTATCTAGAATAAAAAAAAAAAAGTTATTGTTAATTTAACAATGGGATATTTTGTAGGAACGAGCTGGCTTGCATTCATAAAGATAATTCCAAATTGTTTGCATATGGCGGCGCCTTATGAATCTCATTTTTATCTTGACCTGAAAATCGAGAGCTGGCCGTTTCATCCAGTGAACAGACGTTTTGGCCCGTGCCATTGTACGATTAATACATGCTATTGAATATGACATTATAAGGGCTAACTGTACTCTGCTAATGACATGGTCCAGTGAGCCATCTGTCTGGGGAGTAAGAGGACAGCAGGCATTAGATAGGCTGTCAGAGGTGAAACACACACACACAATCATACATGCGAGTGTGTGTCAGCTAACACACAAACTAACAGTGTGCCATTAAGTGCTGTTTAGGGTTGCTTTTATTTGGTGTGAGTGTGCGAGCGCTTTGGTGCCCAAACAAATGGATTCAATCCCTCGGCGAACTACATGAATATGTGTGTGTGTGTGTGTGTGTGTGTGTGTCCCCAAGCACTATGCCCTTGTTGTGACATCATCTATGAATGTCATAATTGAGGGTCTGTAAATTGCCGCTTTTCCCCACTCAACGTCGCCCCATGTGTCAATAGTGAGGTTCAAGGTGACGGAGCAGATCAATACGCAGAGACAGGAGCCATCCGTTGAATTTACAGCCCAGTAACAAGAGAGCCATGAAAGTCGGCTGCTCGATAGCCTTCAGCCAGCCGAGCCTTCGGACCCCGACTGCCGAGCCGCCGGCCTGCATTTGTCAAACACGCGAGCCGCTGATTCTCTGAAGGAATGTCGTGTGCTTTGTTATTTTGGAGGGCAATTTGGTTCTATGTCACTCACAGCCATGAACTATGAATTGATATATATATAAATATTGTCTTAACTGCTCTGAAAATGCTCCAGTTTCAGCCAAGTCTGGATGTCGCGATGATAACAGGTGAGCTGTGAAGGTGACAATGTCTACTGTTTTTTGTTTGTGTGTTCCAAGTGATGGATTAGCCTCATTTCTAGCGTAAGCCGTCTGTCCGAATGAGTACGTGTGCACGCGGGTGATATGTGGTTCTGCTTGAGCGTCCGTGTGTGGCTGACTATGTTTTTGTCACATGATCACATTGTGTCTATTTATACGTGTCTTTACCTGCAAGTGTGTCTGTAAGTGTGTGTGTGACAGTGGCTGAGCGATGGCTTCGGTGTAGTGTGTAGCGTAGCGGCGGGATGGTGGTTTTCTATGGCCGGGAGCAACGGCAAGACGTGTGCGTACAATCAAACGAGTGATGACAGACATGATGGACATCACGCCCTTATGATGTCCACAACCTAGTGAAGGTGACACCTGACCAACCAAGAACACACTTGGGAAATGACTACTGTATGCAATATGAAAGATAACATAACATATAACATAAAACATAACATATAACATAACATAAAACATAACATAAAACATAACATAAAACATAACATAAAACATAACATAAAACATAACATATAACATAACATATAACATAACATATAACATAACATATAACATAACATATAACATAACATATAACATAACATATAACATAACGTAACATATAACGTAACATATAACGTAACATATAACATAACATATAACATAACATGTAACATAACATATAACATAACATATAACATATAACATAACATATAACATAACATATAACATAATGATATAATATAATATGTGAACCTGTATGAGAGATGAAGTCCCGACTGTCCTGGCTGGCAGCTCAGAGCAATAAAACTTTTTTAAGCGTAAAACAATAAAGACTATTAAAAGGCCAGATCATTACATTGACTTGCTTATTGTAATCCAAGTCCAAAAAGGTATTGCTTTACTTTTATTTTGGCCTTTATAGTTAAAAGAGATTTTATGTTAGCAACAGTTTGACCCTAGGATAGATTATTCAAATTTCTATAGTCTATAAGCAAATAAATCGGAAGTCGGCCGGGATTTAGGAACCGTTGGAGCTCGGAGGTATACATTTAAAATTTGCTCGATAAAGTTTAACAATGAACGCATGTCAAGTTCTTGTGTGTCATTTTTAGTCCCCTTGTGATCCCAAATAAGGCAAACGTATAATAATAACATCGTCGGAATGTATCTCTCTGTCTTTCTCCCTTGAGCAAAACAAGACACACTGCAGCCCCCTCGCGCCCCCCCCCCCCCCTCCCCAGGCAGTGCGGCGAGCGTCCGGGTGTGAAATGTAAAAGGGAGAACGCTGTCGTTCAAACTGTCCCAGCGAGCGGTGCCCCCCCTACTCCCCCCCCCCCCCCACACTGTCTTTCTTCAGGCGACTCTTACCGGAGTTTGTTTCTTACTCGATTTCTCTGTCACCATCTTTCTTTGCTCATTTTTCTCTCTCAGGTGGGCTATCGCAGGTGCGCGGGGGGGGGACCCCTCAGCCAATGAAAAATGAGGGCCGTCGCTCGGGCTGACTTTGATGAACCTCACTGTATGCCGTTCTATCACTCTTCTCCATTTGGATTCCTCCGCAAAAACTACACACGAGTTTGCACGAACACACGAGCGCACACACCAATTATTCTTCTTGGTGACGGATGCTGCACTTGAGTAACTGCGGGGTCAAGAGGTCTTTTATTTTTGTATGCGAATGTTTGTATATGCCAAGTGCCTTGTCTTGATAGAATATGACACTGGAGTTCTATGTTGAGTGTATCGTGTGTGTGTGTTATACCTGCTATGTGAGCAGCAACAAGAGTGTGGGGGGCTAATCCCTCTCTATTGGGGCCTAATCCCGTTCTAATCCCTTTAAAACTCTCGATCAGGCTCTTGGGAACTCAGCGGGGATAAATCTTGTCAATCGCGAGAAAGACACGCTAAAATATTCTGGGATTTTGAGTGTAAACATAAATATTGTCTATTCATACACTCACATATGTTGATTTTATTTCATCAACTCATCAAATTCTTTTTTTTTTTTTAAAGCTTGAAATTAATTACTTAGTGCAGGTTGAAATTATTATTATTAATTATTATAATTATTATTATTTTTTTTTAAACATGAAGCCAATTTATTTTTCTTTAATGTCTCAAAAATTCATTATTATTATTATTATATCCAATTTTTGGGAACACCCTTAGTACTCGCTAATTTAAGATATTTTGTTTCATTTTTGCAGGATATCTGAATTCTCTGCACACAAAAAATTCTGGAGAAAAATAAATAAATATGTATGGAAAAATAAAAATCAAACATGTGCATGCTTGCAAACGTTAAGACGATACTTATTTGTGCGCCCCACTCCCTTTAATCTCGTTCTTCCTCAAACACGCTCCTCCAACAGATGAATCCATTACTAAAATGAAAAACAAAATAACAGCTGTGGGGAAGTCGGGAGGGGAGGGGAAAGGAATAGCCAGTGTGGGCGAGATTTTATTTAAGTGTTCTTGTAAACCATTTACGATATTAATGTTGCAGGGCAACTTATCAATATTTCAAACCATAAAAGGTGTGGTTGCGAGTAGATATTTTCAAAGCGGCGGAGACGTGCACTCTTGCATTTGAGTACGTGTTTGCAAGTTGGCCGAAACAGAAGAGGGGGAAAAAAGTGTAATGCAAACTCCAAAGTTGATCACCCGTAGAGTTCAATCAAAGTGTATCAGAAGCTTTAAATGTTCTATTTTAATTTAACGTTTGAATGTGAGGCACAATGCGAGGAGTCACTCAACTCAATTCTGGCCCAGCGAAAGAACAAATTGAAAAGTGTTTTTAGTTTTTAGTTGCAAGTTTGCATTTTAGTTTTGCAATGCTTCAAAGAGCTAATTTAAAGTTTTGCTTTTGAAACTTTTATTTTATGCTCAACGCATTTGAGTGAGTGTTTCAACTCCGTACCTGAAGTGTTGGTTTTACTAAGCAAAGTTCCCAGCTTTTATTTTGAAATTTCTATACTTTGTATTTTATGATACATTTTCAATTTGCCTGATTGGATTTATAGCTACTCAGTTGCTGTTTGTCAAAAGATAAAACTAGCTGTCAACCGGAACCGAGGCTTGTAACCCGACTTTTGTCTCTCGGCTTTAAACACACAATATCATCACCAATGAAGTCGCATAAAGCTCCGATATGTACCTTGCATTTGTCATTACAGCAGACAAGAACATTAAGAGGTGAGCAGCCCTCCGCAGGTGCTTGAAAATATTAGGACACACACATTACACACGCACACTCTGACCTCTGGACAGTGTTCCGTCATCCCGGGTCTTCTCTTGTCATGTCTAGTGTTACACATCCAAAACACTCGCTGAACACAAACCACTAAATGATGGCTGCGGGCTGGAAGAGTGAATGTGTGCGCTTCCGAGGATGAGAAAAAAAAAATAAAGGAAGATGGTGTGGAGGTTGTGAGAATGGTATAACCTGTGTGTGGTTCTGTATGAGTCGGGATGATGACCCAAGGCGGGGACAGATGGATGGCTGTTGTGACCGACCTACAGGGGTGCACTCACGCTTATTTACACAACGCACCCTTAGGTGTGTAGCACTTTGGTGTGGGCCACTCATACAAGCATTCAAAGTTTGGCTTTCATAGTGTACACATGTAAAAAAATATATGAAAAAGTAACAAAAATGTTAAATATATACATTCGATAAATATATATATATATATATATGCGATTATTTTCTGAAAAAGATATATATACATTATATATACACAATTGAATTCTGAAAAGAAAAAAATATATATAATATATATACACAATTGTATTCTGACAATTCATTTCTGTATTGACAAGATGCTTGTCCCTGTCACAGTGAGAACATGAAAAGAAAGGCCATACTCATTTAGACTTATAAAGAGCCCGTCGGTTGATAATGACCTCCAGCCATTTATAAATCATACTTTACACGAGCTAGAGAGATGGATCTCTAACCGTTGACGGATTGGCGAATTGATCAGAATTACTCATTCATGAATGGGACTTTTGCAGCATTCAGAGAAGGGGGGGGAGGATTCAATGTGTTTTAAAGGTGAGATATTCATTTGAGTCAATCCATCAGCGGTGTTCATCTTTCCTGCTTTCCGTCCCCATTTTCATCATCTGCATACGGACAATCAGCAACTCATGTTTACTGATTCGCTCAATCAGTTCTCACATCTCCCCCGAGATCCAGTCTCCTGGTCCAGAACCGGCAAGCGTGTGCCTTGTGTGTGTTGTGAACAAAGGGAAAATCCCAGAGGGAGCCACGCGGAACGTGTCGATCGATCCTTCCGCAATTACCAGTCGATCGAAATTTCTTTCCAGAGGAATCATTTCAATATCAAGCCTATGTGTCGGGAAGTCTTTGTCAATAAATGAAGCGTCGCTTCCCCCCGTCAATCACCTCATCGGTGAAACTTTTCAACAACTCTTGGCTAGCATCAGCCTGACTCTCATTTCATCTTTTGTCATGATTACTACACTTCTTACCCATTTTCCCTCTTGGAACCATTCTCGCTCCCCAGTGAGGCCATCTTTCGGGACGGCCTGTCAATACGAGCAGTCGAGCGAACAAAAAAAAAACCAACTGACCGATTGAGGTATTTGGATTCTCAATCGCCCCTCCCTCTTCCGCACCGCCTCCTGACTTCCCATCTTTTTTTTTTTTTTTGGGTGGGGGCACTTAATTAAGTCGCCAAGTGGCTGTCAGGAATAATTTTTTGCTGCGCCACAGGGCCGGGGGCCACGGTGGACTTGACATTTGATAATATTGCGTCTCCGCGTTGATTGAAATTGATTTTGGAGGAGGGGGGGGGAGAAGGGTGGCGCCCCCTTCCTCGCTGTGATCGTTTGACAACTCTCAGCCAATCGGCCTCAAGGACACCCCGTGGAGCCCCATTTTTTTTTTTTTTGACGAGGCAACTCATATTCCTACGAATGACGGCTTTGATACCCGTCGGGGTCGTCGGGGTCACGCGTAAAGTACCGTCCCGGGGTCATGGAACTGGCAGTCACATTTCCCATAAATCACTTAGAGCACACGTTTTGGTGTTGTTGTTTTTTTTGCTAGCTCCGCCCCCCCCTTTAGCGACTTCTCTAGTTAATAGAGGGTATAATGTTAGATGCAAATGACTGTTTTAATTGTTGTTTCATTAGTGGGAAAAGGGGGCTGTTAAGTAAGAACCTTTTGATGAAATGCCACTCAAAATCAAGCCGCAGTCACAATCAATCAGGTTAATTAATTACAAAAGCAGACACCGCAATCAGTTTTTCATTTTAAAGATCAGACTCGGCCACGTCGAGACTTGCCTTCGCCACCTCGCCGAGGTGCGAAACGAGTGACGGGGCGTTTAACGTATTTACTCAGATCTTTCCCAGGGCAAAACTTAATTGCTTTGTTTTGGAGTGTTTTGATTTGTATTAAACAAAGCATTTTTAATTAGTCGTGGACAATTATCATCCCGGCTTTTGAAAAATATTGTTTTCAGTAACATGTCTGCCCGCAAGTGTCATTTATTTCGAATAGTTTATCGTAATGATTTCTTTTTTTTAAAGTAATTTATCAAAATATGTAAATGAAATGAGAACTATAATAAAGTGGCATTTGTTGAAGTATTGCAAAAAGCAGAAGGTTTCGTTTGTCATTAACATGAGTACGTATGTTAGGTGCGTTATCTTAATTCCTTGCCATGGAAAATGGTAAACTTTTGCAAAAATAAAATGTAAATTCTAAATTATACAGAATGTACACGTTTAAATTTTATAATAATATTATTATTATTTATTTTAAGTAAATAGCCACAAAATTGAACAAATATTCAAAAGAATTAAATGTACAATTTAGGAAAGCTTCACTGGAACTCAATATCAAATCAATCCAAAGTTTTGTTTTAACCGGGTTACGGATGTCACGCGGTGTATTTCTCGTCTGTCTCTACAAGCTGTTCTAAATTCCTGATGAGGTTCTGTCTTCTAACACTTTTTTTTTCCTGGCTGTCTAATCACCTTTCAGTGCCGCAGGCAACGGACAACCTGTACCAGACAAACAGCGGGCAGATTGCTTTTATTTTAGATTTGTGACATTTTCTGTTTTCTAATTTGCGGACGTTCCTAATCTCTCTGTAATCATGCGTAAATGCTTTTATCATATAATTCTTACAATTATATGATATTTTGTGTTTGGCATAGAGCAGACATGGTGAAATATTTTTTCTGCATTTTCTTGACAGTGGCAACCTGCTGCGTCCGAAAATGACACAATGAGAGAGGTGCGATTGAACCAAAACGATGACAGTCATGGACCGGGTGCTAAACAATGAGCTGAAACTTGCTCTAAAGCTCCAGAACCCCCCGAGTCACATGATCACCCTCCGAGTGACATCACTAAAATACCATCCCCGCCAATACTAGCTTTCTCATCAGCATTGTGGCAATCTTCGCTTTTGACTAAAAAGCTAATATGGCTGCCAATACAGTGAATAATTTTCACAAGCATCACAGTGATTACGCCCTTATTACCATCCTATTAGTTTCAGGTTTAATAAGATTGCACAAAAAGGGATTCTTTTCGGAAAGTGCAATTGAATTAATAGAATGGTTGGCTATAAAAAGCATTCAGTGAGCGATTTTATGCCTAATTCTACAGTGTTTTAATAGCCAATCACCCTTTGTGTCATGAGCACACACACACAAAAAAAAATGGAGACACAGAGAAATGGAGGTTGAGAGGTTTGGGCAATGAGCTGTCAGAAGAGTCTTTTTTCATCACATAGGTCATTGGCTGATCTCTGTCCGTCTCTCGCCTTCCCCATCTCGCTCGCTCCCTCCCTCCCGCGTCCCCTGCGTCTCGTTAACACAACATACAATTAACGTGTGCGCGTATCAGTGTCACGGCTCCGTTCGAGCGACTGAGCCTAAATGGCAGTTGGCGTATTGCGAAATCACAGCTTCCTACTTCCCAGTCAAACAATTATAGAGTTGATGCACAAACAATTGCCGCCCAAACACGTTAACACCTAATTAACTTGACACAGAAGTCCACTCCGGAGCTTGAATGTTCGGGATGAAGGTGGGACAACTTCTATCTGGCTCATCTATTCCAATCAGCAATTTGACCATTGTTTTCACAAATCAGCATTTTGGTTTAGTCATTGTTGGCTGGGATTATTTCCAGCTATTCTTATTTAAATCAAATTAAAGAAAATCATTGCTATCACCTATGTTGTGTGAGACATTAAACTGTATTACATGTCACAACCTGAAGTAACTTTAACCAATCAGATGACTGAAGAAATGGATTTAAGTGTCTGATGTGTGGAGTAACACCCCAATTGCAAAAACAATAATAGTCAACCAAAAAGATTTGGTGGCATAACCACAAATGAGTTTCGGAAACCAGTTTTTTTCTAAATTTATTTAATTTAATTTAATTTTATGAACATCTCATTACTTGGTTGAATTTTGTGTTGTGAGTGAAACATTTCAGTTACGAGTGAGCTTCAGACACTAAAAAACAAAAAACTAACCTTACTGCAGACTTCTTGTATGAGCTTTTCAGTGTCCACCAAATTCAAAGCTGTGGCGCAAGCAGTACACAAGTCTCACAATGAAATCCGATTCATTCTACCCAACTGCACTCGCCGCTGCAGTAAATATTTGCCATCTAAATCTCCTCACAACATTGTCTAATTACTTCCAACAACATGGTAGCTGATTAACATGTAATCGCTGCTCTGCACACAGTCAGTCCCTCTCTCCTCGTTAGGGTTATTACCGACTATAATTACCGCTAATGTGCAGAGAGCTCGACATACCAAGCACACCAAACGTACACATGATGGCAAAACGGTAGCGCCTCACCTCAGAGAATGTTTTAGGGGGGGTTGACTTGTGACTGGCGCAGAAGCAATAGCAAACAAATTTAAGCAAGTAAATTCATGTTCATTATGTTGCCTCATTTAGGAAATGCAACTTTACGGAGCCAAAAATTCTGTAATGGCCGTCGTATGTCACTTGGCGTCTCACTGGTGTCTTTCCAATCACATCGCATTCCTTTGACATTTTGCTCACCATGACTTCAAAATGAAAAGAACATTCTATGACTGCATTTGTCTCTTTACAAAAAAAATGACCAAATAAAAAAAAGCGTTTGTGGCATTAAAGGACTCAATTGCGTTGTTTTTGTTATAACTATTCAAAAGCAATCCGCCAAAACCAAATGATTATGAAAATGTGTTTTCATGTTTTGGGATGTGGGAGGGGCGAGGAGGGGGGGGTGTTTTAAGTATATCATGTCATCAACAGAGATCATATCCCAAATTGTTTTGATACCCCGCAGGAAATCCGATAAGTAGCGACATATGGTTTGCATTTCAATAAGAGCGGCATTTGTTATCCGCGGCTAAAAGCCAAAAAGGGAATTAGAAGTGCTCGTCTGTTTATTAACTTTTACTGTTCCTCGCCAGGGTGACTCCAGTGTGCTATATTGCAGACGAGCCATTACATTTACCAATTTACATTAAAAAAAAAAAAAAAACAGCAGAAAAAAAAAGCAAAAAAAATAAAAAATGCAGGTGCATCTGATCTAAAACTCTAAAAACAAATCTCACCACTGGGTAATGTTACTAATGAAAAGGAGTATATCTTTGAAATAATATACCGCATAATAGCGAGCGGCTCGCAGACACAACTTTCTATCTTCTATGGAAGGGCTTCACTTTAGCCCCCCCCCCCCCCCACCCACCCACCCTCCTCTGACTAAAAGGCATTTGCGTGGATCCAAATCCAGCTTAATCTTAATTCTCCAACTAAACTTTCTGCGGAGAAAGCGATGAACGCAAAGCTCCTTTTAACTTCATAATCACTTTCTCCTTTAGCCGAGGATAAAGTCTCTCTGTCTCTCTCCATCTTTTTTCCCTCCCCGCTTTGTCTCCCCCTCCACCCAAACACTATCTCTCTTTCTTCGGACCATTAGTGATATTGCCGGGCCGCAGACCTCTGTGTTAAGTCACTTAATCAAAAGCAATGGGTTGAAAATCTTGTTTGGCCTCTTACGTCTGATTCATTCCTGCAGACAAGCAGCAGCGGAGAGACGGAGAGGAAGGCCGCGGGGAAATAAACGGAGCGCAAGACAGATAAGTGGAAGCAAAGGAAGTGAGCGAGGGGAGAGGGAGAGAGGAGCGAGGACATTAGGTGGCGACGCGATGTGTTATCAGCTAAGCAGCAACATAAAGACCATCATTGGCTCTTGGGCCTCTGGGGGGGGGGGGGGGGGGGGAAGAAGGCCGCTGTTCTTTGAACCGACTCTACACTGCTGTGTGAGAGTTAGTCCGACAATTCATTTTAAATGTGATCATAATTTTGGCTGCTACAAATTTACACAAAAAAAAAAATTACCAGAAATTATAGCAAAAACTTGGACATAAGGAAATGTATGGTTGTCAAAAGGGATCAATTAATTTAATTTCATTTTTTTATTATTCATTATTTTTCATAAAACACAAATCCATTTATAGTACATTAAAGTTGCATTATGCACTGATCAAATATCAGGGGTGCACATAAGTGGTGCGCCGGTGCGCATTAGGAATGTGGATTGTAAATAATATTGATTTAATAAGATGCCATTGTGTAGCCCTTGTATATGTTGTAATTAGGAAATAAAGAGAGAAAAAAAAAACTTTATTCGTTATATTAAATTGCCGTTTTTGTGGGAGTGGATGAATGAATAAACTGCTGTAATACGTGCTTTTCCAAAAAAATACTTCATTATTTTGAAAAATCATTTCGACGCGGCAATGGGACAAATGTAACATAAGGAACAATAGATTAAGCACGCACACACACATGCACTTTTTTTGGAAAAGCAAAAAAAAAAAAAGTTTTCCTTCCTCTCTTCAGTGCATCTGACAGGTTTAAATAATAGACTGTTTGTCTTGTGGAGGATGTGCAGCAGACGGAGGAGAGCTTGGCTTCATCATCAAACGCCTTTCGAAACAAAAGAGCGCTCGCTTACAATCATACATTCTTTGTCGAAACGTCCAAATACCATCTGCAAAAATAGGACTCACAATTTGTCAAAAATGGTAAAAACCGGGGACTTCTTAGGGATCACTTTGGATTTTTGCTAAATCTGCGCATCAATAATGCACTCTGACAGTCATAAAGCTTTTAACATTAATGCGCTCAATGATTTTTGCCTTCGTTGAAGAAGTTGCATGAGTACTTTTCCCCAAAAGTCCAAAACCCACAAAGCCGAGGATTGAAAAGATGGTTTAAAAGTCATAAATTGAATTGAATTTTCATAATTATAGTAAAAGTCCAAAACTGGAGTGAATTACCCTCCGATGCCAAATGAATAATCTCCGACCGCTTCAGATGATGGCCTTTTTCATTTCCTAATTGACAAATAGATGGAAAGAGTAGGGATCAAAAACAATCACGATATCCCAATCTTATCTTTACTAATGGCCTTTGGTCTCAAATATTTTCCAGAATTTGCGCTATTAGATTAAAATCAGAATTAAAAACTCATAAAAGCTGCCATTTTTCTTTTATCTCAGTAGAAAGCAACCAAGCCTCTCCATCTCCTCGTGTTGCTCGCACATATGACAAAACACACCATACTCAGGAAGCGACGAAACTTCAACATCAAACGCGTGACGTTACCTGCAAAACGCAATTAGTGTCTGTACTCAAGTGTACTTCAAGAATATGGCGGAATTGAACACCTCTCAGACCTTCAACAACTCACAATTCAATTAACAGGCAAACACATGCTCAAAATTACACACCCTCTGCACGCCTAGCAATCATCTTGCGTGCAAACCGTCCGACACAAATACACACACACACACAAAAACAGATGAGATTCAGTCCAATTGCAGACGCCTCTCACTTCAATTAAGATTGAAATACGTCTTTTGATGTCGGTATTGGCTATCAGGAAGATACACCTGATGCTAGCAGCACTAGTGGCCTCATTGTTTGCAACACAATGCGGCTAAAAGCTAACATCATCTGGCTAGCGGTAAAAAAAGGCTGTGCGTTTTTCAAGAGGTACAACAGATAAGCTAAGTGTGTATATATATATATATATATATTGTTTTTTTAAATATATATACACATTTTATTTTTATTCTGCGTGAGTGCATGCAGTTCCTTGTTCATCTGAATAGAAATCCACTGGGCGGCCGCTTGAAAATGAAATGATTTGCCCAAGTAGATTGCATGACGTCTCTGTCTAGCTGCTGTGAATAGGATGCATCCTTTGATGGATATGAGGAGTGACACACACACACGGTACAATATTCATTCTGGGTTTGTTTTTTTTTCCCTGTATGTAAATTTTTAAAAACATGATATTCAAGAAAATGTGAAAAAAAAATAGGTTTGGCCAAGACATTCTATTCTTTCATATGTATTTATGTAAATATTGGAGGGGGGGAAACTGTGGGTTGTTTTTAACAGAGACAAATGATAAGAATATATTTCCAATCTTCATAAACTAATATCACTCTGGAGGAACGAGATAAACGATATACAACTTTTCTCCAGTCACTTCAGGAAATAACAGTTTGTATAATTTTTTTTTTAGAAAAATCGGTGCATCACAGCTGCTTCCACCATTTTAATGTCCTTCTTCACACATGGCTAATCCAAAAGAACTGGTGTATATTTTGCAAAGCACTAATACCCAGACTGTGAGCCAGATGGATGATAAGAGTCTCGAGAGAAAGCGAGAGATTTGGGTGTCGTGCTCTCAGCAATCATGTCTGCACAAAGTATTAGCACAAATTGAAAACATAGTTAAAATGTCATCCCCCCTCATATGAGATATTCCGCAACCCTCCCGTGGTTGCTAATGCTGTCCGAGTTTGTGTATGTCTTCTGTACTTTTGCATGTTTCAGCTCTCTACGGATCATAAAGCAAAACGAAAAAGCTGATAAAATACAAAAAAAAAAATTCCAAAGTAAGACTGGTTGTACATTGCAGTAGATCACATGCAGATACATGCACCTTCCATAACACCACTATATCCCTCAAATCCCTCATCGTAAAAATTACTTATGGTTGTTTTAAATTTTTCCCCCCAGAGTGAAAATCCTCCCGGTCGGCAGTTAACTAACTAACGACGTAAAGGAGCAGGGCCGGAGATTAACCTGTGATCCCAGTTGTAGTTCAGGAAAATACGGTAAGGCTGTTCAAATTGTTAGGTACAAATCGAATTTAATAAGTCTAAAGGGGTTTGAAATACATGGTGACGGTAGTCCTGTAACTTTTCTGACACATCAAAACATGTCAATTGCCGCAACGTCGTGCTAAATACGCAAGTTCCGTGACTTTAACGGACAAATAAACGGCAAACAGGTGTGCGTCAATAAACAAACGTACACATCTTGCGTGTCCATGAACGGCATAATGAAGAGATTAAATCACGAGCGTAGCTGTGTGTAATTGCCTAATTATGTTTAACTAACTACAGAAGGGGAGTAATAAGCCAACATGTCTAACATGGGAAATAAAACACAAGCAAAAGGGTGAAGGGAGGTTAAATACAGCAGCTGAGGTATACTTGGAGTGCTTGAGCACATCCAGAATGTGCCAGGATTTATTTCCTCCAATATTGCCTTTTTTGTGTGGCGTACTAAGTCGAACCGGAGGAGGGAAAGCGAGGACCGTGTCACGTCAGCTAGGGAACACAATTGGGACGGGAGCCTGTGGTTGATTATTGCGTTTGAGATGATGATTAAAATTCATAAGCTGCTCATTTCACAAAAACATCCTTTTCCTCCCACTTCCATGTCCATCCATCCATCCGAGCCCTTGTGTTCATACTGAAGCAATCTAGCAGCAGTCACAGACTTCTCTCCCTGCAAAATTAATTTGACAGGTTTGCATTAAGGCACCTGATCAATACCCACTTAGAGCCGTGAGGGCTAAAGCCAAGAAAAATAACACACCCGGCATCCCCTCTGTACCAGATGAGAAAAAAAAAATGAATCTTGGACACTTTTTTTCCAGCCTCTTTCAATTGCTCGGCAGCCCTAAGCCCCGCTTTCTATCACAACGACACAAACGTGAAAGTACACGCGTACAAAAAAAAGCAACGGCGTGCTTCTCTATCACTAGGCTGACCTCCCGCCATTGATCGGCAGCCGTTAAGTTGACGGAGGGCCCGGGAAAAGGTGTGTGTGAGATGTTTGTGTGTGTGTGTGTGAGTGCTTTGTGACTTTCACTGGGCACTTAAGCAGACAACAATCAACTATACAACCTTGATAGAGACTCAGCTTGAGTGCGGACTATAGGTGCTTGTGATTGAGGGTCTGAAAAGACAATCATTTGTGGAATGAAACATAGAAAGTTGGACCTCGTTTCTGAAAATGGAGACCAAAGAAACATTCGAAATTCAGGACAGGAGCTCCTAAAATTACCATACCGATTAAGCAGTTTCTTACAAACACACCGAGTTTTGGCGTGTCAAATCGGGGGTGGCCCTTAAGACGTATGCGGTGAGTTATATGAAACCATTTCTTGTCGGGTTTTTTGGATTCTCCAATCAAAATGAGACTTAAGAGGAAAGGCCAAGGAGATCAAGTTAACATTTTAAGAGAATTCAATAAGCCTCTGTAGTGGGACAAGAGCTACATTCCTCCACTTATCCCTCCATTCCTCCTTATCCATTCGTCACAGAGTCTTCCAGGACTAGCCCATCTCATCCCGGCAGAAATCAATACCCGGGCCCTGAACAAGGCCCTCAATAAACAGTAGAGGGAGAAACATGGGCCAGAGCCAAAGCTCCCCCAATACACACACGCCTTGTGCACTCTACACAACAGAAAGTAAATGAGCGCACTACTTTTTCCTCGAACTTCATCCAACCGATGGGTGGCGAGGACTTCGTTCAATAATTCAAAGCGCAAGGTCGCGGCGATGCTTCAAACCTGGTCATGATTCACTCAAACAACAGATTCAGAGACGTGGAAGTCTTTCCAGTCTGGAGGCCGGAGACGTGACCATTGCAGCATGCACGATCCAAGCCATCTATAAATGGATGAAGCCTCATTCAATAGTTCTGTATCAAGTTTATTAAGTGTTTTTTTTATTTTTTTTTATAAATTTGCAACCCTATAAGCCATTTGGACTTTTGACAAGAGAAGCACTAAATATAGCCTAGCATAGCTAATATAAATATAGCATAGAATAGCTAAAAACATTCACAGATTAATCATGTCATCAAATATATTTTTTTACAGTATTTAACACAATAAAATATAAGATGCAAATATCATTTTTGTCTTCTTGGGGGGGGCCTGGACTGGTGAGTGACGTGGGTGTCAGTAAATGAGAGTGTAGCGTTAGCTAGCTACTAGCCAACAGATTAGCAAATTCTTTGTTTTGCCATTCTTGTATAAATATCGTTAATATTTGTTTTCTTTCTTTACGTCAAAAAATGTTCCCGAATAAAAAATATCAAGTTATTATCACGATCAACGAGAACCCAATCATACGGTGTAGACTGCTCGCTAAACTCCTTCCATGCATTGCGACTGCTTCCTTGCTACTTTGTGACCCGCCCCCAACTACCTGCTGAGTCCCATTACAGAAGACACGCAGGTGAACAAGTGCGCATGAATAACAAGTTCCTTCAGGCGCTAGCTACTCGGGTCCCAAACAGCTCCCCTGTCAACTGGCACTCTTCTTCCTCCATCCTCAATCCTTACCCAGATGTAGATGAGAAGAGACATCAATAAATAATTTAGCGCTCTTGAGACTTTTAAGTAGGAATCTGTGCAGTGTGAAATGCAGTAACTTCTGATGGCGCATCAATCAGAGGCGGTTAAAAGCTGTTAACATTAGCAAAAAAAAAAAAAGAACCATTTTCTTTCATTCTAACATCTCGCTATGTCGTTAATGCTTTTTTTTTGCCGCTTGATGCTTTTGGGATTCGTCGATCTCCTGCCTCGTGAGGGATTGATGTTACAATACAAAGCAGCTCATCCCAGAAAAAAAAAAAACGTGCTGATCAAGAGACACTGTAATTGGGCGGAAAATACATTTGGCGACACGTGTCCAATAAGCCACTTTATTCACGCTGCCCGAAACCTTAACAAAGAAAACCAAATGAACTATCAGAGGACTATTTGATTGACTAAATCTTGCCGATACAGTCGCTGATGATAAAATACAAGAGAGGCTTCTGTAGAAAATGAGCTGAATGAGACTTGGAGTAATGTTCGCGCTCCCATATTTGCTTTTGATTTCACAAATCGCATAAGCAAACATTTTACAGTTTGTCGCCGATAACTCCCACGGCACGTCAAACACCCTCGTCGAACAACCTCATCATAAAAAACCCCAAAAAACCTGAAATGTTCTTGTTTTTACTGTTATTTTACCACAGCTCGACATTTTGCCTGTGAGCTGTCAAATGAACATAACGGAGACGAGCATTAACATACGAGAAGGCACAGAT
Source organism: Syngnathus leptorhynchus (assembly GCF_054491065.1). Taxonomy (NCBI): domain Eukaryota; kingdom Metazoa; phylum Chordata; class Actinopteri; order Syngnathiformes; family Syngnathidae; genus Syngnathus; species Syngnathus leptorhynchus. The sequence continues at coordinate 8,948,658 of NC_141206.1, read as the reverse complement.
CTCAATTCTCAAGTGTCATCGGCAGATGTGTACGCATACCCTCATCTCGATACAATACGGATAAGCTAATAACCTCTGAGGCTCCCAGTCTGCTTCTGATCTCCATAATATCACACACGTACGCACTCATGGAAGAAAAAAAAAAAAATCTAATATCATTTGTCAAGATGTACTCGGAGAACGAGAAACTTATATATCCAGATCTATAAATATTTCTATATATATCTCGATATAAATATATCATTCTCGGGTGGTCTATGATAACGGTAAAGAAAAACATATTGTCACGGGCCCGCCGATAAATAAAAAGGCACGGCAAAATCCGATTCAGTGGGTGGCTCGGAGATGATCTGAGGAGATCTGATAATCACCTGAGGGATTTGCGCGAGCGTCTCGGTGTCTTAAGTGCGCCGTTTGATCTCAGGCGGTGAAGGGAAGGGACGAAAATGTACAGTTGGACAATGAAATGTCAAAGAATGATTTTAATTTGCTGCTCTCTGATGTGGTCGAGCTTCTGAACATGTGTCACTTAACACACATGTGGCGCATCTAGACAAACACACAAACACACACATACACACAAGCACCGTTTGCCAAAGGCCATTCTATGAATTGTCTTGGTTTGGATCAGAGATATTGACAGCTTTCCCATTGGACCTTTTGAAATGAATCATTGTGACACACACACACACACACACACACACACACACACACACACACACACACACACACACACACACACACACACACACACACACACACAAAGTGTCTAGGGTGCGCTCCACCAATCAATCTCACATTACAACCACATTCTTTCTACCTGCTTAAACGGAATAAAAGCGGCAGGTCGGGTGTGCGACTCTTCACTGTCACGCAGCTGACCCACCCCAACCTTGACCTCTGACCTTTGGTGGGCCTCGGTTTAGCGTTCAAGAGAGGGGAGCGGACAAATGAGAGGGTGAGGTTGATGACGAGGGGGATCGATAGATATGTTCTCTTGGTCACGCCTGCTTGATGGCAACTAAAGGCATTATAGATCAATTAGGTGTGACATCTGTTTAGCACTTTCTTTGAGAATGATGTCGCTTTTAACAAAATGGCAATCTACAGGTTAACCAAATAAAAAATAAAAAAATCACATCAGTGCAACACTTTTTAAAATGACTATTCTTATCTGGCTACAAAAGGTGGCACGTAAGGACGAATGCATAATTTTATTTATTTATTCATTTATTTATTTATTTTTTAATTTATTCTATGAATTAATTTATTACATTTTAAAATGTTTATATAGATTTTCTTTAAATAATAAATGTAAGAAGACAGTATGAAGCTCCACTAAAAAAGCTTGACTAAAAATATCAAATTTGCAAGAGGGTTTCTATTTGTTTTTTTCAGATGTATAATTTGTCAAATTTTGTAAAATTTGGGACACGTTTTGCTCGCTTTAAGAAATCAGCATGTCTTACACCCCAATCAACGCATCTCCCTTTCGCTCCTTCAGCCTTTTGTCTTTTATTGCATTGTCAAATTCTCTCGAGACAGAGGGGCGCCATCACATGTGTTAAGTGTGTGCATGTGTGTGTCATTGTGTTGTCTGAGGAGTAAATGCCGAGTTAAACAGATATATCCAAGCGTAAAATCTAAAAAGGCTCCCCACCGGGTGCCGGTTTGAGGGGGGGATGCTGGAATCAAACACATATCAATTTAGAGGCCGAAAAAAAAAGACACAGGATTGCGCTCCGATAACAACTCCACATTACACAGCCATTTTGTCAGCTGTTAAATTGCATCTTTTTTTTTTTTTTTTCATAAAAAAGAATATTGCACACACTTTCTCTTAGCCCTGCGCTGTGCAGTGTTATACTCGACTTGATTATCTCATTGTTTTCTGTAAGTACAAGCCCAGATTGAATCAGCCTGCCCTCCATTGTCTCTCCTCAACTGGGTGTGTGTGTGTGTACTCGTGTGTGTGTGTGTGTGTGTGTGTGGCGCTGGTAATGAATGGCCAATCTAGTCTATCTAGAGAAAACCTTCTCATCACGGCGCTCCCGTAATTACTAAACTGGGTGAGAAAACGACGCTCTTCTTTATTACTTTGCAATGCAGTGCAAGCAAAGCTCACAAAATGAGATCAACGCACAACTCGTGTTTGTGCGTACACAATCACTTTGCAGGAGTCGTTTACTGCAAGTGATGCTCGCCCCGCCTTAAGTGACAAGAACAGCAGCGTTATTTGGAAGAAAATCTTCCACGTACAGCTGGATAAATTCACGCAAGGGCCAAATTGAAAGTAGGAGGAGTGTCGCAATTTCCAGACATTGGCGAAAGGCGCTACCCGATAATTGAAAGTAGGAAAATTCAGGCAATTGAGAACATTCGGATTCGAACTTCCAACATAAAATGATGTGAAATTTGGTGTAAAATTCAACATTTGTATGTGTGAACACAAACGGTGAAGCAAAATATATAGACAGACAACATATCAATCATACATAATATCGTACCTCAGATAAGAACGGATAATAATCAATAGCCCTTTGTTTTGTAATGCTATATCAACAAACAATTTTTAATAAAGCGTCTCCTCTCACCGTTTTTCTCCGATGAGTCAGTGTGATTAGGGGAGCAGCGCAACAGAACCTCCATGCAGCCTAAAAGTAAAAACATCGCTTATGCAATAATCATCCCACCAATTAATTGGCCTGACTGTAATTATTTGAAGAAGAAACAAAAACATTACTGCAAATGAGTGGTGAGTGAGTCAACAGTGCCCGTGCGGGTTGCAACCACCAATCCAAATTTTACAACTGAGACGACGCTCAACAAAAAACGAAGAGTTTTGACCGGTGTCACGACATTTCGTTTTTTAACAACCCTACTTAACACAGTATATTATTTCGCATTTTGCGCGTTTTCCGGTAGCTATGCATCCTAAGTCCTCCCTCCTGCTGGGAGCCATCAGACCGATGGACTAGCCCTGAGGCTTCTGGGAACAATGAAAGGAATAATAAAGGAAGAAAACAGAATAGAAGAAGGGATGAGGACAAAACATCTCCTTGCCTTATAACTTGTGTTACGCTTAAACAGATGATCTATAATCGACAAGGAAAACTGTTTTGCTGTAAAGTTGGAAAATCTTTCAACTTTGATGTTGACGTGGCTTTAATTGCAGCGAAATAAGGGAGTAAGTAACGTGAGCCTTGATAATAAACTCTCCGGGATGAGTCCATTAGGCGCTGCTTAGCGGCTGTAGCAGGAGTGATTAGTAGAAAGGCAGCCATCCATAGAGGATGACAAATAGCAGCGGAGACAGAGCGTGATTACAAGCGTGGATGAGGCCAGAGACAGTATCAACACGGAGCATGACGGATGGCGCCTGCAGCGGAGCAGTCGGTGCCGCCTCGTAATTAGACCTTCCTGCCATTAGCTGCAACCTTGCTATGTCACAATTAGCCGCCTCAGACGCTAATAGGAATAAGGTACATCATAAGAAATGATCTAGAAATAGTTTCAGTATTTGATATAAAATAGAATCATATATATACTATATTTATATATGTAAATGAATATATATGTAAATGTATATGCAAATAAATAAATATATATAAATATATGTAAATAAATATAGAAAAATGCAAATGAAGAAATATATATAAATATATGTAAATAAATATATATAAATAGATATGCAAATGAAGAAATATATATAAATATATGTAAATAAATATATTTAAAGAATATATATATATATAAATAATATATATAAATATATGTAAATAAATATATGAAAATAGATCTGCAAATGAATAAATATATATAAATATATGTAAATAAATATATAAAAATAAATATGCAAATGAATAAATATATGTAAATAAATATATATAAATAGATATGCAAATGAATAAATATATATAAATATATGTAAATAAATATATTTAAAAAAAATATATATATATATATATCCAAAATTTTTCAAAAAGAAGGAAATCGAAAGAAAATAACAATCCCAACGCACATAGCTACCCGTACGCACACACACACCAAGTCAGTGAGTGACAAGGCCTCATTGCAGGTTTAAATTGAGGCTGTGAGGTGCGTGTGTTGTTCATTAAAGCCGAGTGAATCTCGATTGGTTTTCATTAAGGGGCCTGACCACACCGACGAGATGGTTAATCTAGATAGCGACGCTTGTCCGCTCAAGGCCTCTCTCCCGTCATTTTGGGTTTTTTTCCTCCTCCAATCTCACCCACACATACACGCAAATCGACAACTGTATATTCACACACACACACCTTAAAGTTATTTTCCAACACATACCAAACTAGATTGTTATTTATTAAGCGGAGGTGACAGGTACTGAATAAGTTGTTTTCTAGCACAGTGTGCATGTCCAAGCGTTTTTCCTGCGTAATCTACAGAGCACCGCCAATTTTCTGCACATCCATTCGAACCGTGAGTTTTACCGCACGGAGGTGTCCGCACATTTTTGTTCTTTTGGATCGTGCATGTCCTGTGTGTGTATAGTGCAGGACAATTGCTGTGTGTGTGTGTGTGGTTATGACTTAAGTCTTATTTCCAGGGGCCGTGTCCCGACTAAACAGAACTGACACAGTTCTGCTTGGACCACTTATCTGTCACCGGGAATTAGACGCTAACACATAGCGTGAGAAATGAGCTGGAACACGCACATACGGGCCACACACACACACCTTTTGCAACTCTCTTCCAGACACATGAACCCACATATATAGACACCTGGACCTTGGACCAGCGTGTGGTTTACAGCTACAATGGACGTTTTAGAGCGCCTCATTGTCAGCCCTGAGTGCATGCATGCTACAGAAAGACTGAAGTTCTATTTTTAAAATGTCGTGAGGAAAATATATATTTAAAAAAGGCCAAGTTGAACCAAGAAAGACTTGTCTTTTGATTTTTTCCATGATCCCACAAGCACATACACAGAGGAGCTTTTAGAAAGTGTGTAAGAAGTATGTCTCGGGGCCCAGATGGGATCGCCAATATACGGCGTCTGATCTCGGCGTCTTATTATTCCGGTTCATCCACTCGCTCGCCTCAAGTGGGTCTGGCTGCGCTTTTAGCGGTGCCTCCATCCAATCTTTTGTTAGCTCTGAGAAGCATTCTTGTCATCCCGAGAATTTGAACGTACACGACGCCTTCTACGTGCATGCAGGAAAATTACATCTCGGAAAACCTTGGCTCTTTCCTTCGAGTGGGACTGAACATTTCTCAAAGTTATATAAAATAGATTTTGCGTTTGGCCAAGTGACAACACAAAAACTCACTAAGAACTATAAAAATATTTTACTGAATGAATTTTGATGAATACCTATTAAAATGAATTTAACCTTTAACCTCGTCTATAAGTAATTGGATCTTAATTGGTACGACAACATTAGATCGGATCCTTGTCAGCCGTCACTGCATCGTCGATAAAATTCATCGGCTCCGTCGTTAGTGAATTAATCTTGAAATCAGTCAACTTAGGCCTCGTACGGAACGAAATATACGTCGAGACGGGATTTATGTCCCGAGCGTACAAACATTTCTAATCACAAAGGCAGCATTTTTCTTCGTTTTAGGAACAAGCTCAATTTTTATTGGCTTCAGCGTCACAGATAAACACATCAAGGCGAGTTTGTGTGTGCCAGAGTGCGTATTCCCAAGACCCCGACAGACTATCAAGCATCTATCTATCCTTTGAAACAATCAATATTTATAAATCCCAAAGGACCTGTGGTATCAAGCTATAAACAAGCAATGGAGTAGAGTACGGATAGACCACCAAGCACCCCCACACACACACACACACACACACACAAGCGGCAACACATTGCACATGCAATCAAGATCACTTCGACAAATGAATAGAAAAGCTCCAAGACAGGCGGCGATAGTGAGAATTAGTCAAAAATCTCCTAATCATGTGAATATTGTCATCATTGATTATCACCACAAGTCTGCATTTGATGAACAATTCCAAAATTTTCAAAAAGTTCTTCGCTCTGGATATGATTACTCTTGTGAATTAAGAGTTTGTTTGTTTTTTTTAGCCGGGTAGAAACAATCTAGCCTGTGATGTTTGCAGTCAAATTCTGAGAAGCAAACATTCATGAGGGGGCGGAGCTAATACACATTCTGATGCCAAATTTAAATCTCAAAACTAATTTTAACGCTGCAAACCTCCACTTTAACTAAAAAAAACATAAAAAAAACCAACAAGACATCTTTATGAATGACAAAGTTTTCAAAGCTTACAAACACATTGCGACGCCTCGGCTGGCTTCAATGCCGACCTCGGAGCGAAGAGCGCCGTTTAATACTGAATTTGTTGTGTCATCCGAGCAGGTGGAGGAAACATGGTGTGTAATTAACATGTCATAATCAATGTGGGGGAGTTTGACACCTTGTAATCACTACGGGGAGATTAGCCCTCGTAGCCTCTGGACACACATGCATTTAACACACACACACACACAAACACACACACTGATAGTTCAACATGCCTCCACTCAAACAAATGGTCAAACAGATTGAAAAACGCGTGCTCATGGCTGTTAGGCGGCTCAGGCTCACATATGCGGGAAAACGCACACACCAGCACGCAAAAGAGGGCCCGTTTAATATCATTTACATAATGAGAGAGCAGCCACAGTAATAGCTTTTCCTTTCTCTTATTATCATAATTTCACCCTGGGCGCCAAATGACAGAAAAAGAGACAGCAAAACCAGAACGGGAGAGCAACACGGCAGCCGCCGTGCGTCGTCCTTGCTACCTTGAAACAAGTCAATGTCAAGGCCCACCGAGTCTATTGACTTGCATGTTCAAAGGAAAATATATGTGGAACTTTTTTTTCGGATTGTAAAAATCAAAAAATAAAATTAATTAAAAAAAACAAAAAATACGGGTCATATATCTACATCTCCTGTAATTGTAGACTACAAAAACCACACACGCAGCATAAAATGCGTCATTTTAAAAGGCAGGTGCATGTTTAAAAATCAATATTTAAATGTCTGAAATTGAATTGAAACCCCGAGGGGAGAGGTGGGTCATATTCGAGTGAAATCTAAAGAGTACATCATCCATCCCTTTCATTTTCTCCTCTTTCTTTCTCTTCTTCCTGCCTTTTGTCCGTTCGCTCCATGGCCATCCCTCCTGTTCCTCTTCTGTATTGACAGAGCAGGAATGCATTTTGCTAAAACATTGACTTATGAATCATTGATGTTGCTGTTGAGGTTTCAGTGGCGCGGGGGGCAGCCGGATGTAAATAAGTGAGGACGAGCTATGGTGCATAGCTAGATGATACTTAGCCTGGCCTCTGAAACATTGATGAGATATTTGGTGTGTGTGTGTAATGCGATGGCTATTTAAGAAGGCTAGATATGATAGTTGTTTACAAGTCCAGACAAGACACTTTAGAACTAAGGAGGGGGGTGAACAAAGAATCACGAGGGTTCCCTTCATGATACAAAGTATTGGCGTAGGACAAATGCACTTAGTGAGTGACGGAAAAGGGAGCCGAGTGAAAGATGACAAATTATTGGACTTCTCCAATGGGACAAATGGCAAGGTGGCTTGAGATAATTCATTCCGTGACCTCGTTCAAAACACCCGTATTGCAAATCATCGTTTCCCATTGAAATGAATAGGAATACCATTAATCGGTTCCAGCCTCGGGCACTTGGGGGCAGTATAAAACATACAGACGGGGTGATATTATGAATCCCACAACAGCTCTGTCCAGTGAGGCATGTGGGGGTCATCAGTACGGCACTAATATCAGTCGTTTCGAAGCTAAACAGAGGATAAAGAATATATGACTGCGGGTACTGTTGTTGCTTGACTATTTGTATTCAGTCGCGTTGATTTAAGGGTTAAATCACTGCAGCATAGATGCTAATTAGAGTTTGCATTAAGCTAGCAACCTGAAAAGCTAAGCTCCAAATAATGTGACAAAATAATTCTGTCTAAATGACCCGTCACATGATAAGAGTTATTTCACTATAGTCTATTCCAAAATGGCCATCATGCAAAGTGCAGCGTGCAGACACACTTCCATCCTCATAACCAATCACAGTTGTACACCTTCATTAAAGCATCATTCAGAGCTCTTAGTGCTTGGACCCCTCCTTACCAGCGCCGATCATTTAAGTCCACTATAAACTTAAGTGTGGTCAGAACGGCTGCATTATGCATTCAGCTGGGGTCAGGGCGCACTGACCTGTGTCGGTCTTGACGCTAACCACACATTGTGGAGATGAGACGTATCTGTTGCCCAATGTGTAATGCTTGCACACTGCCTGCTCTGCCCCTCTTTACAATTTAGAATCATATTTACAAATCAGGATGCTCCATGTAGCTTATTCGAAACAGATTGTCGCTTCAGCCTCTCGATTGTTATTTATGCAAAACAAGTGGACTGGCTTTTCACTCTCAGTAAAAAGAATTACAAAAATGTCTTGACTATTCTGCTGTTCTATTACAAGTAGATGATTTTTAAAAAAATATATATATATGTGTATATTTTCTTAAATGATTAAAAAATATATATATTTTTTTTTCTTTTTTTAAACATTTTATTTAAAGCAGTGGCTATATTTCAGAATATTCTGAACTCCCGTTCCCCTGACATCCACATGGCACTTAACCACATCGTGAACCTCCATTATCTTTTAACCACAGAAAATAACAACACCTTAAGTTTAAAGAAACAAAGTCTCTGTAGTCCATTAGCTATTCACCGCAGAGCAGAGCACTTTGGACTGGTGTTTTACTGTTAACCACTGTTTCTAAAACGCATTACCGTACCTCTTACCGCAGTGTGTGTGTTGTGCGTGTGTGTGTGTTACTGCTGGCATGTTGTAGGTCTCCATCGGCAAACATGTAATGCGACACTTTAATGAAAGGAGCAGGAAGGGCCAAGGTGGAAGAGACAAAGATGACGGCACAAGAGAGATGACACGGGAGAACAATATTGAGCCACATGTAAAAAACAAATGTGAAGAAAATGAAGACATGGTAGGATATCAATACCAGTAAACCACGAAAGTCACATCAGAGACTTGAGGAAACAATATCTCAGCTGATGTTACTTAGAGTGACAAAGGGTAAAAGGGGTAGTCGGAAAAAAAAAAAAGGAATGGATTGTACAATAATTAAAGTGGAACTTTGACCGTTGATCGGAAATTGAATTTTCAACAAGTCGTATCAAAGTATCGATAATGACGACACGTAAGTTACATGAACCCAGACCTAAACCCCATCGAAATAGTATGTTTGATGCATTCATCCGTTTAAAATCTCCCGGTTGAAAAGTGTCTAACGGCACACTGGCGAATACACACAGAGAAGCAAATAAGTTCAAGTTCTAAGCAAATGAATACCCGGCGGGAGACGAACAAAGAGAGCAAGTGAAATTGTGAGAGTAAGTCCGACTTGGCGGCGGCAGTACATCTTGATCAACAGATGACTGATCATATCGGCGCCGGCCATCTTTCACCCGCCGCCGTTTGACGACACGACGTGACCCTCGTGTACACGCGTGCGCGTGAATCCATTTCCCCCCCGACGTACCCCCGGGCGAGAGCATCAATAACGTACGGCCTGGCCAGGGGCCTCTGTTTACACACATACTCGCACAGGCACACACTCGTTCTTTCTTTCATTCATTCATTCACACATATGTGCTGAGCATGTGTGCGACTACGCCTCATTCTGACACTCTCGTATTCACGTAGCCGTTCGGCATGCGCACACGCGCACACACACACACACACACACACACACACACACACACACACACACACAATGCCCGTGTGGCCTCGGGCCTGAAGACTACACTATAGCAATCCCCACTCCAGGGCTCCCCAATTCTCCTTCCCCCAGTCTTTAGTGACTAGATGATGGAATATAAGTAAAAAAAATAATAATAAAAAATATTAGGGCTGCTTGATTATGGGGTTTTGTTTATTTTTTTAAATCGTGACTATTCAAATGATCATTTTTTTTGGGGGGGGAACAATTTTTAAACATTTAAAAAAAAAAAATAAGACAAAGAGTAATTATATAGGTTCCTATCCATCCACATAAAATTTATGAGATTTGTTTTTTCAAAATTAAAAAAAACGGTGCAAATATTTCCAAAATATATACAATTATATATGGTTTCCTTTTATAAATAAACAATGCATTCAGGGTTGTTGTTTTTTTACGATGATGCCAATATTTTAATTGTGGAGTGTACTAATAATTGTACTTGAATTTCAATTATTGCACAGCCCTAGTAGGTATCATCTTGAATTTAAGAAAAAAAAACTGGTAAATGCGTTTCACTTTAAATACTGTCAAAAACACACACACATACCCGATAATTATTACCTTTCCGTGCTTCTAGCTCTTGCCGGGCCCACCTGACAGCTTTTCTTAAGTGTGTATATTTCCTTATTTAATTAATTAAAACAATTATCAATGAACTTTAAATTAGACAAGAATAAAATAATCATTCTACTGCTACTCTGTGTGTGTGCGTGTGTACGCATGTGTATTTTAATAATTAGCAGGCAGTAAAGCGACTGTGTTAATTGCATTTAGGATCCTGCCCGGGGAGAGAGGAAGAAGGAGGAGGACAAGGAGGGGGGGGGGGTGTAGATGATCTTATATTTCTCGCTCCCAAAATAGACAATTCCCATGTATTCTTAGATATAAAATGGAGCAAGCGCACACATATCATCGCTGGCACGCACACACACAACACACAGAGGCAGAGACGCCCCGGGAGGATGGCGCTAACCTTAATTAGCCTAACACTGTGGTGAAATTGATTGAAATGCAGAACATCAATTATTAAGTTTAACTGTTTTCATAACCCTACACACATCTTACCTCGTATCAAATGTAGAGGGGAGTGGGGGGGACAACAAAAAATATTAAGCGTGTGAATTTCAAACAATGTCACGAGATTCTTTAAGACGCTAACGAGGTGAGATTGAGACAACAGCACCTCTGGTGGTGGAAGTCCAGAAGTGCACTCTATCTCCGGTCGTGATGTTTATTCCATCATTTGTGGATATTTCCCAAATAAAGAAAGACAAATTGCTTTGACATCGACGTATATTACTATTCGTTTAGCCATCACGATATCAATGGACAACTGCTGTCGTGACCTTTTGAACCCGATTCACTCCCGACCGCACATCCTGTCGCAGGTGAATTAAAAAATGACTTTGAACCCATTCACACATGCTTTTACTGTCTTGCCTCACATTTGACAAAAGGTGATGCGTAAAGTGGTTTTTTTTTTTTTTCTTACTTTTACAATAAACGAATTATATAGCTAACCGGACGCCCACACCGTGCTCATAAAATGTTAACGTTAGCCCAAAATGTCCCCCTTGTCCATTCTGTCCATTTAGTAGCTCAACTGATGTCATCAAGACACCACAGAGGTCTCAGAGTTTCAGAGAGTCCCCCCCCCCCCCAAGTGCACCCTGTTGCATCACTCGCCAGGCTCGCTGTCTCGTCTTTGTCCCAACGCTGCATCACAGCCACGCACTGACTCAATGGAAAAATCATTCCGGACTAATTACATGGTTCAGACTCCTGCATGTCTTCTCTTTTCTCCATCCCCTCCTTTTCTCTTTGCGTTCTCACTTGTTCTCTCATAACGCTCCTGTTACCAGATCATGGTAAGTCTTGCACTAGCGGCCAGCCATAACACAAAAAAACAACAGCGTTTAGAAGGCGCATTGTTATTCGTTTGGGGTCAGACATAGGTTAGAAGGTAGTCTTAATTAGTCGTCATAACTTATACATGATTAACTCTCCTCGGGTCATTCGGCCTCTCAAAAACACACGAACACAGTGTCTGCTTGACAATTAAAACCGAGAGGAGGGTTTCTCCATGAGAATATCCAATGTCTCTTTGGAAAAAAAAAACAAAAAAAAAACAATAAGAACACATACATGCATACAGAAATTGCTCCTTGTCAAGGATAATTAATTTGTATCAATTTTATTACTTTTTCCATATTTCCCAGGGTTCCAACCCAAATCTAAACACTTACATATTCGAATATGTCTGACTGTAATTTACCAACCCGAACTTCCCCATAATTATTGGAAAGCATTTTACATTTGCACAAGATCAGACGATACGGTTACAACAGATCCGATCAATATCCTGACGCCACAGTCGTAAGAGTTAACGTGAGCGTCTACATTAACCAAAAGCATGATTACCACAATGGTATTTGCGATCCATATTACAATTCCAGAAAGTTCTTCTATGTTCAGGATATTGTATTTATTTGTTTGGGAAATGTTTACCGCACTGCAATGTATTGTCCTGGAAGAGGACACTTGGGAGTTGATGATGGGCAAAGAGATTGAACAGCAAGAAAGCAAGCTTCATAATTCCGTGCTAATGGAGTGTGTCTACAACGTTCCTAGGAATTTACAATGTCAAATCACCAGTGAGCTAACCCCAAACCTAAAAACTGAGGAAGACATGCTGTCTCAATTAATCTCACCAATACCAAAATACATTTTAAGTTACTAGTGAAGTATCCCATGTGGCAAACTGGGATAAAAAAAATACTATTTTTTTAATTGCAATATTGTGACATGTAAAAAAAAAAAAAGTCAAATATTGAATAAGGAACTCTAGCCTCAGTCATCTTACTACAATCTTTACTATCATGTTTTTTTAAAGTCAGTAATAAATCCTGTGATGCTTTTTAAAGAAAAAAGTTCAACCATAATAATTTAAGTGACAGTAGCCTACTTATTTACTTCCCTCGAGTTCAGGCTGTTTCTTTAGTGGACTTTTACTACCCTCTTGCGGCCATTAATGCGCACTGCAATCAAAAGGGTTCATGCATTTAAAAATGCATAAATAAACAAGGCTAATAAATGCCACAAATGTGTCTAAATAAAATCCCGTGGTTTCAATTTGTCGAGTGAAAGCTGCTGAACTCCTGATTTGCAATGACACAAATATTTATAAACCTTTAAGTAATATTGGAAGAAAAGCAGCGTGGACAATTCCAATTGATGCATTCAAACTAGGTGTGGTTGGCTGAATTAAAACTTCAAACGTGTCAAACTTACCTTCATCGTTGAACTTGAAAAGATCACAAATGTTGGGCTGTGTGCATGATGGTAGTCCTTCAGAAACATACTTAAATGTCATCTTGTCTGATTCTCTTTGGAGTTTATATGTGAAATGTGCAGCAAGCCAATTTCACCTGATTTAGGTTTTGGCCACGCCCTTTCCTTTTCACCTGTCCACTCACAAACAGCAGGATGTCAAAATAAAAGCAAGCTCAATTATTACCTGCACACGATAATTATAGTTTATATTAAAATGGCTGAAATTTCTCTGAACGATTGGCTGATTAATTTGAATCGATGACTCTCGACTCATTTGACACACGCAACACACAGTTCGATTTGAATCGTTACAGTTTTATTAGTGTACACAGAAGTTGCTCGTTCATAATTGGAACGTGTATGAAGTTCAGTGTTTGAAGAAGACAGACATCCTTGCAGCTTATTTGCTGAACAGGAAATGCTGTTTGGAAAAGCAGAGAAGGGTGGAGGGAAGGGGTTGAATCAAAGAAATAGCATTTAAAGAAAAACAAAATAACTATACAATAACACCACTAGTGCCATGAAGCAACTTTCCCCTGCAGAGTAGTTTTGTCAAGAAAAAAAAGAGAGGCTCGTTTGGAAATCCACATTTGTCCTTCACAGAAGAAAGAAAACATTGTGATTGGTAAGCCTCAGCTCATGCTCCATTTGCAAAACCTTTTTTTTTTTTTTTCGGGAAGTGAAAAAAGCCAACTGCAGCGTAAGGTGGCACTCATTTTAAAGAAGAAGAAGAAAAGAAAAAAAAACACAAAAGGCTTGCTGGAACCTGGCAGTATGCACACAATGGTAAGAATCGAATCAACAAGGGGGGGAAACAACTACTATACTGTATGTTTTGAAAATACTTCTGAGAATACCATCTGAACAATCTGATGTCAATGCATAGAAACAAAAATACTGCATGTGTCACCGATACAACAACCTTAAAGACAAAAAAAAAACATTTTCTTTCTATCATGTACTGACCTTGGCATTGAGAAGTCCAGTAAAGTATTCTCTAAAAAAAATAATAATAAAAAGACATGGAACATAGATATAGAGCGATAAACATAAATGCCACGGGGCTGGTTCCGTTTATGTACAAGTGATTTCAATGGATCCATACAAAGGGGAAATGAATCAAATAAAAATAAAAAAAGGCCGCCCTAAGTGAAATTCATTCACTCAACTCGGACCGCGTGGACATCGCCGTCTGCGTTCACACGCATAATTTAGGAAATGTGTCGGTCCGTCGTCGGAAGTAAACAATGAATGTGACACCGGGATGGAGCGAGACAAACACAAATATTTACATGTCCCGCCGGTCATGTGTTTTTGTGCTCTATGTTGGGCCACGCGCGAGCAACACATCGAGAGAGAAAACAAAAACAAAAAAACAACACATTGCGAACCGGAATGTTGCTCATATATTTTTGATGGAAAAGACACGACTGGAATTCTGTATTGCGCAACTGCTGGTTTACACCCATGAAAACTAAACAACAAATTAAAAAAAAAAAGGTAATATCTCATCTTTAAAGGGGTTTCAATTTTTCGGGAAGGTGAATGATTGATTTTTAGGATTTCAGAATCAAGCAACTTGTACAAACTTGCATTTAGTCTTTGGGACAGCATAGGAAATTTGCCGTAATGGTCCGAGTGGTAACCACCTTTTTTTTTTTTTTTCCAAGAAGGGGGTGGGTTATAATTTATAGATTGTAAATTTATGTAGAAAAGTAATTTCAATTTCATCTCATTTTCATGAAAAGTAGAGAAAAATACAAAGTTGATATTCGGGACAATCATCATGTTAGCTCATTTCCGATGGGCAAAAAATTTCAACATATTCATTTGTATATATAAATTTATAGATTTTTTTTGACTCACCAATACAAAATAAAGAAATAAACCACAAATAACTGTGCAGCATAATTGCTTGGTTTAATACTTAAAGCTTAAATAAAGTTTAGTCGCAAAACGTTTGATTCTAAATTGTTCTACCAGCTTGTAAGCGAGGACGAGAATGAGCGCCTACTCCATAATAAGCCAATTCAGACATTATAAATGACTTTTTTTTTATTTTTTTTTAATAGTGACCATTCCAAAAATATTCTATTGGGGTTTTTTCAACATTCCTATCTGTACAATTTAAAAGCATTTTTCGTTCTATTTTACATCAAAGGCAACTTTTTTTTTGGAGTAAGAATAAGGGGTGCATAATTTGGGGCAGTGCAATTCTTTTGATGTCGAGGCCATTTTTCCAAAAATTCCACATTGTAGGATTCTTTTTATCAAAGCATTGTTGATAAACGGAGGAAGGGGGGGGGGGGGGGGCAAACCATGCATCAATTCAAGCATAACAATTGAGAGATTAGCATAATGCATACAAGTATTTGTGACTGTTTAACACAAGGGGGGCGCCAGACTCTCTTCCTGCACATGAATTTACACTACATTCCAGCACAACTCCTTTTGTCATATATAAAAGAAGATAATGGAATGGCATAGAACAGAGAAAGGAAGCGAGGGGAAGAGTGTGTCGACTTGTGCTGGTGCGTGCGCTTATCCACCCTGGAGGGAACACCCGCTTTTAAATTGAAATTCTTCCAGATTGAGCACTCGGATGTAGTTGAGTGACAGCTAGAGTGAGTGTGTGTGTGTGTGTGTGTGTGTCAGGATTGGACACGACAAGCGTTATTAATGACAAGGTGAACCTTTGCAATCACCCATTCTGTGTGTGTGTGTGTGTTCCTGACCAAGAAACAGAACCCTACTTTGGTCACTGAAACCAAGAAAGGATATTTGAAGATGAATTCCAGAGAGTGGCAGTAGGACTGCGAGTCAACTGTGTGTAAACGAAAACTCTTGACACCGAATCCAGCTTGTGGCGTGGCAGCGAGGCAGTGGAGAGGCAAAGGTGACCTGACGAAGGAGCGAGCGAGCGAGCGCCACAGACTCACGAATTCCCCGCCGGCCGGCCGGCCCGTTTGTTGTCTTGAGTTGGAGTCCGGTTCAGTTCAGCACCTCAGTCAAATACCTGAAAGGTGAATGGGGATGCCACTCTTGTCGTTTGGGATATGCAGAGTGACTTCAGTTTTTAGGTCCATGGTGATAGGAATGTCAGCCTGAGGTTGATCGGTCAAAGGTCATAGTCAGGCTCGATGTGATGTTTACATTCCGCTCCTGTTCTCGAAGGTCCTTTCGATGCATTTCCGTCTCTAAGATGCTGGTCGAATGTTGTGTCATGTCAAGTTTCTTCAGCAGCAGTCAAGACGTCGTTTAGGACATACTGGAGCATCGCACAGAGGGGGAACCCATTTGGGTCAACACCTTGTCCAACCACTGGAGGGGGCCATTGAGATGCAATTCGATCCAACAGGGAGTGCTGGTGACTGTCTGACGTCTGAAGGGGGAGAAGATTTTGAAAAGATTGATTTTGTGCACAATGCCCAAAGCGAAGCACATACCTATATTCGGCGCCCCATCCTTTAACGAAGCTCATCCTGATGGTGCACATCCTGGTCAGCTGGTAGACGGCCTCGAAGCCCTGATTGACGGACTGTGCCAGCAGAGCGGCAAACTCCTGGTTGTTAAAAATCTTCAGATTACAGCCTGGAAGTAAAAGATGTTTGGGATTAGACTATCTGATTTGCATTTATAGAAAAGTTTTTTTATTTTTTCCTCTGATGAAAATATCGTATCTCCACGTGACGCTTGCTCTTGTTTGCCTTCTACCCAAACGTGCGGCGCCGAATGACAGCATTGACGCTGCTGCTGCTTTCGCCAAGAATGAAATGTTCTAAATTGCACGGATACATATTAGTCAGCGCGTGTGGGTGAGAGTCTGAGGGAAAAACAAGTCACGTTGCATGGGGAGCATCGGTTGCTCTTCCTTGAAGGCTTTATTTTTCCAACAAGTACTCAAAGGGAGATCAGAATGTAATTACAATACCGCAATGTTTTTTTTTTGTTTTTTTTATTCATCTTAAATTCGGCTGCAGCATGCTTACTATTACTAAGCCCTGTCTTTTGCTTATGTAATTGATGTGAAAACTTTGAGAAGCATCCGTATAACGAAAATAGGGGAAAATAGTGTCGAGGAGGAAACACCTGGCGGTATCTTGCAGACTGTGGCGGGGTGCCACCCGTATCGCTGGTTACAGTTGGGACTCTGGACAAAAATGGCACTGTCGCTGAGGCACTCAGCAAACACCTCTCCTCCGATGTAATACAACCTCACGCCGCGACCTGAAATTGATTTATGATGATAAACGCGCACGAGAAATATTTGTAGTACGGGTACAGGTAGCCAAGGATAAAAATAAATACCTATATGCCTCCTTGTCATTTCAACAGTTGCGTTCCTGTTGACGTTGCTGAGCAGTCCGAGGCAAAAGCGTTCGGAGTTGGAGGGGTCGGTGAAGCCGTCCACGGTGAGGGAAGGTTGCGAAGCGTGGAAGGTTTCTCCGACGCGCTGGTTGAGTTCATAGTAAGCGATGGAGCACCAGAAAGCCGGTTCGCTGTAGGTGACCGGCTGAAGGTCTGTTGGGAAACATTTGGCCGTTATGACGCAATCATTGCAGCAGGTAATTCTTAATATAATAATAAAGGGCAACTCGAGCAGATTTACCCAGGCTGTGGCTGACAGGTGACAAAGTGTTGGGTGAAAGTTCTGCTGGTGAGCCTAGCAAAAAAAAAAAAAAAAAAACAGAGCCACAAATTTCAATTTTCAAAACAAACAGACTTTTTTTAAAATTTGTAAACACCAGACTAGCTTACCTGATTCCATACTTTGATTCATTTGCTGGTCACTAGCCTCGCCATCTTCACTAATGTAGCCGGGCGGGGGAGTCTCTGTAAAAGCGCAAAGAAAAAAATATCAAGCTGTTAATATTCTGATTTTGATCCGCATCACTGGCTTGCTGGTGCGCCATATTGGATGGAGCGAAGCTTGCGATGCTTACGGACCTGGTATGTAGTTATTAGGAGGATCTATGCCTGCTGGGAAATTGGTGTTTTCAGGGATGGAGTTTGTAAAGTCATCAAGAGGTGGAAGCTCCGTCAGAATCTCTGTATGGCGGGGCACCAAAACTGGGGGTAGCACTGTAGAAATAAGAGACAAGGTTGTTGTGTTTTTTTTTTCCCGTGCAAACGTAGATAATTTTTTATGGCAGCTTGACGATGGGCGCTATCCTATATTCAAACCCGACACCAAAGAGATCATTACCCGGCGTCTCCACCCTCTGGTAATGATAAGGGTTGACGCACACTTCGTCCTTCTTGAGGTTGAAAGCGTACTGGCAGTTGTCGACGGCCCGCAGCTCATGATGGCTGTGAAGGTCGGGCCACCTCCACAGGCGACAATAGATGACGTGCGGCAAGCCCTTGCGATGAGACACTTGAAGACGTCCATCCAACGACCTGAAAGCAGAGACGGAGCCTTGAACGGAAAACATTTTTTTTAGGCTAAAACGAGGATTCAGCTATTTTAACTGAAAGTTGGTTGGCCTCGAAGCACTTTTCCCGTCCGCCCGCCCGCCCAATGATGCACAATTTGTAGACATGCGAGTGTGGTCACCTGTTGTGGTCAGGGTATCCGTACATGCCTGAAGAGTCCCACTGCTCTATCATGTGGCCTGACCCTAGACCCCATAGATCTGAGCAATTGCTATAAACACACACATACATGCATGCACACACAGACACACACACGCACGCACACACACATACAAGACATGAGCAAAAAAAATGACAAAAATAAAAGTAAACAGACAGTAAACGTGTGATGTCACATTCCAAATAAGTAAGATGGAATTACAAACAGATACATCAACAATTGGTCTCTTATCTTTGTCTGCTTCAAGCAAAGCATTTATTTTTTATTTTTTTTATTTTAGAAATAAGTCTAGCGTGCAAACTATTTTAGACAAAAGTCAAATGTCATCCCTTCAAAGCAAACATGACAGTCCATAAAGTCACATTTCTTGTTTGGACATAAACCACCTTAGCTTTTTTTTTTTTTTTGTCCACAAAACTATATAACATTGTGATGGGAAAATGAAGCTTCAAATATGCTTCATGAACCACTTGTATTTTGACTCCTCTCGATGGCACTGTTGCTTGAAATAAAGAGGCAAGTTGAGATTCCTCTGCTTTATTTGAAGCTTAGTTTCCCCACCGCTGCTATAAGATTACCAATATATGACATGGGGGGAAAAAAAAAAAGAAAAAATGCAAATGACTGTTCAAAATGTCAATAGTAAGACCACATTGAAGACTTGAAACAACATAAGACAATTAGTGTAAAAATGCTGAATATGGCTTATGAGTGACGCAACGCACGCACGCTGACACTCCTTTCCACCATCCTTTTTTTTTTTTTGCATGCAAAGCAATGAAACGTGTACTGTACTACCAATCGTAATGATCCCGCCCACGCGTGTGATCTTCCGCACGCTTCCTCCGTTACATGTTGGAGTTCTAACACCTATTTCCAGCTGACAACACACTACACACGCCTCCCCCCCACATCTGAAAGTTGTCTGTGGTGAGATGAATCACAAAATTTCAAAAACAATACGTAGCAAAAGTACACAAAACAGGAATCTGAGAATACCAAAGCGCTCTCTTGTGGTCGTTTTTCATAATGCCCATTGCAATACTTTTAGGAGGGCACTTCTCCAGACATTAGAAAACGAACAATGTCAACAATAGAAGCTCGGTTTCACGTGCGAGGTTTTGGTTTCCTTCACCCCCGGTTTCACTTCTGCTACAAGGTTAACCTGTGCGACCTAAATGAAGAAGTGGGCTTTCCGTTGCGCAACTTTTATGTCCTGCAAGTCTGTGGTATTGGGACATGTTTTTAACTCCACGTTACGTGTGCTGTGCGGTCAGTCGGGCTTGTTTATGAGTTCCTTCGAGCGGACCCACAAAGTAGAAAAAGTTGAGAAAAGAAATGTGACAAAGTTTGCATGTGTGCGCCATCTCACCTGGGTATGGTGACACACTTTGTGTTGATGTTCTGCGTGCTGATGGCTTTTTCCAGCTCATCCAGCTGCCCCGTCTTCTTCAGCTTCTTCACCAGGCTCTTGACGGCTTTTTCGCACCATTTCTCCTCCTGCCCGCCTCCGTTCTGCTCCCCTACTCCCCCGATGCCGCCTCCCGCTCCTCCGCCTCCCGCCGGAGTCTTCTTCCAACCCAGCAGCCGCTTCACCACCGGGGGAGTGAAGGGTAGTATGGAGGACATGTTGTGTGTACGTTGTGTACGTGAATGTTTTGAGTTAGCCTCTTAATCTGATGTCAAGGGATCCAGGGAGGGGAGGGGGGGGGAGGGATGTAAAGCTGTTAGGCTGTATTGCTAAAATCCTTCAGGAAATAAAAAGGACAAAAAGAGAATATGCATGTGGATTTTGTCCCGTCCAATTTTAAGTCATTCGTTTTGAGGGGGAAAAAAAAAAAAAAAAAAACCTGGACAATATTTCAATTGGAAAATTTTCGATGGAATGTGCAAATGCTGGTGGGAGCAGAAAGCGGAGTATCCAATAATCCTAAAATACACAAGGGGACAAAGATGTGCAAATGTTAAGAAAAGAAAAAAAATAGCAGTGATGAGAAACACTCATGAAGGCTGTTGTCACAATTTATGTGCACAAGCCAGTTGCTTTGTTGAAATAATTGTGTCAACATAGGGTAGCTTTCGGTTACTAGGTCAGCCTTAAAACCTAATCCATCTTAACAGAGGTGACAAATCTTCTACGTTGATGCTGATACTAATCAAACGCTAATCCCATACAAAAGTACCGATCCCATTATCAAAACCAGAGTTAACCTTCTCTCGCTGAGCAGTGTCAAACCGCATTAAAACCTGCAGGGTCAAACATGGTGCCTCGCTTGGCTTTAGAGAAAACGTGTTCAGATTTTTTTTTTTTTTCCGACATACTATGAACGAGCGGTAGCGACAATTTGATGTGCAAACTCCAAAGGGTTTCTTCTCAAATCTCTGTCAGCAATACTGGCATGTTTACTTCAGAAATCCATTCAGAGAGACACTGTTGAAAAGAGACAGGAATATATTTTTGTTTTGTTTTTCAAAGTATTGACGTGCTCTACGACCTTCACGTGTAACCTCATCTGATCAATTCCCCTGCAAGGCAGTGAGAGTACGCTGATCAACGAAATAAATGAGATCAATGTTTATTTTACAGAAAAAAAAAACCATACTGGATCATCGAGGCTTCAAATTCAAAGAAAAACTTAGAAGAGGAAGGAGGGGATCATCACTTCTGAGTTCCTTTTGAGATTTTGCTTGAATGGTTTAAACCTTAAAGTGCTAATAAGTACGACAGATCAATTCAACACTTTATTCGCATTAATATCGAAGTCTTATGATTCTCAATAATAATGACTCATCGGGGATGACTGAACGCCAAAACAAAGAGACAAAAGAAAAAGAAAAACGCCAATCGGTTGCAGAATGAGCATATTGGAGGAGTATGTTTGCAAGGCACAACAAAAAACCTCGAACCGTGTTGATACGGCTGGCTCGAACGTCAGAATGAAATGCTAATCGCGACTAGCAGGGCCTTGTGGATAAGATAAGCGGCCGTATTTTGTCTGTAACATCAAATCTCACTCTCTGTAACCACCCACAATATAAACACACATGCACAAAAAACACACATGCACTCAACACGGTTCGAAGAATAAGCTAATAAGCTTCGTTGCAATCGAGTCAGTCTAGACTTTGAGAAACAACGAAAAAAATCATCATAGCAATTTTTGATATAATTACCAAGTGTGAAATGCATTGAAGTTTCTTTGTCTTGCTTGTAATTACTGTTACTCCTTCTCCTCCTCCCTTCGGCTTCAAAAGCGAGTGCGAAAAAAAAAATCGCTAGCAAGCTTGCTACTTTGTCCGGTAGACAAATAATCAGGTCTGCTGTATGTTTTTTTTTTTGTCCCTTGCAAATTTAACATTATGAACTGTTTTAGAACATACTTACCGACTAAGTAAGTGGAAGATAGTCCGGAGGTCACTTAGGTACCTGTCAATATATTCAGCTTTTTCATTTTAAATCGGTCCAGCGAGTCCTTAAAGTGGAAATACAATCGCCGAGCCACCGGAATGACGGCCCCTCATTCAAAGCTCAACCAAACTGTATTGCTCGTATCCACACTAACTTAACCATATAGCCCCGCCTTTGCTCTCTTTTTATTGGCTGGATTCATTGGTTCAGGCAAGGACCCTGTTGCCAGATACGTTTTTATTGGTTGGTGTTAATGTCAGTTCTGTACTATTGTGACGTATGCGTGGATCGGTGATGTTTACAGTTTACTTTAATTGCCCTATTATTATTATGATTTTTTTTATGATTATGATTATTATTATTATTATTCACACTTGGCATTATTATTATTATTATTATCATTATTATTGTCTTTGTTATTATTATTATTATTGTTATTATGATGATTATTATTATTATTATTACTTTTTTGACATTAAAACAGAAGGTTGATGTCAGTGTGAGTCTTTTCATAGGTAGTTTAGTGGCATCATGCAAATACAGTCTTACACTGACAGCACCTGCATGCAAATCCTTTGTTCAAAGAAAAAAACCAGGTTGTTTGAGCAGCTTCCTGGGTTTAAATTACTTGGAATTTCATCTTAATATAGATGTTACGTGTTGGGCCAAGAAAATGCGCATGCTCAGTGCTTTCTCTATCTCACCTGAGACTTGTTGCTCAGAAGCGGTAGATGCCAAGCAGGGTTTCTTTCTTTGATAGTTTTACATCGCCATCGACATCAGTGATGCTTAACCAGCCGGGAATAATAACAACTATCAAGATGGATTCTTTACCTCACTGAGCCTCAGTCAATTGAACCTGTTTTAGAATTTTGTTGTTTTGTAAGTATTGCCTTCCCTCTTTCCCCTGATAATTTCATGGAATTTATATATGTATATGAGAAATTAAATGTATTTTGTCTTTTAGATTAAATGCTGTAATTTCTCATTTTTACACCAGGACATTAATGCCGTTGACAAAAAGGAAAATATATTTTACTGAATGCAAACTGAGGTCACACTTACCTTCACTAACAGTGGGGCAAAGCCAAAATATCTTTAAAAATTGTAAAATATATATTGTATGTCCTCCAGGTAGGTAAAGAATGATGCTCTGAGTTAATAAATCTCGCTGGGCCATCACCACGGTAACAACAACTCAAGAGGATTGACTGCAGTGCAAGATATAAACACACAGTATGCGACTGCAGGGATATAAATTCATTCAGTTATTTGAGGCTACTTTGTTCATCTTTCCATCCATCAACTAAATAAAGATTTCTATTTGCTTTGTGTACAGGCCTGTGCCCAATTTCACCACATGCAATGGGCAAATGCTGCAAGTGCAACGGGAGGCTGCTTTGCATGTGCCTGCTGCCTTGCATGATGACCGGCCACCTTTTGATTTATATCCTGGTGACCATTTTCGTCACCATCTCTTACACTCCCCCGAAAATAACCGTCCACTACATCGCTCCGGGGATTTCGGCAAATTCCGGGGCCTTGGCCTCTTATCCGCTCAGCCCCTTCTGGAAGCTTCAACTTGAGCACAGCGCACTATGGAATCAGTTGCAGCACTCCTTGGACCGTCACTACAATCCGATACTTCGAGGAAATACGACCGGCACATCGAAGGAGCCCAGAGCAAAAGATTCATCTCAGGATGAATGCTTCTCTGCTTGTGTGTCACGCAAGTGTTCAGACTCACATCTATATGATGTCGACAAAATACCGGTGCAATTGAGAACATTTGTCAAGTCAATGCATTGCAGGAGTTACCCGATCCTCATCAATCAACCCACCATATGCAAAAGGAACGGTACCAAATCAGGTTTTCGTTATCCAATGCTTCTCATAGCAATCAAATCTCAAGTGGGGAACTTTGAAAACAGACAAGCCATCCGTGAAACCTGGGGGCGCAGCGGTTTTGTGACGGGGGACTTCAAGAAGAAAGGCGGATTTGTCCGTACTGTGTTTTTGCTCGGCAGGCAGGACTCCAGTACAGGACCTCACCCGGATTTGAAAAACTTCCTGGACCTAGAGAATCGAAACTACGCTGACATCCTTCAATGGGATTTTCAGGATTCTTTCTTCAACCTGACCCTGAAGGACTTGCTGTTTTGGAAGTGGCTCCAGAAGTACTGCCCCACAGCTGTGTTCATCTTCAAGGGTGACGATGACGTCTTCGTCCGAACCGGCGCCCTCCTCGATTACTTAAACCAGCAGTGGGAGGAACACAAACGACGTCTAGCCGTCAGAAATGAAACACGCATGGATTTGTTTGTCGGGGATGTCATTCATAACGCAGCGCCAAACCGAGATCCATCGACGAAATACTACATCCCGGAAAGTTTCTATAAAGGAGCCTACCCGACGTATGCCGGAGGAGGCGGCGTGGTGTATTCTCGCTCACTTGCGTTACGATTAAAAGAGGTGTCCCGGAGGGTTTGCCTTTTCCCAATTGATGATGTTTACCTGGGAATGTGCCTGGAAAAACTCGGGCTGTCTCCGAGTCATCACCTGGGTTTTTTAACATTTGACCTCCCGGAGATAGACAGGGAGAATCCCTGCGCGTATAAATCTGTGCTGCTTGTTCACAGGCGGAATCCCAAGGAGATGTTGACATTATGGCACAAATTGCAGAATCTGAAGAGTCGATGTTGACGTTTCACATCTTAAACAGCCTTACAAGGACGATATTAATATTTATTAATTTTACTGACTGACTTTTCGTACTTGTAGTGAAATATTACATCATCAGCTTTCACCTCAATTGAAGCAAAATATGTGACACTAATGATCATTTCACAATGTCCTGAGAAATTGAATATCTTTGTGCTATATAGTGTGCTTTAAATGACTTAGCTTCACCTGTGTTAATGACACCATGAAAATAAATGTATCTGAATGATATTATGCTTATCTGCTAGTGATGGGGAAAATGAAGCTTCAAATGTGCTTCATAAACCAGTTGTTGTGTTTATTTGAATCCTCTAGATGGCACTGTCTGTTCAAGATTACTGACTTGACCAAAACTTGTGTCATCCACCCGAAAAAAAAACAACTGGTTCATGAAGCACATTGGAAGCTTCATTTCTATTTCAGGTTTCAGTCTCAAATCTTTGAACACAAGTGTGAATGGCTGACTATCTCTATGTGTCAGCCTCGTGACTGACAGGTAATCAGTCCAGGGTGTCACCCTAAATCAGATGGGCTAGACCCCAGCTTCGCTGTGACACTTTAACAAGCTAAGTGGTCGGGAAAATGTGCAGACAGATGAATTTCTGTCTGTTTTTAGTCTAGTGACTTCAAAGGTTAAGCCTGCGGCTCTCTTGGAATTATCTATGAGGGGTTTACCAGGAGTCGACTTGGAGTAGTGATAAGAACACTTCCACACAAGATCCCGGAAGAGCCTGAGTGTGGTCATGTGACAAGACTCATTATTTGGAAACTGGCATGTCCCTAGAGGAGATGCCTGCATGCAAACCAGCAATAGAAGAAAAAGCATGCAAGGCGGGGACTCCTGGAAGATATTTGAGCCACTTGAAGGTTGCTTATTATCAAAATAAAGAAACATATTTGCTAGTATGTGTTGAGGAACTCATTAAGCATGCATGATTTCTATTCGCAGTTATGAGGTTACAAATTTATGAAAATCAAACTTATTGAATGTTGAGCATCCAAAAAATAACTAGCTAATTCAAAATCACTCCCAGACAAAATCTCTTGATGGGAGTTCTTGAAGCCTGTCATATCCATGTGCCCCCACAAGGTGGCAGTCTCGCACAATGATTATAATCATTGGGCGACACTACTCAACTAGAGGTCAAGCTAATTTAAGTATCAAGATTAAAAGAGAGAGAATGACCTGGTAACTTCAATTTAGTGTAGTCATTGAGAGTACTTTTTTTTTTCATTATGGACTGACAATGCTACAAATCAACAATGAGAATTGTCATCCTTATTTTATCCAATAAAGCGGCTTATTTAGTTATGCATGTATCTTTTATAAATACAAATTGTTTCCAGAATCATTCTGTAACAATTGCACTTTAATTCACTTTTTAAACTTTTCATCTTTCACTGCGTGTATTTATTTCAGACAAGTCTGTGAAGTCAGTATGAAGGACCAAGTAGGGCAAAAACAACCGAGAAGGCAGATTTCAACATATTCCGCCTCAAAAAAGAAAAAAAAAAAAGATGATGAAACATCACATCACTGCCTGGTTGATACTATGCCGAGGCCGGTGTCAATATTTTTGACATACAAAGAGAATATGTGATTTTTTTTTTTTTCTTTTAGTTGCTTTCACCTTTAGATGAACTCCCCAAAGTGGAGGCAGAATAGAAAAGTAGCAGGGGTAGAATGATAGGTAGCAAAAATAGAGGACGGATGAGGGGGGGGGGGGATGAGGAGGAGAAAGCAAGGATTTGCTCCATGTAAATCATCTTCATTGTTCTCCTAATGCTGCTTGTGGGCAAAAACATGCGGATGCACTGAAGGAACCAGGACGGCGAGAGGATGCAAACTCCCACTTCCTTCTTCTTGTTTCAATCTGTCCCTAATGGAGCTGTTTTTTCTTTTTTCTTTTAATGAATCACAATCTTTACCCCAAAACACATTAAAGAGATAGTCTCCTATCTACCTTTGCTTGTGATGGGCATCAGCTCACACACACACAAACACACACACTGCCGCCAGCACATCAACATGCAGTCATTGGGTTGGCATCGGATCGCAGGCTGCTAATTGGCTGCCAAGCAATGTGTGTGTGTGTGTGTGTGTGTGTATGCGCGAACGTGTGTTTCTCTGCTGCAGAGCCGAGGTTGCTAAGAAATTCCCGTCACGTCTGTGAGCCTCGATTAAGATGTTGCTCCAGTTTCCAACAGACAGACATGTGGGGAGGAGGGGGGGGGGGGGGGTGAAGTGAGGTGGGGATGGGGGGAGTGCAGAAGGGGGAGATGAGAGAACGCTAGAGGAGGTGGGGAGAGAATGAGAGGTGATGAGGCGGGAAAAAAGTGAAGAGTGAAGGAGCTAGCGAAATGCTGCAGTGGTTCTGTTGTGGAGGAAGTGATAATTCTCCAGTACTGCCATCCTTATCTGAAGGAAAAAAATTTCCGCATGTAGACGAAAAAAAATTTGATTGGTGACCCTTTTTTTGATTGGAATCATGATGGGCAGGAATCACATTGTATTTTTTAATGTCCTCATTTGCACTTTCCATCCTGTCAAGTCTCC
Organism: Syngnathus leptorhynchus; assembly: GCF_054491065.1. Taxonomy (NCBI): domain Eukaryota; kingdom Metazoa; phylum Chordata; class Actinopteri; order Syngnathiformes; family Syngnathidae; genus Syngnathus; species Syngnathus leptorhynchus. The sequence continues at coordinate 8,921,198 of NC_141206.1, read as the reverse complement.
AGAACAGCTTAATGTCCCGTCCCCTTAAGTTGCACATTCAAACAAGCACGCTGCTATTATCTCCACCATGCATCTGGTGTATGCTACTAAACCATGCAAAGTTATTATTCTCCAGATGAGCCTTTCATTTCGTGGCGTTTGGCGCAATCCTCCGGAACAAATTGATGGGGAAGTACAGTATGTGGCCTTAAAGATAACAAGATAATTAAAAGCAAGTTATGAAAGCTTAGATTATTAGAGCAGTTGACTTTTTGCACTTTCCAAGTGACAAGGAGGGTGACGTTAGGGTGAATGTGTGACAAGGAAAATGATGAGAAGGAATGAGCAATAAGGGAGAAGAAAAATAAACACAAAAGGGAATCTGGGTGATATAATGAAGCCGTGCGAGACTGTTGAATGATTCTAGGTCAAACTTACAAATTTACTTTCATGTGCACACTGTACGGGTTTGCACGCGCTCAGATATTTCACCGCAGAGGCCGTTATGTAATCACGCCGAAGAGGGAGCGAGCGGAATCTGTAGCCTAATTAGACGCAGACACCGGCAGACACGTCTTACAGCTGTCTGTCTCGTACTTCCACCGCAGCCAAGCAGCTGCTTGTCTGCTTTGGAATTTTGACAGCTTTATTTTTAGTCTGATGGTTTTTTTTTTTTCTTCAATGAGATGCACTTAATTGGATCAGGTAGATTCAGAGAGTAGATAAAGGTGAGGAAATATTGCAAAATTAAATTTTTAATCATTTGTCACACTGAGTCTTAAAGAAATAATACCAAGTTGTTTTTTCCCCTTTTATCATAATTATTGCAAGAATTTATTAACATGATCAGTGTCTTCCCAAAGATGAATATCATTCATTATTAATGATAATATAATTTTCAGCAATGCATTATTTCAAAGGTGCAGGTCACTATCAAAGAAGTTATTCTCATTTTTTTTTTTTTTAAATCGCCGACCTCTGGCCTCGTCTATTATTCATTTTCCCGCCCTCAAATAGTCCTTTAAAAAAAACATCAATTAAAATTGTAGTTCATACGGATAACTGCATGGACATGTTTTCGTTTTATGAATATAGAAATGTGACGATATATTTGAAATGCCATGAGAGCAATAAAATAGATTTTTTGCGGACGTGTGAATGAATAAAAGTCTCCAGATATCCTCCTACTATCATGTTTGTTTGATGGAGGATAATTAAATCGGTAATGGAAACCAACCTGTTCTCATTGCAATCGATTTAATTGATGCCGTTGTACACACAAACACGCACACACACATTCAACCTATATCCAACCTGGAATAAGCAAAGACCCCTCTCAAGGTCTTGAAGTCATCTTAGCCTTGAGAAAGATCCAACTTGGTTGTGAAATTGCTTTCATGGATCTATTTTCAAATTTGCACCCAAATTTCTTCCATGTTGCCTTTGGTGTCAGCAAGTTCATAAAATATGCATGATTTGGACTTTTCACCTTTCTGATTTTGATTCCTTGTATAAATCAAAGGAAAATGGAGCCTTTTATGGTAGGAGCTCATCCATGTTTGATGTGCAGCCAGGAGGGAGACCTAGATAATAGAAACGATCACACAGATACAGTCCTGTGTTGATGTGAATGTGTGTGTTTCATTCCACGGAATTAATAGACTTAAATTAGCGCATAGCAAGAATTGTGTTATGTAGCGTAATGCTAGCATTTAATAACGAGGTTGTCGTCTAATAGCTGTGAAATGCGATCCTGCAAATTGAAATCCTACAAATGAGGTCAAAAGGTCAAGAGCTTCTTTCAGACAATTCTAAAAAAAAAAAAAGAGAGATACATGAGACGTCTGCTCTTCCACTCTTATTCATTCCTCAACCATTCAGACAAATCCATTCATTCCAGAGAAGCAAGTGATACGTCTACTGTGACGATCAGCAAATATAAGAAAATAAAAACTCTCACGGAGTTCACTCGGGGGAAAGCGCACGGGAGGATCAGAGCACAGCCGAGTGAATTCATCACAGAAAACAAAAAAAAAAGTGCCACTGATTGTCTACAGGGAAAGTCCCGAAGGGGAACATAACATGCGCATATTTTCTGGTGTCCCTCGGGAGCTTGATCTTGCTGTGGGGTAAAATCAATAGTCATTTTCAAAACATGACTTAATAATGAGTGATTACACACACGGCGAGGCGGCATGAGGTATGCTCGTTTCAACCATTTCACTTTTTAAAGCAAATGGGTCAATCGGGAAGAGTTGAAAATGTCTTTAATCAAGGGCGAATGTGTTTTGTTTTTTTTCACAGAAAGGCATCCCCCTTTTTAAAATGGATGTTCCCTTTTCAATCCAGATGATGCATTACCGTCATTAGCGTGTCTTCATAGCAAGGATTCGATATTAAGACAAATGAGATGTTTCACACTCAAAAAGACATTCTTGCCGTACAATTTATACATGGCAACATTTATAAGGAGAGACACTTATCTGCTGGCCTCAGTGAAAATTTGTTGAAAAAAAAAAGATGGATGTAATTCAAAGTATTTTGGAATTCTGACGATGATGTTTTCAATTCCACCTTTATAGAGAAAACAGACAAAAGGAGACATATGCTGTCGAGGTCGCTGAGGTCGTAAAAAAAATATATATATATATTCAAGGTGATACCTCAAGGCCTTGGATGTTGACACATCTCTAGAAGTAAATCTACGCTACTGTTCACCTTTACATGAAGGGTGTGATCACGCTCCTGAGCTATCTGGGGAACGTCTATTCCGTAGCACTGGAGGCAAGCGTGTGATTACAAATTCAAACTGCAGGGTACAATGTGCTTTCCTTCTTAATTGACAGAAATCTCAGAAGCAGATGAGGCGTGATAAGGAGTGTCCACTTTGGTGGAGTGAGGATCTAATCTCGGAAATTTGCATAGAATGTAGTCCTGATGCTTTAAATGCTCATAGGAAAATTATATCATAAAATTATATAAATAATAAAAGAAAATAATAGTAAAATATTGATATTAAAATTATTATTATTATAAATGATTAAAATAATAAAATAAAATAACAATTATATTCTTTATATTATATATATACATATATACACATATATATGTATGTCAAAATGTATATGGAAATGAATATATAGGGAAATGACCTTTTATCTAGCATCTCACTCACTTGGAGTAGAGTCAGTTGAGCTGGTTGTCGCTTTTACAATGGATGAACCTCAATAAGTGAAGCTAGTAAAAATCCATCCGTCCGTTTTATATTCCACTTATCTGGCTCCCTGTTCGGGTTGACTGAGGAGCTAGACCCCCATCCCAACGGACGTCGGGCAATAGGTGGGCTACACCCGAGGCTGCTCACAAGTCAATTACAAGGTGATTGAGAAAAGTGCATTGAGTGGAAATCGATTCCACGTCAGATGCAATCATCGAAGTGACCTACAGCGATAGTAATGGCTGAAGGAAGTTAAATCATACCCACACTAACCACAAACAATTGGAAGCGCTCCAAAAATTAAACAAGAGATAAAAACACCTAATAAGCCACAGTTCCTGTTGCCCTTTATAAAATCGTTACGTGCATATTTATGATTTATCTTTATGATGAAGCTTTTATCCCCGACACTACAAATTCTCTAATAATTCTCCTAGAACACATTACAGAGGTTACCGTACGGAATCCCCAAAACAATTATTAAAAGAGACGAATCGGTGCACAGGCAGCAAGTCTTTATTAAAGTACACGGCTGAAAGCTCCGCCAAGCTCCAAATGTGCCGTGCGCGACCTACAATCTCAAACTGGCAGGAAAGTCTGCAAAACACCTTCATGCGTAGCTTTTGTTCATTTTGTGAGCACCAGTAATGTCATGATTCTTTGTCTCTTGGCTAATTTATGTCTTTAGGGTATTATTTAGTAAAAAATATAAAATAAAATAGTGAATCAGTGCGTAATATTAAAAAATTATATAAAATGAGATCATAAATATAAATTAAAAAATGTAAATATAAAACAATCTAAAATAATATCATAAATCAGCATAATATTTAAAAAAATCTAAAATGAAAGAAATATACAGCGTTTAAATCTCCAATCTACTCAGCATTGCTTTCCAATTGTGTCAAGCATCTCCACACATGCATGCCAGCACAGACATTATTATGAAGCCATTACGCAAGATTTCATCACCTGGTTTGGACTCCACTCATTAGGAACCAGCATGGCCAAGAACAAAGAACATCCAGCCGGTGACAAACCGTGCAAGTCTGCGCTCGCATTCATCAGACCGTATTACCCAAGAGCAACGGCGTTCATATTACAGCCATTAATATATATTTGTATCCTCCCCGTGTCTCCAATTTTTTCCTCCATCTCACCTTGACCGACCTTCAACACTCATACACGCGTGGAATCGCTCGTATCTCAAACAGACATAGCCCGTTGGTCCGAAAGGACATCACATTAGGGACAATTCAGCGCGTGTATGATTGACTGCTCGGGATAAAGGACCTTGGAAAAAAAACATCTGGGCAAATGACAAATACCTCCCTCTGGCTACCTTTGTATGAAGGCGACAGGCAAGAGAGAAAGGTGGGGGGTGGTTGCTTCGTGTCTGTGTGTGTGCGTTGACTTATCTCCAACGCTACACAAAGACCTGCAAGTGACGTGTGTGTGTGTATGTGTGTGTGTGAGAATGTGTGTGTCCTTGCCAGCCAGCCACTTGACATCACACGGCCCTCTCATGGCAGGCTTGTCGGATCACTAGCAGAATGGATAAGGCTATTTACCAGCGGCTTATTTGCTGGAGGGGGGTCAGACCAGAGTTTCATGTCAAAGCATTGGCGTTACACTTAGATCATCTTTATCTGCTCGTGTCCACCTTGAGCTAACAGCTACACAAATTGCATTTGGGGAATTAGGAGAGCAGACCATGAGGGGGGGGGGGGGGGGGGGGAGTGAGTATTTTGCACGTATGGACGTAATTTGGGTCAATGGAAACTAGAAATTATACAGTAAAATATCCAAGCTAAGATAATACATGACAACACAGAAAGACGATCATCAATTCCTCTCAAGTGCATCTCAAGTGACAGCTAAGGTTCTACTGAAGGTCATTCATCATGATTACCGAGGACTCTCGGCAATGATTTTGAAATGACCCAAGGGATATTTCGACCGGTGGCATGTCTTCAAGAGAAAATTACTTTATCGTACCATGGGACACCTGATTTTAGACAGACCGTCTTGACGGTAGCGGGACGGGTAGGAACAAAGATGGCAAACAATAGGCCACACTTGACAGAATCCAATATGGAGTCAAAGCGGTATGAAGCTGTCTGGAAGACGAGGATGAATGTAGTTCATCCGAGGGTTCGTATTATCGACAGGATTTAAATCAGATGAATGCAAATAAAAAGATACTGTTTGCTTTCACGGAGACCGAGAGGCAGAGGGGAGCTGCTGACATCAACAGCGCATGTCACTCTTGTTGCTTGGGCTTGCATCATAGCTTTTGGAACGACACTATAAAAGCCTCTTCGGTTTTATTACGGAGTATTACTCTTAGCCGCTAATGCATTGTCAAGTCAAGTCACTTTTATTTATATAGCGCAATTCACAACGGAAGTTAGCTTAAGGCACTCAACAAAATGGAACGGCTCGAAAAGCCGGCCGAGTCAGTCACAATCGATTCTGCCGAGCTATTCCATCTTTGATTTGTTCAAATATTGAGAATTAAACTTTTGAATGAGACTCCAAGGACTCCTCAGACTTCACAAATTATTTTCTGTGGCTGTTATTCTTTTCTTCCAGTGAAGTTCCACTTCTGTTATTAAAAAAAAAAACAGTAGTTGTAATTTTCATTTTCAATTTTAGTCAACCTTTGACAAATTACACCCTTGACATCCGCAGACAACTCTGATTACACAATTACCTGCACGGCATTTCTATAAATTCTTCATCAGGTGCCATTTTGAGTGACATTTCAAATACCCAATTCTGTCTTTGATCGCCTCAACAAACGCAGTCGAATCGCTTCCTGGTCATCGTCTTTATTACGTAGCCTGCAAGGCAACAATTTTTCTGCGTAAATTTTCTTCCCCTGCAAGACAAGGTGCAGTTGTAACATAATATTCGACATATTACTCTTGGATTTGGCTCGCGAAAGGAAATTGTTTCTTGTGAAAGGAAATTGTTTCTGGTCGAGCTGTGGATACGATTGCTTAATCTATGAAGTCAAGTTTATTTACCCTCAAAACATCAATTCATCCATTTTTTTTTTGGGACGTGTTCGTCCTACTGTTCTGATTTGTAGACAGACAAATTAAATAAGTCTACCTCCACCAGATTATGAAGCTGATCCAGAACCATTCCAGAAACGGACGCACGTATTTTTGTCCAATTTTATTGAAAAAATAGAGCATTTGAGAACACACTACAAAAACAGCAACACAAACATAATACATGACGGTCTCAAAGACAAACTAATAGCACAACAGTTACTAAGTATGTTTCACTGTGCTTTCAATGAATCCAAAACTCTCATTCAGTTGTTGAAAAGAAAATGTGTGCGCTTACAATACAATTTTTTGTTTTCAGCAAAACCTGATCACCACGTCTGGAAATAGCGGGAGATAAATCATCGACTCAAAGATTACCCGAGACCCGTAAGTCGAGTTTCATGCTAACGCTTTGTCTTTGTAAGTCGGCAAACCAAGGGACAGGTGGTAAAACCTTTGAGTGTTTGGCTTTTTCTTCTGTCTTCTTTTTGTTCTTGTTGTTTTTAAACGGCACAAAAAAAGGTGTCATCATCGGTAAAAAGAGGAGAACGATGATCATAACAATGGAACTTATTGCGGTATATCGTATTTTTGGGACTATAAGGCACACTTAAGATAATTTTCTCAAAGATCAACAATGCACCTTATCCATAGAAATTTCCATAAACGGGCCTTTATAGTCTGAAAAATACGATATTTCTTTTTACAATTGTCGATCATTATTCTTGACTTGCCTTCCGCAAATCTCCGCGAGCGAAAAGCTAGTCTTTTGTCAAATGACATCAAAAGAATTCAAAGCTAGTTTTCGTATAATGTTATTAGAAATTGGTTCACATATTTCTACATGTGTATGGCAGTTAATAAATGTTTGGAAATTCCTCATAAAATTCAGTCATTCCAGTTTCGCGGCATCGCAGAGAAACAAGACATCGGTAAGTCTTTGCTGGAAAAATGAAACTATTTTATGGCGGTAAATAGCAATGACATGCGTTAATGATTGATTTTAAAAGCTATGCAGATTAATACGAGCTGTTAACGTAAGACCACTTCGAAGTGGAATTGCTGGAATGCCTAAAACACCCTCCAATAACGTTCACAACATTGCGTGAACATCAAGTCACCGTCATGCATTTGTTCGAGCCATGATCACATTTGTGCCACACAAAAAAAAAAAATGGTGCTCGTCATCATTGGGAATGCTTCAAAATTATGACCCAATTCTTGTGCTCAAGCCGAATATAAACATAACTTCCAATAACTTTGCAGCGGGGAATTAAAAAGAAGGTTGACAGATTTGTCATAAAGTGCAAATGAAATTAGTTCCAACATACACATTGTCTGACATTCTTCTTATTGCCTGGCAAAAGTGAATAAAACGTCGGGGCACAATCAAGACGAAGTATTTTGGCAGGGGAGGAAACGACGGTGCTAAAAAGATACGAGGCACTTAGAAGGGTGTACAATTTTCCAACTGTTCATGCCCTGGGCATATGATTTTAGTTATAATTAGTTTGGTGGTTGCGAAAAGCCAATAACCACCACATTTGTGCGTGATCCCCAAAATCTGACACATTATTTCAAAATTATGGAATGATTGATGAAAGTAATTTAAGAAGCAGTAAAGCAGATACAGGCAGCATAATTGCTCATACCGCCTGTATATACGGTCGGCCATAAACGATGTTAACCATTCAAGTCGGTTGAATGGAGTTGATTATTGACTAATTGTGTTTTGAAGAGAGTCAGGCAAAATGGAGCGCGATTATTTTGGCTGGGGTGTTGTCAGTCAGTTTCGCTTAGCTGAGATTCATGCACACTATAGCAAGTCCTCAGGGAAGCATTAGTCTGCTCAATAGGACACTTGCAGGAGTCTCCCGTCTCATTAAAAAATAGCTAAAAACAACTTGTTAGTCGATTTATAATTTCCCCCATGACAGCCAAATGTTCATCCATCCAAATAGTCACAAACTTAATTTGTTCCCAAGTTCTGTTTTCGTTCTGTACCGGTTTCTGTGCATTTACTGAATTTATTCCCCTCTACTTTAATGTAAGGAACAATTCCACTGTCCTATTATATAAAACAAGATAGTAAAATGTTTTAACACCATAACTCCTCCTAACCACAGAAGAGGCCTTCGGTTTGACTCTGGGTCTTATTTAAAAGTCAAAACGTGTTCTTAAAAAAAAAGTGAAATAGCCTTTTAAAAATCTTACATTCTTCCAGTGTGCTTTTCAAACAGTCCATTGAGTGTCCCCCCCCCCCCTACTAAACCATCTCCTATAAAAGTACTTTTACAATCTCGATTCAGTTCCATCTCCTGAATTACCACGCAAGCTATGAAGGAGTGTTAGGGCCACGGTGAAGAGAGAAAAACACAAAGTAAGAGGATGGAGAATAATGTTTGAATATTAGGACCGGAATCAGACTGCATTGAGAGGACGATCATAAAACTTTAGACAATTTGTTATTCGAGTTATTCTCTTCTAACAATACACAACAATCTTGCCCTAATACTCGTTCATAAGCTTTTGAAGAAAAAAAAATAGCGGTCATCGGAAAAGATGAGGTTCATGTGGCAAGTTATCTGCACATTGGATAGTGTAGTAAAAATATTTACTGTTTTTGTATATAGGCTGCTAGAAATGACTCTTGGGGGCACAGGCGGAGTTAGGCTTTTTCTTTGAGGGGGGCAAAAAAAAAAAAAATCTTCTCAAACCCAAAAAAGTCTTGGACATTTTTTTAATAATGGTTCATCACATGTTCCCTTAAGTGGATGGGTGGAAATATTGAAAATATTTCTAGAAAAAAAATCCAAATGTCAATTATTCCTGTCCCTAATTTAGAGTGGTCCAGGTTGATCTTTTAAGAATACTGATCTAGAAATGTCATCTTTATTAAGTACTGAAATGCTCGATCAATAGCAACTTGACCACCTGCATGGTAGACTGAAGAACAATGCTCCCTGCTTTAAATATTTATAATACATTATATACATGAAATACATGTAGGCAGAGCTTCACAGATTAAACGCAAACACTAACATTTTTTTTTTTTTTTTGCATTTTCTATAAATACAAATAAATAATAAGTGATTATCGATTTATTCAATATTGCCTCCGTTTGCCAGTGGTTCCGTTTCAATGAGGTGCACTGTGGTGGAGAAAAACTTGCTGAGGGTTTTTTGCAGTACCTGAATGTGGACGTGAAGGCTTCATTGGAATCTCAAATATGGGTGATTCTTAATTTGAAGACTCATCATGGTCCTCGGTTAAGTGATTGTTGACTGTTTCCTTAGCAACATGGTAAATCCGCTGATCAATCAAGTTCCAATTTTTTTTGTCCTAAGAAAGACAACATGAAGCGAGCTGACATGTTCATGCAATCTGCGAGCAAACTTTAGGAGAGTGGGTTACCCGTGTCATTTCCTGATCAGAACATAACACAACCGTTCAGATGAGCATCTAAAGAACTTTACATTCACCCAATATCAAAACAAAAATCTAACCGAGAAATTTAGGCTCATACCTTTGCATTTCAGGTTTCAGTCAGTACACATGCTTGCCATTCATTTTAAGGTTTGATGGAAATGAGTTTGATGGCATCCTTGTGACCGCCAAACAAAAACCGGAGCACATCTAGACGGTAGCCGTTGGTGCCTCGATGCACTTTTCCAGAAGACACAAAGCAAAACATACAGATCCGCTGGACTCAGAAAACCTGAGACAAGCTAAAAGAATAAATTAACGTATTTGTGATGTCACCGAAAAGTGCTGGTAGTTCTCCGTGTTTGAGAACCGAAGCAGTGCTGGGATGTAAGGAATCCCAGAGAACCACTCAAATGAAATCCTCTGGATGGAAAGTCTTCAGTCAAACAAGTCCACCATGATCCCTTTGTTGTAAAACCACTCATCACCCTTCAGTTTGGTCTGTGACACCCCTAAAAACTGGTCCATAGAAAGTCTGCTCCTTATCATTTAGAAAGTGCTCAGCCGCTCTAGGTCCAACTGCAGTCTTCTTCATACTAGGTCCACGTATATTGTGCACATCCAGTATGCATCAGATGTTAACACTGGTATTGGAGCTGTTCATACGGACTCTCATTTCCTGAATGCTAGTGATAATTTTCTTCTGATGACCTGCTAGGTTCACCCCAACTCTCCGCAAGTCCCTAAAAAACAGGAAGACATGAAGATCACCGTCGGATATCATCAAATTCAAATTCCAAGTGGCCTTACTCGGATGTCATGTGAGCGACCGTGTCCAATGACGAGTATCCTCCTTCCATGAAGAGTTCCGTATAACGACCCATTTTGATGGAATCCAGCCACTCGCCTACTGTTCTACTCCAGACGTTGCAGTCTACGTCAACACTGGCATGCTCCACTAACAGGTTGGACACCCTGAAGACATCAGTCATTAATGTAGTCGGTGATTTGGACCTTTTGGAAAGTAAAATCTGCTGTCAAGGCGGAAGGCTGGTTGAGATGATATTGATTATTTCCTCCCTTGGATCGAGAAGGAATTCAGAAACTTAAAATGAGAAATCAGAAAATGTCCAATTTACGGCAATCGTAATTAGATTGCAAACACTGCCGGGAACAAAATGGCGGTGTATTTGAAGATTGTTAGAGTGACAGAATTTTTTTGGACATATTGCCTTCGTTATTCTCTGAATGCATTGTGATGCAAAACTGAAAATATAGTCCACTCATTACTAAGAAGACATTATTCAGGTTATTCTCCATGCCGACAAAGCGAGTGCGCCGAGCTTTGAAATACAAACGTTGAAGGTTGCAAACAGGTTTTTCTACGCCGCTGCTAGCTAATAGGAGCTTCATTATGCGGAAGGTCTGGTCTTGCTCGAGCTCCTTTGAACTGTCGAGCGCTATTGCTTTGGTTGTTACATCGGGAATTTACTTATCTTTGTAGAATAGGCCGAGAAATGATCAACCGTTGTTTCATTGCCTCCACCGAGAAAATGAGGACTTAAAATGTCTCCATTACAACACGTTAATGTCATTATACCCGAATGTAAAACTAACTAATTGGATGTTAGAATGCTTTGAAAGGCAAACAATTGAAACTATTGCTTATTCTTAAGAAAATCAATTTCATTTATGCCTCTTTGGGGGTTTTTTCCCACCTCTTCCTCCAACAACACGAAGCGATTGCGGTCTTTGTCTAAAGTGATTTAATTATGCCGCCACATAAGAATTCAACAGACTCTATTTACATTTAATCTGAATGATGATGAGTTTAGCTCTGAGTTTAATTCACAAGAGAAGGAATATGTAAAGCAATGGTAGGTGAAGAAATTCTAATTTGGCACCAAGGTGAATTTTCTCCAAACCGTCGAAAGAGGAAATTCAATTTTAAGTAAAAATACAAATTCAGTCAGATTAATTTAAATGTGTCCTTCTGATTCAACGTACATTATGTATTCGGGAATTTTTAATTTTTTTTTATTCTAAGTGTGTAATTCTCACCTGTGCGAAGAGTTGACCAGATTTTTCAGCGAGCAAGGGTTGCGAATGAGTTTGTCGAGTAGACATACGATCTCATCAAACTTGGGCCGGTTGCTTCGTTCCCGCTGCCAGCAGTCCATCATGAGGTGGTAGAGCGCCTCGGGGCAATCCATCGGACCCGGTAACCGATAGCTCTCTTCTACCGCCTTAATGACCTGCAGAATTGGGTGGGAGTTGTTGAGAAGGATAGGATGGCCAACACCTAAGGACAATTCCTTCATCTTAAAATAGACAACAATAGTCCAAAGGGTAAACCCGAAATTATTGGCTAGCTGAATGTGATGTTGTATCTCATGAGCATCATGAAGGCATCATCTAGTATCGGTTACTTAATCATTTGTGCGAGATGGAGCTGTGAATCAAAACCGGAGGAGGTCTTGGTCTACTTCTGCTCGACTCAAGACTGACTGGAGGGAATTGGGATGTTGAAGTTCAGTCATAAAAAAAAAAAACAGATTGCATTTAAACACACATGCGTGGGAGTGTACGGTGAGAAGGCCAACACGCCAAGAGGCACACGAAGCTGACTGGCAAAAAAAAAAATAATAATAAAAGAATGCAGATGAAAGACAAAAGGCAGGATGAGAGAAAACGCGATGGAGTGCAGGAAAAAAAAAATGAAACACAAGGAGAAGGCTTTCAGAAAGTAGCTGCAATTTCTTGTGCGGATCGGAGAAAATCCGCCATAACGCTTTCAATTAAACATCAAACGTCCTCCTCGACTTCCCTTCTTTCATCCTCCCTTACTCCCCCTCTCGCCACTTCTTGGAGACAGACGGCCTCATAAGCAAAAGAAAAAGGAGGTGGGAGGGGCTGGCGGATGAGGAGGTCACCGCAGGGTTGCGTGTGCACGTGTGTCTGCTTCCACGCCGTTGAAATCTTGGAGGACTTCTGGGTTGTACTTTTAAGATCCTCCGACATGCTCCTCACCCGCGAGTGATTTAGGTCGCCGGCTACTTAAAAATGTCATGTCATTTGCTCCGACATGGTGTTCACGGCTACAATAAAATGGAAGCTGAACGGAGTAAATGTTAAAAAAAAAAAAAAGTGTGACATTCCCTCCCACGAGGTTCTGCTTAGCTCTGCAACTTTGTGCTCGTTCACGCGCTTCACCGCCCGCCCCCCACACACACTGGAAAATCTAATCTTCTATTAAAGCTATTCATTCTCATTGTCAACACTTTGCAGTAATAGATTGACATCAATCGCTTGTGACATTACAGGAAGCCTCAGTCAGTCTCTGGAAAGGAAACGCGTGCATTTCACTAACACGTTCATTTTTTGGTACAGAAGACGGGCAACAAGGCATTTTAAAAATATCAGCAATATTTCATGCAAATGACTAGGGAGGACAAATCTGTGTGAGGTCAAAATACACAAACGTTCTAGAACTTACATCTTGATTGGACATCTCCCAGTAGGGACGCTCGCCGTACGACATCACTTCCCACATGACGATGCCGTAACTCCATACGTCGCTGGCTGAGGTGAACTTCCGGAATGCGATGGCCTCGGGAGCTGTCCAGCGAATTGGAATCTTCCCGCCCTGTGACACAATATATAAGAATTTTTTTTTTTTTTCATTTTTATTTCCAAAGGTTTTAAACTGAACTCAAACACGAGACAACCCACCGTCATGCTAATGAATCCTAATTTTTGCAATATAGATAACAAGGTTGATATTCTTTTATAAATAGTCATAGGCTGTGTGTGTATGTGTGTGTGTGTGTGTGTGTGTGTGCAGACACGTGACTTCATTATAAAGCGTTCATCGCTAAGATAGAATATTTCCCGGGATGACTGCTGAGCCAAATGTGCTTTCAGTCGATGAGAAGTGAAATTAGCTTGATGCGGCATTGATGAACACAGCAGCGGGATATCTCCGAGTCTGATGATGTGAAGGGTGTGGATGATGTTCCTCTCGCCGTTCTGTCGGAGTCGAGGAAGTGCCAGTGAGTGAGAATGAGTGGAGAGCAGGAAGAGAGGTGAGTGACGGGATGTCGGGCGCTAATTGAGTGCCGGAGAGGCCGACGCGACTAATTGGCTGGAAGCTGGAGATTCATCTGAAAGGATGTCACTCGGAAAAAAAGATGTCCACTATCGTGTGGCCATTTGGAGTGTGGATTAAAAAAAAAAAAAAGCATTTAATATCATCCGTCTTTCAGACTTTCAATGCTATTATTTGTACGTGATTTACCATTTATTGTAAACAGAGTAGTTGGTCAACTTTTAAATGTCACCTTGGGCTGTATGGGACAAGCAATTTCTTTTATGTGAAAATGAAAACAAACTGCCAAGGCGCCTTCCCAAATCAAAATGCAACGCCTTACCCGGGTGGTGTAAGCAGCCTCAGGGTCGTCCTCCAGAACACGGGACAGGCCAAAATCAGACACTTTGCACACAAGGTTGCTGTTGACCAAGATGTTTCGAGCTGCCAGATCGCGGTGGACGTAACCCATGTCAGACAAGTACCTGCATTCATTAGCCAGAAAGAGACGACTGGCTTTTAGAAGCGAGCCGTGGAGATTTGCTGTCGATATCAAATCGTGTGTGTGCGTTGGGTACCTCATGCCGGATGCAATGCCACGTAGCATACCAACCAGTTGGATAACAGTGAACTGACCGTCATTTTTCTGGAGTGGAAGACAAAAAAAATAAATGTTGGTATGAATTGAGTTGCGGCTGTCAAAATGAACTGATTAATCGACAAGCAATCGGTTATCAAATTGAGAGCCATTTTTAGTGTCAGCCTCTCAACAGTAAATGGGGAAAATGATTTTCCAATACATTTTCATGCAAAATCATTTTTGTCTGATTCATCGATTAATCGAAAGAATCATCCATTCTAAAAATATTCAATCGTGACAGCCCTAAATTGATCATCAGGGTATTCGTGTCAGTACATCCCCTTCTGTTACCATGAACCTACTTTCCTTTTGTGCTTTCAATCAGATTTTCCACCATTTATATAGCCCACCAAAGTATCGACAGTGTAAGGTCCCACTTAGAAATTCAATTCCATGTTAAGCCCGACGTACGAGCATCGCTTACTGCATTGTCAAAATGGTGCAACGACTAATCCAGAAGCCCGTCCAGACACTTGGCGGTGTCATTTATACTGTCCTCAGTACAGCAGCCATCCATGTAATTACTTGACAGGCTTTTGCGAGCTGCTCTGCCTGCTGCTCGACCCCCTCCCTCCTTTTGGCACCCAGGACCGTCCTGCTCTCACTTCCCGCACCACAACATTCTGAAGCATTTTTAGTACCATTTTGACATTGCTGAGATGAACCACAGGAACTTGAGGAGCAAACCTGAACTGCTTTATTTGAACAAGGTGCCATTTGGAAAGTATGAAAAGCTTAAAGTGGTTTGCAGCGAGAACGATTGAGATTCCCGTTCACAGTCGTGCCAGTCATGTGAAGTATGTTTGCAGCAAGTAGCTACATTTGGCTTTGAATGTCTGAACTTAATGAGGCATTTAGCTGGAATCATAAAAGCTAATTGGCTGTATTGTCATTCCCCGTTGATCCGCTTTGCCAACAACTGCGGTGCAGCATTCAACAAAATCACCCAAATGTATTTATTCATTTTTACATCCAGAGAAGGACACACTTTAGCGACGATAATCCATTCACTGATTAGCTTTCAGTCCGTCGCTGCAATCTTACTGGTTTGCTCATTATTATTCATCTCCATTGTGTATAGTTAGTGCCATATTTACCACTATTCAATTGGTTTCTTATCATCTAATTGTCAGTTGTATCTTGCAATATTTTTTTTTTCCCCTACCTTAAGGAATGTGTCCAGTGATCCATTCTCCATGTATTCGGTGATAATCATCACTGGTTTGCCTGAAAAGAACAATTAAATAAATAAATAAATAAATAAATAAATAAATAAATAAATAAATAAATAAAATATAAATACAAATTATGTTATTTATATTTTTTTAATTATTAGAAGACACTGACTCTTGGTGACCACGCCCTCCAGACGAATAATGTTGGGATGATTAAACTGGCCCATGATTGACGCCTCCCACAGGAAGTCACGTCTCTGATGCTCCGTGTATCCCGCTTTCAACGTCTTGATGGCGACCTGCATCTCTCTTTTCCCTGGCAACCTTAGCGGCCCGCTACACACCTCGCCAAACTCCCCTGAGGCAAACGCACACATAGAGCTGCAAATATCTTATTCAATGGTACAGCAAGCTAAAAAAAAAAAAAACCTTACCAGCGCCAATGATTCTTTCGATGGAGATGAATGAAACGTCAATCTCTTGGGCAAATTCATGCACAGCCTGGTTAGGGTCTTCGTAGGTGAGGGGGTCAATGTAGGTACGCACTCCCGGGAACTTTACTGCAGACACACGAATAGCATACTTTTTTTTTTTTTTTATATTGGTGGTAAGTCTTTCAGTGTGCTAGCAACACACACTGGCAGCATTCTGCTTCTTATGAGCCAACACGGCAGTCTCGGTCATCCCTAATTGCAACAGATGGCCTACAGAAGACAATGCCAAAATGTTGCCAAATATATCAAGCAGTAAAGACGGGGAAACCATCATGGCTATGTTTGGATTCAGCCAGTGTGCCAACAATCAAATGCCCTGAAGATCTCTGACTGGAGTGTCATGGAGACACACATGGTCAGACCTTCCGGGGGGGAAACTAACCCGTAACGACACGGCCACCGTTTGAACCCTCCACAGTTAATCACTGATGACATATTGTCTCACCCGGAAATCTAGAACGTATTTAGAAATGCAATGTAAACTTACTGTGACCATTATGGAAGTGCATTTTTTCCTCTTCGGGATCTTGCTTTGCTTTGCTGTAGCCACACCGCCTAGGAAAGATAAAAAATATATTTGTAGTATTGTATTTATTTATTCTGTCGGTCAATATTTTTTTTCCTAGAATTAAACAGCAAATTAGAAGGAAATTTTTTGTTGTTGTTGTAAATGTTATGTATGAAAAATTTACTATAGTCTTTTTTTTTTTTTTTGCCTGTGTACCCAAAAATCCACCCACGAGTTTGCGCCAGTCCAAACAATTTCTCTACGTCAATATTTACACATCCGAGCCATCGGATACAATCAGATAACCTAGATTAAACAAAGGAGATTGATTTTTTAACAAAAAGCCATGGGTGCACACACACACACACACACACACACACACACACACACACACACACACACACACACACACACACACACACACGCACGCAGACACACACAGACATTCCAATTATTTTAATGCCGGCTAACCATCTGTAATTGATTTCAATCAGGAAATTTATGATGCCTGCCAAAAATGCTCAACAAGAACAGGAGCTTCTTATTTTCACGGTTGAACAAACTTGAAATGTGCTCATTTGTCAACTGGGTCAAGCGATGCTGCCCTCATTTCTACGTAGAATATACTTAAGGCAAACGTAGCTTAGTTTTGTCATTTCAAACAAATTCCAAATATTCACGCATGCAGCTCTCATTGTGTAGGACAGAAAATCCAAGAGGCTTTCCATCGGCAGCTGGATATTCACTGTATATGTGCGTGCGTGTGTGTTTTGTGTCTGCCCGAGGGTGTCTAGCTTTCCGGATCTGTTGAGTCAAGGGATTTGAGCTTGCCCAGTGGCCACTCGGTCTTCGGACTTCCTGTATGGGCGATGTCCGTGTGTATGCGTGTGGACATGCATCACTGCGTTGAAGTGCGTCTACACATGTGTGTCCTGATTCTATGTCAACGGATGTGCGTTAGCAGTCTGGACAGTAAAGATGGGGGGGTTGGGGGGTAGCCTGGGGCTGGGTTCCTGGCCCAGATTCAACAGGGGAAATTCACTTGGGCTTCCATTTTTAACCTTTTGTCACATGCTTGAGAATTTTCAATTTATTATTAATATTTTTTTATTATTATTGTTACATATATTTGGTGAAAATAATCCAGGCATTTTTCTTGAATTATTTTTTGTATGAATATTCGAATGATAATTTTGTTGGATGAGTTTGGCCACACGGAATATATTCCACTGACTATAGCAAAGTCCAGACTTTTTATTTTTATTTTTTTTTTTTACGAGGCCCATCCGTTGTAGATACTGCATGCTGGGCACTCCCCCAGACAGACACAACACACTGGCAGAAAACAGCACGGCTCAGCATATTCTCCAACAAGGATCAATGATATTCATGAATCCAAACTCTGACAGTAAAGCATTGTGACCACACCAGCTGCTCTACGTGACCTCCACAGCGGATGCGGCTGAAGGCTGCAGCTTGGAGCTGTGA
Organism: Syngnathus leptorhynchus; assembly: GCF_054491065.1. Lineage (NCBI taxonomy): Eukaryota > Metazoa > Chordata > Actinopteri > Syngnathiformes > Syngnathidae > Syngnathus > Syngnathus leptorhynchus. The sequence goes on along the minus strand of NC_141206.1, from coordinate 8,903,122 downwards.
TACTGACGGACGCGTCGGCTTCGTTCTATACCGACCTTTTATACAAACAAGTTTAAACACTTCTGATGCCAATCCGGATCCAATGAGATGAGGAATGCTTTAGACTACTATCATCCTCATCAAAGAGCAACGACCGGGTTGTCATAACAACTCCGGGGCTACGTTTGAAGGTAATCATAACATAGATCAGCGATTTCCATCCAACCACATGAAATCGAGCTACATCAACGTAGGCCGATCCCCGGGGGAAGCATCACTTTGCTTATCTGTCAAATTGATTGAGGGCACGGCTCAGGTGGCGCAGCGGCCGTCCGTCTCCGAACCGATACGAGCTGGCCTTACCGTCCGCTGAGTAGAAATCCAGCCACCACCGCCAGCAGGACAAGCGCCAAAGTGATGGCCACCGCTACTATGGATGCCTGGGCACGTTCGCTGGTGGCTGTTACTGCCAATAATAAAAATAAAAAAAAAGACAGGGTGGGATGTAAAGACTTGAACGATGCTGCAGATACAGGTGTGAGGTTTTTATATGGCCACGCTTGCCCGCTCGGGCTTACACTCCTCGTTTCCCTCGTCCAACAGTTTTGTGTGAACTCACAGTAAGGGCTGGTCTGGAATTCAAAACGCCGGCTAAACGCGCCATAGCCCGCAGACGTCCTGGCTCGCACCTGCAAAGTACACGTCAAAAATATTCAATACTCACATTAATTCTATTATTTCTCAAAGGAGGGGGATTCATATCAAGTGTGATCACATTGATCAGCCTCCTGGAACAGATTGCCCAGTATTGAAATCTACCGACTATAACCACTTTCAAATATCTTTATTGGTCCGGCGCAATATTATTTCCGAGGGACCATTTGTTTGAGTTATACGTCACTTCCAATAAGCAAAATCTTTGCAAGTGCTTGCCCGCTTTGCGTAGATTCTTTTCCGTGTCATCTCATTATCATTAATCGATGTCGATATGGATTTTGTCCGACCTGGAAGATGTAGACCGAAGAGGGTTTGAGGCTTTCCACCACCATCTCTGTCTCCCTGGATTTTATGATGGTGTAGCTGGAGTCCTGCTCCTGTTGGAAGAGAAAGTACATATTTGAAACAGATTTTTTTTTTTTTTGGTCTGGTAGCCTCAGTGCTCAGCTTTGTTTGAATGTCTGAGGATCAGTTTCCCAAGTGTAACCTCATCAGGTTTAAACAAGGCTCAAAGCCAGTCCATTAGCCAGAAACCATTAGCTAACCACTGACCACAAACCTTGTTTTTTTTTTTTTCCCCTCTCTCGCTCACTCTCTTTTTACCTTTATTATGACCTTCCCAGAAAAGAATGCTTACAAGGATGAAAGGAAGAGAGGAGGAAGGGCAGAGAATCACTGAACTGAGCTGAAGCATCAAATTGCTCTCTTTAACAATGTCCACCTTCAAAACAGCTTTGGGGTAAGGCAACATTATTTTCACAAGGTGTCGTTTAGTAGGTGTGACTACGTCAGCAAAATCATGGACTGTAAAGAAAACCCAGAATATGTTCGGTATAAACGGTAGTAGAATATTTTGGTTACGTAAATCAGCAAAACAAAGTTTTGCGCAATTAAACTACTGATATTCGTAACATTTGTTACTTTACCTTCTCAAAATACTTGATCTCATATTCCAAGATGATGCCGTTGGGTCGATCCGGTTCTGCCCAGGAAAGCGCGATGCTGCTCTTACCGGCATGACCTTTTCTCACCACACTCACCGGCGAGGGTGCTGCACATACACACACATACACAAACACACGCACACAATTTCAACAGAGTTGACAACTGACAAGGAAGTTTCATCAAACTGTCGAAAATATCACAAAGGGCCAAAATTGCTATTCTGAGACCATTTCAAAATTGTGAAGATATTTCCATCCATACAATCAGTTTTAATTCATGACCATGTGACTTCATTTCATCCATCAGGTGCAACACACACACTTTTTGTATTCAAGCTCTTTCGGGAATACTCAATTATTTTCAACCCACTGAGCTGTTCCAACCAATGCCAATGCAGCTCAGCGACAATTTTGGCATTGAAATGCCCGTGTGCCTAATTAAACTTTCCAGTTAAATCTTGGGCAATTCATTAAATGCTGGCAGAGGAGAAGGCGAGTTGTTGTATCAATCTGTCACAATGCTGAGGGAAGCGGTAACACCAAAAAATATTAGGAGCAATTTTAATAGGCTATTTCCTGGTTCATGTAGGGTGGTGTGAAAAATTCAGGAAATTTTTGGGAGAAAACGTCAAAATTCATAAGTACCCAGGTTAGTTTAGTGCTAGCGTATCTTTGACTGGTTTAAATTCAACTAGCCTGAGGTTGTGTGGATTCAATTTTAAAAATTTTTATTGAGGTAATTTATTCTGGAGTGAGCCGACTTGCGTGAGTGTGCATCCGTCATTGAGCCATCCTGAACGTAACCTGAACGCTTGGCCCAACTCTCCCAGGGACAGTTGGAGAATCTACGACACAAGAGGCTTTTAACCAGGCAAAATGCTCCCTCTGGCAACGTCTACGTGTGTGTGTGTGTGTGTGTGTGTGTGTGTGTGTGTGTGTGTGTGTGTGTGTGTGTGTGTGTGTGTGTATGTATGTGTGTGTGTGTGTCTGTGTGTGACACCAAACAACGTTTCAGTTTCAATGGTCTCAGCAGAACTCTACGGGGAATAAATCACGGCTACATACAACGGTAACTGTATCCTGGAGTAGATGCTTTCACAAAAGTCCTATCTGCAACATCTTAAAAGCCTGAAACCAAAAACCGACACACAAGCACACTCTGTTTTTAAATACTGTAAAGGCTCGACTGTCATCGTGACAGAGTGCCTTTAGTTTTCCTTCAGATTAACCGGGAATAAGGCACCCAAAGTACTTCTCCTATTTATAAATTATGAGGGTTTCATAAACAGATACGACGGAAAAGGCGTCGCGCTTCTCGTGCTCAAACATTTTGGGGTATTTCACAAAAAGTGCAAAATGATCACAAATGTCGACAATTTTCTGCACGTTAACTTTTTACCTTAACGCTGACAGCTGCTCACTTGTCAACTTCAAGTACCTCCGCCTTACATCATTATCGCAGCGCTGAAAATAAAACCCGAGCCAACCACTTTGCTCTGCAAGCTTTTGGAAAATAAAAATAAAATCAATACAGACCCTCGAACATCTAGCTAGCGTTGAAAGAAATATCAGTAGAACCAAAAGTGTAAGAAAAGTAGATAAGCTTTCACCGATTTCATCTTGTTTTCTCCCGATTCTATTTCAAACCAATCTTTTGTCTTTATAACATCTGCAATGCACTTCTCAGACAAACAAAATCCCCAGCTTCATAAAGTTTTGTGTTCGTGCTGCATAACGGCCTCCAACATTTCTAATCTGCCAGTCGATGTGATGGACATGGCGCTTCCGTGAACCTGCCCTTCAGCACCGACATTTTATTATTCGACGCGGCTTTACAGGGACACCGTGAAACGGTCTGTTTATCTGACCCCTTATCAAGTATGACACTTCCCCACACTTCAGATCTACTCGTCCTCTGGCTTGTCAGCTCTCCCGCTGGCCTGATTTCTCTTACCGATTCAAAACTGATCAGAGAAAGTTCTTGTTGCGACTGCAGCTATCACCAAAAATGGGCTCAGGATTGTTTCAAGTGCAGCAGGGAATAGGATTGAAACGATGCCCAAAGCCCGAGTGGAATGATGATGGTAGCAACATCTGGGAAAGGTGACATCTGTTTTGCATCTCTGGTAAATAACAAAGCTGTCAGCTTTAATCAAGCCATTGAACACAACTCTGTGAGGAAATTAACACGGTTTGCACTGTAGTGAACTGCTACCAGCACATTTTGAGGGTCCTTTGGGAGCTTACTAATATCTTTTCTCACTGTGTGTAAGCAACCTGCTGTCACGAAGTAGCTATCATACCTTTGGAGTAATCTTCTTGTCCATCTGCTGGAGGCAGTAATGGAATTATTTGGCTGCCGTGTTAAAAAAAAAAAAAAATCTGATACTGTATTTTTTGGACCAGGATATAAGGTGCGGTCTCACTCAAAGGTTTAGGGAAATTTCCAAATATTGGGTGCATTGGGTTATATAAATTGCATTACTGCACATGAGCCATATTAAGATTGCATTTTCCACTGTCAATTTTAAATGCGTTTTATAGTCTGAAAAATACGGTAACTACTTGGTCATGATCCCAATCCAGATGACAATTTGACACATTTCCAAACTGGCCTATGGATAAAATGAATAATCATGTGATCTGATACATTTATGAATTATGATATCTGAGCATGAGAAAGGGCCAATTTGTCCAATACGGGTTCCCAACACTTGAATGAAATGAACAAGTGTAATTTAACCAACACAATTGCACCCATTGCCAAGGACTGGCAATTTTGCCAGTCATATGTAATCTAATGTAATCCCTAATCTCCAATTTGGTTAACTCTAATCCTGCCACAACTCCGATGAACTCAAAGGGAGCTCTGCGCTCTGGTGTAATCCACTCAGATTGCTGACAGTCACAGTGACGGCGGGGTTAGAGGTCTGTCGCTTCTCTTGACTATCAAACAACCATCTGTCTCTTCTTTCCCGGACCGAGTGACCGTCCCTGTTGTCCTCCGCTATTACAACTTCCTCCGATTCCACGATAGCGTGCAAACCTTTCGTCAATAAACTGTCTTCTTTTTCAATGTATCCCCTAAATGGAAGCAGAGCGCAGACGTTTCCTTCTGCTCGTTCCATCATACCGCCATCTTGCCATTTCATTACAAACAAAACTAAACTACGCAAGCACAATTTATTTGTTGACAAGAAAAATTGGCTTCCCAAGCAGATGCTTTTGCAATTTTAATCTTCATTTGAATAGAAACCAAGAAAGCTCGTGAGATTGACAACTACGGTGAGATCCGTTATCTCGATTATTATCCCTTATGTTCGACGACGACATTGCTGTTGCAAAAAATGAAATGTGAAAAAATGAAATGCAAAACTAAACTAAACTAGGCTCCGCCCACACACGACCATCTATGGACAAAAGGTAATTTGAGTACATACCAGCCTGATTGGTGGTCACATTGAGTGACACATACTGCCTTGTACGCTCTTTAGCCAGCTCAGAAACTCCATTGATGGCCTCCAAGAGGAAACTGTAATTGGTATGGGACTGCAGGTCGGCCACCATCACAGAGGTGTTGGTCAGGCCCACCTGACGCGGCAGAAAGCGAACGTTGGCACCGCACTCTTCCAATCCCCTTCCGTCCGGTAAGACTTGTCTGCAAAGGACGTTGTAACGGATGTCCTTCCTGCCACCGGACTCCATTGGAACGGACCACTCCAGGAAGACGCTGGTCTCGTTGACGTTGGAGATGGCGTTGCGGGGCGCCGATGGCGACCCTGAGAGTTAAAATGGATTTCTCAGTCAGAACAAATCAAAAGTCATTTGTGAAAGTTCATACCGTCTTCTTAAGATACTATTTAAACTCTTTTGGTTAGATAGGGAAGATTATTTTATACATATTTTACCATAATAATTGATTCAATATTTATTATAATAATATTATTAAATAATATTTATTATGATAATATATATTTTTTAATTTTATATATCTTATTTAATAAATAAAATAATCTTCCATGTCTGTCCAAAAGAACTGCTTAGATAATGAATCAAAAATCAATTTGTACAAATAGAGAAGTCAAATCTCACGTGTGCAGGCCATGTTGGGAGGATCCGAGTCAATCTTGTAATATCCTTCTTCGCAGCTGCAGACGGTTGCTCCGGTGTGCCGGGCCACACTGTGGGGCGGGCATTTACTGCAGAGAAGAGACTCCAGCAGCGAGCGGTAGAACCCCACTTTGCAAGCTGAAAGACGGGAGCGGATGCCGCAGGGAGGAAGGGGGTGTTTAAAGATGAGATGATAGTCGCAGATGTCGGGATAGAAAAAGGGTGTCATGGAAGCAGAGAGGTCAAATGAAGTGGGAGAAGAAGAGAAAGCAGTTAGTTGCTTTGACGGAGGAGGTCACAGTGGCAATCACACTTTCCCGAGGAGTTTTGATGTCATCAGAGATACCGATCGCCGCAATAAAAACGGAAATAAAAACATTTGTTGCATTGTTTTTCTTCTATGTTTCTGTCAGTAGCCCTCAAGGGATTACTGGGAAGTACAATTCGGTGGGGACTTTTCTTCAAATGTTGACATTGAAGCATACTTTTTAGCAAGTCAATTGTCTTCTGTTGTTTTGCTCGCTATATTGATTGCGCACGGGGCTGCGAGTTGTCACAATGCGACTGTCAAACAACGGACGTTTTGGAAGCGCTCAACCCGTCAATCTCCACTTCACCGGTTTGTCGCCAGCAGCAGATTAAAAATGTTCTCTCACAACAACGTTTTATACAGGATGCGAGAAACAAGATGTAATCTCCCCCCCCAAAAAATAAACGCGGTTCCACGACAGGGTGGACACACAGCGAATGTTAACACGCAAGAATGCATCAACAACTTCTGACTTATCGCTGCAATATCTTCTTCCCTTGTGCTGGCAGACAGATACAAATAGACACGTGTGATAATGGAGCTTCCACAGGGGGAGCCTTGTCCTCTTAAGGCTTCTTGCTTGATCGCTCCTTTGTTTCTTATTGCGGCACTTTTGTGGACTATTCAGACCGCAACTGTGATTAATAACTACATTAAGCGCAGATAAAACCACAGAGGTAAATAGGAATGAGGGGAGATGTGCAAGATTTGTGTGTGTGTGGTTGTGTGTGTGCCGGGCATGCAGTGAGTCACCTTGATGGAACCTTGCCCACTTGTCACGGAACGTTAGGCCTGAAAAATTCTCGCCTTGACCTTGCCGTCACACACATTTTTAGCTTCTCGGATGCCACACACGAATGTGAGCCTAATGACAATTGTTTGTTTTTACGACGACTGATTAGCACGCCTATGTTCTCGTTCTGAGCGGTGTTTGGAAGGTTAATTGAAGACTAAATTCTCCGTCGGTGTGAATGCTGGTTTGTTTTCTTAAGTGCTCTGCGATTGGTCGGTAGTCCAAGGTGGACCTCACCTCTTGCCCAACGTCTACCTAATGGGGATAAACCGTCTGGAAAATGGATGGGCATTGTTTTTGCCGACTTGTCATTTAAGTGATTGTGCTAAATGCAAAGGCTTGATTATTCATCATGCCGCGCAATGTTCGTCTACAACCAGCAGAGGCGCTGATTCTGCTTCGACTGGTTTATTTTTTTCGGATCAACATTATTTTCACTTTGTGATACATTCTCTTTTTTATTAACCCGTCGATGAATTCCAGTCAGTGAAGTAGGAAGCGGCCTTCTCACAAAACTTTCGTCAATGGATAACAACCTTGGCAGTGGTCATCGTCTACGCTCTGCTGAGCACCGGCCCGGGAGTTTCGGTCCAAACCACTGAGCAGCTAAACTGCTTTTTGAGACTTTATAAATACCACAATAAAGTTCTATTTTGTTCTGTGTGCATAACCCAGGATGTGGGAGAGACAATTGGACACCTGATCTGTTCTCTCCAGCCCCCCCCCCCACTAGATTTATCACCACCATCATCTCCGGTAGCTCTCCTTGACTTCAAGCTCCAACTCCCCCACAGACAGATTACAAAGAATGAAGTAACTGTTCCTTTCAAATACAAAACCCGGCAAGGATAAGGATCTTTGGATCCAAACCAATCGAAGCAAAAATAATACAGACTTGGAAAAACAGTTTAACCAAGTAATCTAAAATTTGTCCACAGGGATGAGTAAATGACCTAAATTCAATGAAATGAACGAAATTAATTCAATGAAAGTGTCAGTCCATTTTATTCTAATTTTACGCACGTCATTACTTAAATAAAGTCAATTAAGCTAAAGGGTCACATTGAAAATATGTACCTGGGAATTTTGCAAATAATGAGGAGGAAAGACAGAGGAGGTAAAAAAAAAAAAAAAAAATCACCTGCATGCTGCTTTAATGAAAGTCAGTCGGGCAATTCTCATAGGAAGCAACATTATTGATGTTGAGGTATTAATATGTGTTGCTCATTTCCATTTATGTTAAATTCATCACACATGCATAAAAGTGAACACTGATCACCATTGGAAATTAATTAACTACAAGCCGAATTTGTCAAACGTGGCAGGACATATGCTGACAATGTCATGAATATTTCTGAATTAGTGACATCATCATTTTAAATCATTGGAATCAGATTGTTCATTTTCTTTTCTTTTTTTTGAGGGGGTGAGATTTTTATGGTTGACTGTCCTACCTTCCCGTGCACGTTGCCCTTGGCCAAGCTGTCTTTTGATGCCACACAGCGTTTAATGCACAGAACAAAGGCTAATAGGTAATTAATATGCAATACACGCTAATGCGCCATTTGTGTGTAGATGCGTGTGTCTAATACGCAATTAATATGCATCACACAAAGCCGCATCCCGGGCAATTAAAAAATCTAGTGGTGTCCTATGATGGCCATTAACGAGCGTCCTCTTCACTTTAAATACCTAAAATGCCTTTTTGGTGTTTCTAATATTTTGATGATATTATTTAATAGCATGAGTTTTTTCATACTTGAAATCGTTAAATTTCTGCACTAAATACTGCAGACAAATTGACGCCAAAGTAATCTTGAACGCAAAATCGGTTCTAATACAACGTCGGTAGTATTGTAGACCAATAAACGACAGAAGGAAACAAAGTAAATATCCTCTTCCTGTATTTGTCCCACAGTGAGGCGTAAGAAACACAAAGACTTTATGAACAGAAGTGGGCAGATGGATGAAGAGAGAGATGAAGATAAATGGACTGACTTTTGGGCGTTTGTGTGTGGATCGGGATTCCGTGGCTTTGTTTATTATGCTCATTCACTTTTTGTGTACATTTCGTGTCTATTTGCCAATTTGTGTCTGTATTTGTGTGTGAACACAAACAATGGCAGATGATAATGTCGTCATATACAATCGAGTCAACGGGGCTTTCCTGTCATGCCGGACAATGGTCCTCTCTGTCATCCAACAATCAGTCCAAGACTAAAAAGGCCAAACAAAAAGGTCACAATAACTTATGAACCTAAACCAATTTAGTGGACCAATGAAGCTCGGCTGGGGAAGATTGGACGTTAGATGTCACGAGCATAAATAAGTCTGGCCAAAATACAGAGACAAAAAAAAAAAGATATTGGATTAAATATTTATGGAATGTTTACTCGTTTCTAGCTAGCGTAAAAAAGCGGCTCACAAATGACCTGAAGCAGAATTGAGGTGAACTTGGGTCAGGCACTTCAATGGTATCAAATCAGAGAAAAAAAAATAAATCAGCATCGCCCATGTGGACCATTCACAATCTGCATACAAAACATGCGTGCGGGTCTGTGTGTGCAGCTGCACGTACAGCTGCAACTCCTTAACTGCACGCACGCCGATATATTAGGAACGCCAACGTAGAACACAATGACATAATGAGGGAAGATGTTATGGACGGATATTTTGTACAGCAAAACAACCGACGCGTGTGACTCAAATAGCATCATCGTTTGAGAATGTTAGTCTCGTTTTGTAGAATAACGTGAATTGTAGAATGTTGGTTGGCCAAGACTAAATAATCACAATTTGGATCAGAACCAGATTGAAAACTTAGATACACACCTGCTGAATTTGCCTAAAGGACTTCATACATGAAATTCTTGAGAAAATAGAAAAAAAAACAACATTACATTTAAATTCAGCGTGGTTGTATTACATTTTTGAGTTGGTATTTAAATGAGGTCTGGGCCCATTTGCAGCTCGCTCACAGTAGGGAGGGTAAACTAGAGGATGCCCGAGTTGGGAAGTTGGTTTACCCAACAAGCACTCAGGAAGCACTTTAGTTGTCATGACAGCATCGCCATGTTTAGATGATGGGGTGATAAGCGAGGGAGGGGGGGAGAGAGCGAGAGACTCCCAGAACGCAAAACGGGAGCATGCGATGAAAGCTGCCAGGCGGTTTCCAGCAAAGCGGGATCTAAAATGATGAATGGCAGCTCTTTTTGCAGCAAATTGACTCAATTCATACTTGAGGAGATGATGGAAAAGGCTTCCATCCGCCCCTTGCAGATTTCTATGCTATCATTCACCGAGGCGCCTCTGTTAGTGCCGCATGACGGCTCGTCCATTTTTGTTCAAGCTTGCTTCTAAGTGTTTGACTCAAAAGCCACATTAGGAAAAGGAAAACTGAAGCTCGAAGCAAGATTGCGTGGGAATCGGGTGTTTTTATAAATGACTCCAAATATGAAGAAAATAATGCAAATGAGGTAATACAAGCAATACAAACTGAGCACAGTTTTCCGCGTAATTATGTTTTTCCTTTTTGTTTGTTTGTTATCTTTGACAAGTTTGACAAACACGGGAGAACATCAAGGGAGACCCGCCTCTTGAGCAAAGAATCCCAAAGGGACATCCAGCATTGCCCATGACACACTTAGACGACAAAAATAGAAGGAACATACTCTGCGGCATTCCAGGAATTTCTTTTCTTTGATAGTAAGCGCCGTCCAGGTTTTCGTTTGCATTCTTTATCCACTGGCATCCCGTTTCATCTTTCCTGCCCCCCCCCCCCCTCCCCACCTTAGCATCCTAGCACTCAATTTCACTGGCCATCTTATATAACCAAGCATTTTATCTTTTGTCAGCCTGGTCCGAAACGGAACAGAGCAAAGCCGTCAATCAGTGGATTCTAGCTTTATTTGTACCATGGCATCCATCTCTCATACCTTTCTATATTCAAAGAAGTCCGTCAGTGTATTCCGTTACTTCAATGGAGCGTTCATTATTTCAGCAGTTCTCCTTTAAGAGCTTTGCAACAATGCCCTTGGTCTTTATGCTTTGAATACAAATCTAGCTTTCCTCCCATTAATGATGAAATTCCATCATTAGTATATGCAGAAACGTATAAACTATATTCATTATTTCTGTTGGTCTTTTGTCGAGACACAGGCAAACTGAAGTCTAATTCGATTGGCATATGGTGAGAAGCAGCATTGGACACATCTGAAAAATAATGGCTTCAAAACCACCGTCTTAGTATTGCGAGGTGTCAGTGCTGACTATATAAACTGCTCAGCAGACGACAAAAACAAATATCAAATGCGGAGTTCCACAAGGGTCAATCCTCAGACTACTTCCATTTAATCTCTACATTTCTAAAAATGGACCATCAGGTACTGACAAGGTACTGACATAGTACCCAGGGCAATCTGTAGAGGTAACACATTGGAAAAAAGGTCCAAATGAGTTTCTCTGCAATAATTACACTTGGTTTCTTTCAAATACATACGATTGAAGTCCTACGAAGATTTCTCCCTTATCTCCACGAGCTCCCCAAATTCAATCTAATCATGTTCTCACTCGCATTACACATCCAAAATTCATTGCTCGAGTTGGGGAGAGCGAACTCAATCTCCAAGTTCTACCCACGCCTCCATACTTCATCTCTCTCTTCATCCATCTGCCCACTTCTGTCCTCAGTTATTCGTCCACAGTGGCCGTCGCCCCAGAAACAACACTCATCCATCTCTTTGTCTATTTAGCCTCACACCCTGTGGTGAGAAATCTTCCATTTCTCTTCCATCCACTTGTTTTCCCATTATACTTTTTATCTGTCTGTCCATCTATAGACTCCTCCCCCCCTACCTTGTTTGCAGTCCCACCCCCCCAACTCGTTCTTGTCTCGCTTCGTGGGCTCGCTGTGCTGACAGCGCCGCTGGCTTTTACCAATTATCTATACATTTCACGAAAGCACATTCAGAATTTTTATCTGTCACCTCACACAACCGCAACGTAACAAGATATCACCACATAATATGTAAATACAAACTTGAATTTCAATGACTTGTTTTCCAAGTGTCGAATGAAATCATTTCTATTGTTTTACAGTCATTGCTTTAATTTTCGATTCTTGTTGTTGATGAATGACATGAAAGGCACAGCTGCGATTTTTATTAGGTGCTCTACATTTGTCGTAAAATAAAGAAAAAGTGTTGAGATGAGAGTTGTATGGCCATTAAGAATATCAAAAGTCACATAAAACGGTCAGTTAATCAAGTTTTTTACGATGGCAAGAGACGGAATGGAATATTTCTGGAACGTGAACATTTGAGACTTATTTCATTTTTTTTCGGTTTTGTATTCAACCGATAACATTTCATTGTCTTGTCGCTGCACTTCATGACTTCACGAAGCAAAACATTTTATTACGTTTGTTTACAGCGTATAGCAATGACTCCATTTGCTTTGGATTAGGAAGAGCGAGGAGACTCCAGCACATTATCATTCCGATATTTTTTTTCCAAGAACATGTCAAGTGAATTTGTAGATCCACAACCAAATACATCGCACAAGTTTCACCTTTTAAATAAATTCATTTCTTTCCAAGTGACAATGGCCTGTGTTGTTTTTCCGCAAACAGAGACATAATGTAGTGACACAAAGAGGGAAAAGGGTCCTGCCGCTTATGCCGTTGGAGTGCTAATGTAGGCGGTTGTATTAAAAAAAAAAAAGGCAGCGTGAGGCCGTGAGGAATTGGGAGACAATAAATGATTGACAGTGACATGGAGATAAACGTGGAGCACGGCAAATGGAGAAGAAAAGACACGCGAGCACCAGGGAGATTGGAGGAAGTCAAATAAAGATAAAAACCAGACAGTGAAATAGCGGCGTGCCAATGAGGTAAGGTAATAAAACGCCAGGAAGACAAAGGAGGTGCGAACGAGCTGCCCGCGAACGCTTCCATCCCATTTTTACAAAGACTGCTTTAAATCACGCTCAGCTCGGCAGCGTGCGACATTTTCTCCAATTGTGTTGCACTCTGACCTGCAACGATTCCCACTCGGCGAGGCGTGTGTGCTTGAAACAGGTGCTGAATAGGCTGAACGTGGCAATAATATGCAATTGTATTATTTTCAGAGTGCCGTGTCTCGCTTTTAAGGGCAAAAAAAGGACTAAATGAGGTGAATACAATAGGTTTGTTAACATTGCAAAAATATATATATATATATATATATATATATATATATATATATATATATTTTATATATATAAAATATATATATATATATATATTTTTTTTATATATATAAAATAAATGTTCACCAATCCTTTGAAAGATACAAGATTGTTTACGAAAATAAATATCGAGCTATATTAGAGGAAATATTTCCTTTCTCATTCGAACATTTTCAAAAGACTTGGCAGAGTGACAACCTCATTTGCATGTCCAAGAGTAAAAACCACTGTAGCTTCATTAATTGCTAGAGGAGTCACATTTATTTGTTTTGCTCCGTTAGCGACGTGAGCCGTGTTTACCGGTGAGCAGCGAGATGTCTTTTATCCAGAAATAAATGTTGAACAAGCAGTAATAATTAGCATTTAACACAACTTTTATCGTCTCAGAGCGGGAAACGCCAACACGCCTTGAAACAAACAGCACCTAATGTTGGGTAACCTTCAAATGTCCCTCCCAATATATTTTTAAAGACATCCTCACATTGTATTTTACTTTGACAGTTAAATTAATTTTGGGGTTTTCATGTGGAAGGAGAAATTCTCCTTGAGGCTGAGACAAAACGTGCTCGCCACTCGCTGTCAGTTATAAAACACGGACATTCCCGCCCGTAAATTGTCCTCAAGTTACTCCTTTTGCTCCTATGACATCTATTTTTGCAGATATAGTTTTTAAGGTAGACATTGTAGCTAATAATCACGTGAAGCTAGGAAAGTAAGGTATGTTTATTATTGTGACTTTCTGGCGATGAAAAACTAGACGTGCTAAATGGTCCTTGACAAAGCCACTTTGTGCACTAACCTCACATAGCTCGGGGACAATGAAACAACAAAGTGGGCCGGCAGGGCGCGGGAAAGGGTGGGGGGTAGATTGGCTGTCTTGTAATCAGAAGGTCACGAGACTAGCTGAGCTCCGCAGCTCATATTAGGTGTCCTTGAACAACACTGAACTCAAAAAGGCTAACGACTGAAGCGCACCATGTTTCAAGGAAGTGTGAATGTGCGAAATACCAGAAACAGTCGAGAGTTGGTAAACACACAAAAGGTGTTCGTGAATGAACGGTACGAGTCGATGACAGTAGTACCGGTACAAGTACCATGGTTTGAATTATTTTGTTAAATATGTTGAGAATAACAATGCTAATTGCACATAGACTGTCTTGTTTGAAAATAAAAAGCGTCAGAGAAAACAAGAGACGACAGGATGCACATGGGAATGTCAGTTGACGTCGGAAGCGGGAATGTTTGGGCTCTTGGCTTAGCAGAGCGGCGACTGTATGAAAGCAGCAAAGTGCTTCGAGGCTCAGGGGGGAGGAGAAAAAAAAAAAGTCCACTAAGCCTAAGAAAAGCACATGCACTCGGTGAAAAAAAATACAGTCAAGACACCAGATGAACAAAAGCAGGTTCAAAGTTTTTGTGCTCACCTTGACAGGATCCGAGGATTTCTTCAAATCCAGGCTGGCACACGCACTTGCCGATAGGAACCAGCCATTCACCCTCGGTGCTGCAATGCATCCTGGGAGGTTCGTATAAAGGCAACGAATTGTTGATGCAGCGACCCACCACTTCCACCAGCTGCGAGGCCTCCGACCCGGGAATGGTGTCGGAGAATTCAGCCAGGCTCTTGACGAGAAGCGGGCAGCGTTTGTAGAAGACGCGTACGGAAACCAGAGCGATGCAGGCTCCCAAATCCTGAAAGGCCAAGAAGAAGCCCTTCCGAGTCAAAGGGCCTAAATCCCGAACTTCGGTGTTGAGCTTCATAACCCGATCCCCGAGGTCGAGTTCGGTGAAGCTCTCGTCGGCCGCGATGGTGTCGATTTTGATGTACTGGCTTTCCTTCAAGGCCCTGTCTTCCTCCTCCGTGATCCCCTCGCTGTCCCCCATTTCTCCATCCTCCAACTCCCAACCATCCGTTTCGTAGTAGTACATGTTAAACGTTTCCTTGCAAGTTCCGACGCCACCCGGGAGGCTGTTGCAGTCTCTCAGGGTGAACTTGAGTTCTATGTAAACACGCTGGGCTCCCTCGGTCAGTATCCAGTTGGTGTGAAGCCAGTTGTTCTGGTTCTGTTCCATGACCCGACACACTTGGTAGGTGTGGATGGGGGCATAGTCTTCATCGACTTCCCCGATTTCTTCCCACTGGTACAGAAAAAAATAAAATAAATCAAAAAATCAGACTCTGTGGTACTTGATCAACAACAGGGTGGTGGCCATTGAGAATTTCAGACATTTTGTGTTTCCAACCTGGTCTAGCCACATGACGATTAATATTTCCAGACGTTTCTCTTAAATCATTTGATTTCATATTACATTACCATGAAAATCTCGTCGAGGCTTAACATAGAAAGAGGAAAGTATCTAAAGAGCCGTGAGTGGCTCAATATGGACGGCAAACTAATCCTCATCCCTTCCACCTCATTTCCCCTCAGTCCAAAGGAGTAGAGGGACTTACGAGTGTATGCATTCACCATAAACGAGGGGGGTGTCCTTGTCAGCAAAAAACGAATTAGCCTGAATCTCGTCGAGCCACACCTGCCGAAAAGTTACAGTCTAGTCATCCCCGACTGCGTGCGTGTGTGTTTGTTCACAAAGTTGGAATGTAAATGATTTCCGGTGGCATTAATTCCTTTCTGCAACTCTCCTGGGATGTGGCTATTATCTGCATCGCTAGCACTCTCCCATGGCTAATACAGGCGCTTTATCATGTCAGCGTAATATGGCCAGAGGGACCAGACTATGATCTGGTGTTATAGCTTAATAGCCCATATTAATCATCCTTTCTGCGGCTGCTGTACACAACCTTGTGCCTTTGTCTCCCCCCCGCCCCCGCCCCCCCATGCCTCCCTCTTCGTGTCTTTCTGCATCAGTCTCCTTCCACCTGATTACTCTTCATCCCCCTCCCCACCTCTCAGCCTTTTGTTTAGGTCGTAATCATCCACTTTCTTTGCTGAGCCATTTAGGTACCTAACACAAGATTGTTGAGGTTTTTTTTTTTTTTTTTTTTTTTCAATAGGAATGCGAGGAGATTATTAAGAGGGGACATTTTAGGACATGGCGACATCACTGCCCTCACACAATTCACAAACATAGGATATGCATGTGGAGATATCACTGGAGTTATGTCTCCCCTGTGTAGACATTAAGCTTCTTATCGGTTAGATGGCACGGATCCTGGAGCCTTCACTGCAGCTTAACACAAACACACACACACTAACCGAGTAACCCCAGAATATTTTTTTATATTACTAATGTGAAAGGAACTTGATCAATTTAGATGAGTCATCAATTTTTCGAACGACAAGAAACAACAGCGAATCAGGGAGGGGAGGGGCTGTCGGGCGGAGGCAGGACCTGGACTATCACCTGGACTATTATGTGAGTATTTTGAACTTTTTAAGCCATATCAAATAAATACCGTATTTTTCAGACTATAAGTCGCACTGGAGTATAAGTCGCACCAGCTATAAAATGCACAATAAAGTAGAGAAAACATGTATAAGTCGCACTGGAGTTTAAGTCGCATTTTTGGGGGGAAATTTATTTGATAAAATCAAACACCAGGAACAGACATGTCATCTTGAAAGGCAGTTTAAAATGAAAAAAAAAAAAAAACTGCGACTTATAGTCCGGAAAATACGGAACTTTACTTGGCATCAGTCACTTAATTATAAAATAAACTCAAGATTGACCTGCAAAACAATCCACATCATTGCTCTGAAGTGAAAATAACGACAAAGTTTGATCTATTTCACCTCGCCATCCCGCTCAGGCTCGCCGTCCTTATCACTTGCATCCAAACGGGCGAGAGTCCCCGTAAGCATCCATCCCTCCAGCTCCTCATTAGCGTGTGTATTTGTTTGGCTGACTATTATGTGCATGCGTGTTTGTGTCTGCGTTGTGTCACATCAGTCAGCGGCCGACCCCCCGCGGCTGCTTGGAGTGCCCTCCTGGCATTGCAAAGCTGTCTCCAACTTATTATTACCGCCTATTACAGCTGACCGCCATGACACCGTAATAGAACAGCACCTCCCCAGCTCTTTATCCGTGAAACATGAAACACAACCGCGACAACCCGCGGTAACACCCTCACTTTTTTTTTTTTTTATCGACTTCCGCACCCGGCTGACTCTGCTCTGTCCATCATGGTAATCATTTTCCTCCACTTTCCAATTTCTGCAAGTTTTCTTTTCGTATAGCCTGTAATTGAACGTCATTCACCATCAAGTCTTGTGTTTTTTTTTCCCATAATGAAATGGCAATTTGGTTCAAATGTACATGCAAAATTGACTCATTATATATATAGAAAAAAAGTTCCAATGATGTAAGTGAGGGTTATTATTATTTTTTTTTAATCTTTCAGCACAGTTCAGATCCACATTGTCGTGCGTTGGCTACCATCAGGTATCGATGCCATTTTTGTGTTGCGTTCAGCATTTTTGTCGCTCGTCTGGCCTTATCTCGGGCTTCTCACGCTGAATCAGCGAGACCGTCGAAGCGTGCCTGAATTTTTTTTTTTTAAATCAGTCGTCGCTCTGATGCGTTTTTACCGACGAGCTCGTAGGGGAGATTTTGAGTGAGGTTTGTGTCAAGTGTCAAGTTTGTGTTGGATTCATTTTAAGTGAACTTATTTTGTGTGTATGTTTTAATGATGCGTTTAGAATATGTTGAAAACTTATTTTGTGTGTTGACATGGTAAAACTACAAAAAAAAATGATTTTTAATAGTCTCCCAAATATCTTGTAAATATCCAATGCACTAAATCTGAGTCTCTACGCAATGTTTTCTGTCATTTTTTGAAAGAACTTGATTCAAAATCATCCATCCATGAGGCATGCACGGTTCATATTCCAAGCATGCGTGAAACCCTTTCAGATTTTCAAGTATGAGAAAAGTGAGTAGCTAGTTTGAGAGTTGTTTTGGTTGCCTCCAATCTGACGCCAGCTGGCAATCAGTTGTCACGTGCCTTTTTCGGCCTCAATGTTTCAAGTCCAAATGTTTTCATCACTGGGCCTTTGTCAGCACTGTCAATGAGGCCAGGAGATATGGTCCAGATCAAAACGGGCCTGGAATTGGTTAGACTAACAGCATATAACCGAGCCAGGTGACATGGATGGAAAAAATAATGCTTATTGTGACAACCCTCATTTTTTTTTTCGTGCCGCCTCTTTTATTTTTTTTTCTTTGCTTGAAGATGCAGTAGATAAAAGCCTCTGTGAAATAGCATGCGAACAGCAGCTCAGCTAATCTGCCATCACTCTCCGACACAATACGGGAGATGAAATGGAGGAGGGATGGTCCCACTGGAAGAAAGAACAAAGTTAAGTGTTCTCGCCAGGACTTGCCTTTGCGGTCTGGCTGTAACTTGCAAATAATTCAGGCTTGACTTCCATCCAGAAACCTTTTACGCAATGGGAGGGTCACCAACGTTAAAATAAATAAAATTGCGAGGATTTTTGGTAATATATGGAACATCAGGAATGCATTAATCCCATTTAATTCCAGACAAAATATTCCTCAAACGCACCTTCCATGTTTTTTTTTTTTCTGTTCAAAGCAAACTGAAGCATTTGGTAGGGAGCACAGAAAGGAAACGAGCAAGGATGGTGAGATAAAAAGACAAGCAGATGGCAACAAGGACATGAAGAGAAACGGGAGGCAACGAGGATAGATAGAAGAAGCCAATGTGAAAGATAGCGGAGGAGGAGAATGAAACAAACCATCTGGAATATGAGCCCCCAAAAAAGCCCCCTGCTTAACATCTTATTTAGCCGTAGTAGACCGCCGCTGCCAAGTCGGTGTGTGTGTGCATGTGTGTGTGTGTGTGAGCTAATAGAGGCTGCTCCAAATTGGACTCCATTGTAAACAGCTTCCACAATAAGAATTCGAATAGTGAACAGTAATTGCTGTTCCTCCCGCAAATCATTTGAACACGCGACAATATGGTAAATGGAAAAAAACAAATAGCAGCTTGCATTGAATGGAAGAAAAAAAAAAAAAAGCTAATATGTGAGAATATTGTCTTTTATTAAATACATAAAAAAAGAAATATAGATAAATATATACACATGAGGCATCATCCCAGTAGATTCCTATGATTGCGGCTATGTCTGCATCACATCTCCTCCATGGAGCACCAAAACAGCCTGAGAGGAGCCGTGATCAGAATATAAAAAAGAGGCAAGAAATCGCTATGGTCAGCGTGTACGCTGGTTTGACGTGTACACCTGAATATTTAAAAGCGAGAGATGTTAGCATATACCCTACAAGGTAATCAATGGGGATTAAATGGAGCTTTCTGATATTGGAGATTGTATTTTTCCCAGGACTGCAAAACAGGAATTCAATTATTGTTGATGTTTGTAGTGACGTGGAAAATACGTAATTAACTATAGCTGATATTTTATTAATCGATTATATTACCGATTATTCGATTGACTCATCGGCTGAAAAAGAATTTTGATTCATTTTAATCGTCTACTTAATGAGGAGTTCTTAGAAACTTAAATGACCTTCAACATTCCTAAAACAAATCAGACTATTTGATTATAAGGTGGATTTTTTTTTTCCCTGTGCTTTTTCGAATGAATTCTATGTACACTCACCCCATTTTTCGGGTATGACACCCATCCGAGGTCTCCCGCCACAGAGCGAGAATCCAGCAGGTTAACTGTAAAAAAAAAAAAAAAAAAAAAAAAAATAGCAGTGAGTCGAAATGGAAGATATGAAAAGTATCGAAAATACAGAAGCTGATCCAAAGTGAGAAATGAATAAAGTGCACAAATGTAATTTTCACATGGCATACAACATGGATAACATTGATTAAGAGGAATGAAAACAGAGGTAGGGATGACGTGCCACATGAGATAAAAGCATCTTGCGTCATGTGGGCAGGGTTCACTTACCCTTATCACATCAGTGATAATGTTGAACTTGTACACGGTGTGCACTCAAACAATAAACGTGAAAGTCCAACTCTGTGTGTTCATGTTTGCCAGCTAGCTTAATTGCAGTTATGCACTTACAAAAAAAAAAAATTAATCGCAAAAAAAAAGTTCAGCATGAAGGATGGATTTTGACTTATTTTTTATTTTAATCAACTGAGAAGAATAAACATGACGGTATTTTAAATGACACCACCTAGTGGCCATAAAAATAATCACGTAATGAAAACAAAAAAATCAAATAAATTCCGCATTCTCCGAAAGTAACTTTTTCTTATTCTGTGCCTAAAGACTCGCTCCCTTAAAAACTCCGCTAATCTTAAAGTCTCTACCGCTCTGCTGAGAATAATAAAAAATGTCCTTTGGCGCTTGTTAGACAACTAATTAGGCCATAAAGAAGAGATAAGTGATGCTGAACTAGATCATATGGGAGATGTGGCTGCTTTTGCTCTACCTTCAACCATTTAATTCGTCACACTGATCCATTCCGGGCATTCAATAGTCGTCGTTATTTTACATATTTAAGAGGTGCGTAGATTTTGAACACGGGAAGTCCTGTTAAAATAAAAACGCAGGTGGGCGGCATTAATGTGACCTCACAACAACCAACCTGGTCTTGGTTTCTCTTTCCTCTCCAAATCTGCTTGCATGCAAGCTAGCTTGAGTCACTCAAGCGTGATCATTATGACTAACCTTCTCTCATGCATTTCCACTTTATGTCATTTATCCAAACGTGGCTAATCCACTGTGATGGATTGGGCCCACACTAATGTCAAATAATATTATCATTAATAGGGCCCGGTGATCTCGAAAACAAATGTGTGGGCATCTTACACGACACTGAAATGTTTTGAAAAAAGCAATCCATTAAAATATGCAACTCAAGAAGTTTCCTCACTACTGGAGCTCATCTTTAAATATTAAAAGAGCCATTAAGATCTTTTTGGTATTCACAGTTTGTGCCTCCAATTAATCACCAGCCTCGCAAACAAGAGAAAGAAAATTGCATTCGGCGATTATAATGATGGAAATACCAAATGACAAAAACAAATTGTCAAATCAAAACGGGAAGTAAATGTTCGATAAAATCAAATTTCTGCCTGCTAATCAGGTGAATTCCAACACAGCAAACACCAGTAGCGAACCATTCTACAACCACACAATGGACAAAACACTTCTTCAATGCACCCTAAACTTTTTCCAAATAAATCTATCATGTGAAGAATAAGCAGGCTGAAGAATGTTCTCTCTTTCTCGCCTGGATAATGCCAACTAATAGCCTTCCACAATAGCCTTCATCTCACACGATTAGAATTCTGCACAGTGGGCAGACAATAGCGTGGGAACACAACCTGACACTCCGTTCCATGCTGTATTGACATCAGCCCCCCCCCCCCTTGTTTTTTTTTTTTTTGGGGATGTCCAACGTGACAGGTGAATGTGACGCGTCAGGTGACTTATGTCATCATGTTTGCACGAGATGATGAAATAATACTGACAGTTTATTGCCTTTAAGGGGACATGATGAAAAAAAAGGAGGAAACATTAAAGTTAAGACATTGTGTCGATCCACGCAAGTGAAATGATCTGCAAATGTCTTTTTAGCGTTTGACATGTCAGAAGGAGGCGGAGATCCACGCGTGCGCGCAAGACGCGCAAAACTGATTGAACACTTGTCAGCGTCAAGTCAAGCCCAGAAGATAATATTGAGGGACACACACACGAGCTTACCTTCATTTGCCGGGATGCACCACGCCACACTCCAAACCCACGTCCACGCCACCAGCGCCGCGCCACAACTCCTCCAACGCGCTTTCATGGCGCATCCAAAAAAATAAATAAAAGGAAAACAAAACGATTCAAACGCAAATTGAATCCTGAAGCGTGGCAGGTTCCCTCAGAAATCGCGTGGTGAAAGCATGAGTGACGTGGAGTGTCCGATCCGTGGGGTGAGAGCTCATGTTCTGCAGTGGGGAGCTGAACGCAAACTGTGCGCTCCGATCACCAGCTGGAGAGACGGGCGGAAGGGGGCGGGGTTTAAGATCCAAACCTATCCAATCAGGAAAAGTCCACAGGTAAACCCCACCGCAGGACCCTCGTGGCGCAAAAGCCTCAAAATTGCTCCTCATAATAAAGGCGTAATGGCTTTACATGCGCAAGTGTGGCCATTTAATTGGATGTGACACACACAGATGGGCAATTTAAAAAATGCAATGGGGGGGCATATTTTTCATCCACCCCCACATAGCCCAGATGCATGACAAAATACGCACAAAGAACAAAATAACTACTTGCTATCATTTGTTTTCTAATGGAAAGGACTTCCTTTTAGACAGATAGCTCAAAACGCTTTATTCCGGGTTTTTTTTTGTTCTCCATTGTGTGCGTGTGTGTGTGTGTGTGTGTGTGTGTGTGTGTGTGTGTGTGTGTGTGTGTGTGTGTTTGTGGTTTTTTATTTTTTTTTATTTTTGCAGACACTCTCAGGCGACAGCTAATGGAGGTGCAAATCTGTGTGGTGTAAACTTTGGGAGTCGTGACTCACTGACAATTAAGTGTTGCCGCACTCCTACTCTGATGTCTGTTATTAACTACACGGTCGGCTTATTCATTTTTTCTTTCTTTCTTTCTTTTATCCCTTCATTTTCATATTGTGACATGTTGTGATTAAACCGCTAAGTAGCAAAGTCAGGAGAAAAGTAAATGTTCAATTTTGGATTTTTTTTTCCTCTTGTAAATTAAAGTAGAGGCTTTTTAAAAAAAAATGTTTTCTAACATTTTGTTATATATTATCCAAAAATAATTGTGTGCAGCTCCATTCTAGCTGGCATGACCTCCTAAATATTCTCACCTTTCGGAGTACGAAATTGAATCATTTCTTGTATGTAAAAAGATGAGCATCGTCGTAGGTGTTAGTGTTGAGTACGGGTGTTTGTTTTTTGTGTGTGTGTGCGCGTGACAGCGGGTGTGGAGGTGGTTGTGGGATGCCAGAAAAGTGTGTTTTGCTCAAGGTGTCGCTGCTTCATTCCATGCAATGTTTGCCTAGAAGAATGCCAGAAAGAAGACATTAAGTAAAAAAACCCCAAAAAAAACATGATTTGATGTCATTGATTGTTAATTTCTCAACTCGCATCTTTGAGATTGGACTTTTCTCATGCATTTTGGATTTTTGGCTGACAAGTTTAAACAGGCCCCGCCGTGAAGGTCACGCGGCATGAGACCAAAGGTCAAGTCGGATTTTTGGTTGACTTAACTGTGGGTGACCTCATTAGGAACTCCAGTCGAGCGAAGCAGCAGATGCCCTGACCGATGACCGGCAAGAATTATTATTTTTTAAATCACACCGCCAAAACTACTGAATCACCATGTTTTCAATTTTAGCAAAAAGACAACCGCTTGTCCTCCACTCCCTGAAATTAGAGTCACTTGACCAACTAATTGGCAAGTAATCAACCTTCAAACAAAGTTCTGCTATTCAGACTCTTTGGCCTTTGGTTGAACCCAAAACATGGAACTCATGTTTGGGGCTTATAAAGAAGGAAAGCTCCCCAAAACACACGCACACACACACACACACTTGCACACACACGCACACACCCTTGGGCATCGTTAAGCCCTGCTTAGCAGCTCAGCGAGTCTGGCAGGCAGCGCTGCTGATATTCTCGCTCTATTTTGGCTGGTCCCCCCCCTTCTGCACACTGCTCCCAATCCTGCTGCTCTTCTTTCACACATTTTATCTCCCAAGTCACAATATATACTTCATGTGAGAAGGGGCTATGTATAGGACCACGGGGATAGATTCTTCTAAGTGGAATCATAAGAGAGAAAGAACAAAAAAAGAAGCCTGGGAATGCATGACAAGCCTCAAAGACCAAGTGCGCTCATTTAGACTAAGTGCAGCTTATGAGAATTTTATTACAGAAAATGAAATAAATATACTGTTATGTGAAATGTAGTCCAACAAAACATTCGGTAAGACTTCTGTTGACAGGGTTTTAATTTTGAATCCAATTTTGTAAAAGCAGTGTTAAACAACATTTTAAATAAATATTTGTAATTGATATATTCATTAATGTGGATTTTAACTGAGTCAAATAAAGTTGACTTCCTTGAGCCCGATGAATGTACGGGTAATATCGCTGTTGGTAGGTAAGTGGCGGCCATCGGAATTTTTTTTTCTTGATTTTTGTATATATCACGTGACAGGTCAATGTTGACGTTTACGTTTTGTTGGCTTCCGACCGCGTGATATTTACAATGCAGCTTAAATGGTAACTTCTGCTTTTTGGAACATCACGGGACGCCCAAAACTGGCACGCCGCCGCCTCGTGTTGGTGCCATCGCTATTTGCAGAAGGCGATGTTTGAGGTGCGATTAAACAGTCAGCAGAGGACAACCACACATTTGTGGACATGGCGGCCATGTTGTGGTTATATAACCCGCAATCCCATCGTTTCTGCCAGCTGGATTTTTTTTTTTTTAATTGATCACATCTATTTCCTAAAGGCCTGCCTTTTATCTCGTTTAGCTTTTGTTGTTTTTGCCCCATGCAACTCTCTCATCTTTTTGTCGCCTGTTGTTTTTTTTTGCTCTACATTTTGTTCCTTCAAACTTTATTGAAGCTTGAAAAAAAGAACACATAATAGGTGTGACAGACAAAGTTAGCAGGAATGCATAGAAATTACTAAATCAGTTTTTTCATATCATTTTTTTTATTGTCCCGAATGCATACAACCAATTTTCATAATGACTCCTGTATAATTCCAACTAGGGGAAGACAAAAAGAGCCGGCGGAACATTTTCAATCTGCGTAGGCATGGAAGGTGTGATAATGGGCTTGGATAAATTGAGACGTGTTTAGCACGGAAAACGTCTGGACAGGAACGAGAGCAATAGGCGCGTTATCGTGCACGGTCCTGCTGAAGCACATTATATAAATTCTTTCAAGGCAAACATGTTGGTTAAGGTCATGTCAAGAGCCTCCAAACAATTTGCCACACTCGAGGATTTACTGTGGACTTGTATTACGTCTGCCTTTTTCACTTTGGAAACGTTTTATCCCGTAACTAGCAAGATTTATTCAGTTTGCTACCACAGCCACTATAGCAATATAATACCATACAATAATTGTTCATAAAATAAGATTTGATTTTAATAAATCACCACAACCGAAGCAGACGAAAGCATTTCATCTGGTCTTGAGCTAAAATAGCAAAAATGTAAAAGCCTGATTTGGACTGAAAAGCATTTGCTCGTAGCTGTGGAGGAGGTATTGCGTCGCTTCCAGATCTAAGGAGGACATTTATATCTACTTGTGCTTGCCTGCATACACAGATGGTTTCATGACTGTTGTGAGTATGCCAGGAGAGAGCTGGCACAGCTGCTGGACGCTGCAGAGGAGCTCTAAGAGCACCTTCGATGCTCACAGTTAAAAATAAATAAATAAACCCTCGGTGGGTTATTTATTTTGGTGTGAAAATGATGCTACTAAATAGGTCAAATAAAGAAAGATGGTTTTGGTTTATTTACAGGCAGTGATTCTTGATTTGTTTGTTTGCTTGTTTGCTTTGAAAAAACAGTGCAATGTTCATAACATTTTTAAAAACCTTATTTTCTCCTTTTTATTCATTCACAAGGAGAATGAAACCATTACCGCTACCAATGAGAACAAGAGGGTTTTTTTTTCCCTCCCTTTTAGCATACCTGTGGGTAATTATTAATACAGTGCTCGGCAAGATAGAGTCCAGCTAAAAGTTTCAGCTCACCAGTAGCTTTGTTTTGATAATGATCCCAGTCTGTACGACTTGTAAAACATTAACACCAGGACACCACGCAGCAGGTTCCAACAAGTACAAAACCAATGTCCACAAAACTTTGTCGAGGTACACAAAGAAAAAAAATGAAAATTTCCTCCTGCTAGGTTGCCTGAAGGTCAACTTGTTAATCATTTGCTTTTTTTTTTCCCATAAGCCAACATTCATTATCTCCCCCTTATGATGATTTAAACTTTTATTTTATCCGTCACACAAGCCATAAAGTGTGTCAAAATAAAATGGAAAAAAGTAACATGAGAAAGGAAAGTCAGTCTAAATTTACCCGCTGAGGGGATTTATTGTCACTATGTGAATAATTATTGTGTAAAAGAGGCTACGTTCCAATTTACCGTTGAGCTTTCTCTTTATAAATAAATAAAAACTAAACACAGGCACAGATACAAGCGGGGCTTTAACAAGGTGATTTATGTTTGCATATTTGCTGTTATTATTTTTGGTGTGTGTTTGCCTGTGTGTGTTTGTGTGTAAACACAAAATGGACGGGCTTATTTTAATCTTGCTTTATGGTGGTTTGGGAATGCTTTCCTGCATACATTGTGCAGATGACAAAGACAGCGCGGCATTCCATTATCAAGCCTTATTTATAAAACAATGTGGAAAATAATTTGGTCTTAACTTGTCACAATGTCCGTCGGAAGAGAAAAAGGGATTTAAATACCTCACCAGCAATTCCACATTGTGGCTTTTGTTTTTGCAGTGTCTTAATAAAACATGCGGAAACAAATCTTGCACGTTTTTTATTTCCATACTGTCATTTATCCTGTTGCAAATAGTATATAATAATAATCGTATAATCACTTCCCGTTTTATAGCCTGCAGCGTAGGCTAATTACAACGGAAATGAACTCATGCTCAGTACAAGGCCATTAATAATCCAGCCAGATATAATATATAGCAGGACACAACCTGTATTTGATGAAATTATTTGAGTGGCCGACTGTAACTGTAACAAATGGATCGCATTACCTTCCGAGTCTGCCCCTCCTCCCTCCGCTCGTTTCCATAATACAGAACACCGTTAAGCACGAGCGGCGGGAAATTAAAATTTCTATTCAGGAAGCGTAAGAAACACAAAGAAAAGCCCCTTTCTGCAGTTTGATATCCCCTGGCGGTTGCCAGATGGAGTTAGGTCCACCATTTTGACAGCTATGTTAGGTTTAAACCATGTAGACCATAAGTATCAAACCCAAGGCCCAGGGGCCAGATATGGCCCGCCACGTCATTTTAGGTGGCCCGCATGAAATTCCTGTCATTACTAAAATTGCAAATTGTCTTCACTTTTGTATATAATATAAGGCATAAATATGACTACAACTACTATGACTACAATGCGGCCCAAACGTTATCGTATGTGTTCTTCAATTTGACCAATTATCCATGTCTACACAAGTTCAGCGCTTCTATCTCGGTATGTTTGCGCATCGAGATTTATCGTCGCTTATTCTGAGGTATATGTGCCCCTAAATTTGACAGTCACATATTTTCTGCTCTCTCCTGCCGGTGAAATGACACCAAGGGATAACAGACGACTCCCCGCGTTTAACAATGGCATTCTCATCTCCATAATCCGAAAGAGAGGAGAGAGGGCGAGACAGAGCGGCAGACAGAAGGAATGAAGACTCAAAAAGAAGGAGAGAGAGGTAGAAAGAGAATTGGAGGCCTGCAGAGGAGAGTAGTGGCAAAGGAACTGCAGGAAGCATGAGATGGATGTGACAATGGGGCAAGCGCACCATAAAAATGAGTATAAACAAAAATTGAGAAATTGCGAAAGACGGAAAAAAAAGGTTATAGACAAAAATATGGTCAACAAACAGCTTTGTGGGGACTTTGCACGCAAACACACACACAGACACACAAACAGGAACTCGTAGCGCACAGGATGTGTGAGGTCGGTTGACCCAAATATAAACAAAGAGCAACCAGACACACACACAGCAACCTTGAGGCAAACCAACATTAACATTACACTTTGATACAACTGACGTGAACCTCTGGCGTATATATGCATAATGCTCTCCGTGTCACTGCGGCAGTGTTTGTGATAACTTAGTCATCCGTTAAAATGCGACATGAAGGTTCCACTGACGGGCGACGGCAGCGCAAGGATCAAGAGGAAAGAAGACGGGGGCTGGTAAAGAGAGAGAGGAACCGAGACGAGTAAAAAGTCCGCCCTTTCACATGTCACCAAATAGCTACAGGGTTGTAACTTGGGTGTGATGAGATTATCGGAGAAATTCAACTTGGAATTTTTGGGGTTAACATTAGAAATGTATGTCTATGTATCTATGAGGAGCATGAAAAACACACAAATCATGTCATCCGAGGACATGGTTCCTTTCGTTTGATCCCGCTAGCATCGGTCAAAGATTGCGGCCTAATGGACTGTACCCTAAAAAAATCTGCCGGGCTGGATTCCAATAAATCAGTGACCCTGAACAGCGTTGAAAAAAATGGATGTCTGGAAAGTGACATGATGCAAAGCGCTAAAAGGTGATGTTGAAGATCCCGGGAGGTCGGTTTTCGAGACGACATTTGTCTGCGCATCATGTGGAGCAAATTTGCATCTGTAAAACAAATAGCCAATCAGGAAGTCCTCTTGTTGCCGCAGACTCCGCCCCCCCCCACCCCACCAACGCTTAATAGAGATGTCTTGACAAAACGCCCCCTCCTTATCCTTTCCTTGTTAAGAGTGTCTTGGGGTGTTCTCTGCTTATCCGTCCCCGCTTGTCAGTCTGTCTTTCTCTTGCCTTTTATCTCCTAATTTCCCAATTTTCTCCCATTTTTTTTCTCTCTCTCGGCGGTAAACAGACTCCCGCTCAAACTATAATTCCATCACCCCTCTCTCTCTCTCTCTCTCTGTCTACATCCTTTTCGTCACCCTCATTTTCCCTCAGCCCTCTCATCTTTCCTCCCCAACCCGCCTGCATCTTACGCTGTCCTACTTTCCACAGCAAGCGTTATGAATTATGTGCAACTAGCTGGCTTCATGAAAGAATCATCTCAAGCGATGAATAATAGATAGTGAGGTGAATAGAAGTGTGGTTTACAAACTGTGTTTACCCTCGCCGCCTTATTGACTGTCTTATCAATTTTTACGGAAACATCTGATTCATTTTACCAAGTGCAACAGTGATAAAAATGAATCACTGCCGAGTGCGAGTAGTCTTTCATCCACCTGCGAGTGCAAAAAAAAAATGATCTGTCTGTCTGATTCGATCATGCGGTTCTCTTAACTTTATTCTCTGCAATTCTGACTTCTAGTGTGAAAAGAGGACAACCTGCTTGAACAGGGGTGTCAAATACAAAGTCAATGCAAAATCTGTCTTTGCGGGCCACATAATATCATGTGGCAGGCCGTATCTGGCCCCGGGCCTCGGGTTTGACACCTATGTTCTAGAAGGTCAAGCATCATCGCAGGAACTGAGTGGGAATCGAAGGTAAAATGTACAGAAACTTCCTGGATGAAAACAAACTCGAGAGCACTCTTGAAGGCCCAAGATATCCAAAGAATGACTTCAAGAAAAGTCCACAAAAGTTCAATCAAACTATTGATTGACAATATTCATAAAAGACCAGAAGCTGCAATTGCTACTAAAAATGCGTCGGAAAAGTAAAGCAAGAACTGTGAATACTTATGCAAATTTATTCAGACAGTGTGTAGTAATTTGATTAAAAAATATTTTTGGAATAAGACTGGTTATATAAAATATTTTAATATTCTGTGTGAAGGAGTGGACTACTACAGTTCTCAGCGATTTGGATGCATCTTGTGAATATGTTACCAAAGTCGTCAAGCTGTAAGAACGTCGTGTAGTTCACGTTGTCTTGGCACACAAGGAAGGAGAAAGAGCCAGCGGTAACGAATTATCTGGTAATTATAGATCAAGGGGACGCTAATTCTGCGGCGACTTTCTCCCTACAGGATGACGGCCAAGAGAGAATGGAAGTTTGAAAAAAATGTCTGAAAAGAGGATCAAGAATTCATTCTTTTCAATTGAACTTGTTTCATTGTAAATTATAAATAGATTTGATCCCAGACTATGCTAATTAAGTAAACATTATGTGTCTGTGAAACCTTTGCGCCGTTTGTCCAACAAGCAGGAGCTCTGCGTCGACTCAAAGACGAACGCTTGGCTGAGCGAGACAGATTGTTGACAGTCTCACTCCATTGAGCATGACTTCATAATAAATTAATTTGCCTTAACTAAGTCGTGACCTCTGTGGTTTGTTTAGATCTGCAATTTATTTCCTTAGTCGTTTTTAAGAAAACACTGGACCATGTTGTTGTTTTGTAGCTTTTTGGACCTAGCGCTAGTCATGAAAGTAAATTAATAAATAGCAATAGCGCAAAGCAGAAGTTCTCGCTTGGGCTATCAAACACCTCGGCGCCAAAACTTTTCCGTGTTTGAGCGTTCCAAGCTTCACCTCTAATCCAATGACTTCATTAAATGATAAAGAAAGACTTTAATGAGTGCCGCCATAACTTTGGACATACTGCAATTGAAAGAAAGACAAGTGATTGGAATTTGGCTTAGACACTTTTGCAGACTGTTACTACAACCAATGTAAATGATTTATTTTTACAATTTTCTCTTTTAAGTCAATTATACATCGACATGGATCCAAATGGTATTATTTTGAGCAAAACAAAATATCGCCTTCCATCACCCATGAGCGAAGGTGAACATGAGAACAGGTATGGCACAGAAAAGCGTTTTTGGGAAATGTTGCTCAGCGCCAAGATGAACTTGGGTTCAAACCTGAAGGGTTTCTCCAAATATTTTGGCTTCCTCCCACTCAAGTGCCCTGTAGGGCAAATCGGAATTGTATTTTTACCATCTAATGGGAGCCTAGTGGTTTGGCAAGCCGTCCGTACCTCAGCAAGGATTTCTATTGTTTTACTTGCAAAGCAATTCACGATAACAAAAACATTCGACCAAGCGCAGATATGATGGAGTTATGAAAGTTCATCAACTCTGGCTCCATTTTTGTCTGAGCACGGCGCTTACATAAAAGACTGCAAACGTCAATCCACGCTTGATGTCCTCTCAGCCAGACCATGAAATACCCCCGCTAGTCTGGATCTGAAGCGATAACACAAGCATTAATAGAAGTCCATTTCTCATTGTCTGGACTAATTAGCAAAGTTTGAGATGACTGCTACTAGGGCGCCGAGCTTCAAACTTGAATGAAAAACATGGGTGTCGAAAAAATGTAAATATACCGTGTATATATTCATATATATAAAAAGACAAAGCATTCATGAATTAAACTTGGAGCGTGAGAAGCATGATTTTCTCTATGACAGTCGGCCTGAGGTAACTCGTGGCCGCCATGTTTGCGTGCAAACTTCCACTTAGCGTCGGTGTTCACAGCAGTGTAAACGCGCAGGCCGGGTCGGGCCTGGCTGCGTGTATTGATGTGCGACCCGTAGCGAGTGTCTGTTTGCTTGGGTGTATGCATGCGCTCATATTTTATTGACGCTCGCTCCTCCGAGGGTGGCTAAAGCTGGCACGGCGTGTGCCTTTGGAGAGCTGTGTGTTTTGGCTGAGGGGAACTGTAGCAATCACACATGGATGAAAACATCACAATACTGGCAAGATGGATACCTCAACACAGAGAAGAAGGGCAAATATGAGGGGGGGGGGAGCTGGGTGAGGGGGTTCACACGTGCATACCCGCACTTGTAGCGCAATTTACTTTTGCATACAAACATATCCAATCAAACATGCACGTACCCAACGGGGAGGTCAAACATGCGTGCAAACATGCACTTTGCAAATAAACATGCCCCCCCCCTCCCTTGTTTCCAATCTCTGCTTCAACATCTGTGATAGCAGCTGGGGGCAGATTCTCTTCCTGAAATAGCTGCCTAATATAATTACAGATAATGTCATTATATGTCACACTATTTGCATTGCGGAAGAATAAATTATCCCGCATGCATTCTTTTTCATAACCCTCATTCATATTCCTTGGCCACCTTGGTTCATCCCTTTATCTTGATTAAATATTTACTTCCGTCCATCTTCTTGAATTCAGATTAGCTGCAGAAAGTTAGATCATCTCTTTATTGTTAATCAATCAAATATTAAGCCATTAATGATTACGGTCCAATAAAGTTCAAGTGTCCTCAAGTTTGGCAACAAAGAAGTCATCCTTGGAGACACTAAAGTGCATGTAGATGGAGTGATGGAAGTGCATGCCATTCTTATCTCAGATTGAATTGTTTGCGAGTGCACAAAGAGTAGCTAAGAACAGAAAAGCCGACATAAACAATCTATTATTGATAAATCCGCAGCCTCGGCCCAAGCTCAAATCAATTTGTTCGGACGGTATTGTTCGTCCCAGGTGCTTAATGCTTGGGGTATTTCAGGAATTTTCCAAATATAAAGCGCAATGGGTTATAAAATATAGACACACATGCCCACACATTGCAGCTTTAGCATCCCCCAAATTTGCTAGCATCGGCGGCGACACATTTCACCGTATGCCCCGCCATCTGTGCACTTTGTTACATTCTTGTGTTCCCCCACTCTCACTAGCCGCTTTTTTATTTCATCTCCTTCTCCTGTTTTTCTCCAGCCTTGTTCCCATATTTGCAGCCATTT
Source organism: Syngnathus leptorhynchus (assembly GCF_054491065.1). Classification (NCBI taxonomy): domain Eukaryota; kingdom Metazoa; phylum Chordata; class Actinopteri; order Syngnathiformes; family Syngnathidae; genus Syngnathus; species Syngnathus leptorhynchus. The sequence goes on along the minus strand of NC_141206.1, from coordinate 8,870,664 downwards.
GAGGCGAGCACCAACCGTGAATTTCCTCCGCAGCACATTGTGTTAGGTCCCAGGTGGGTCCTCCTTATGTGGGCTTGCCGATTACCTTTGAGCTTTCCCTTTGAAGGCCTTCTGGGCCTCGGTGGGAAAATGTTAATTGCTGGCGGACACCGATCCGTGTTCATTAAACGGTTTTCTGTTCACTTGAGCAGATGCTTAGTCAAGGAGAAAGATTTGTTCCTTGTTCTTTGTCAATAAGACACTTGTCAATAGGACTGTTTGTGTTTGCAAATTGCTTAATGTGTTTGATTATGGAGCGTTGTTTTCGAGTGTGTAAATAATGAAGTCGGCAAAAATCAACTGGGAATGGTGCTGGATGTCAAGGTATATGTAAATATTATTTTTTTTATACTGATGCATTAATTCATGTGCATTGTCCCTATTCAAATATATAAATAAAAGGTTTCCTCCAGAGCTCACCTGGTCTAAATCCCACTTTTTTAATTTACTACTTTACTTTGGATTTTTTTATTTTTAAATATCTCACAATATATCAATACAATATAAAACATACTGCACCGAACATCTGCACAAAGGCCCTTTATGGTCCACATCACTTGTCAGAAGTTGAGCCATTGGCCTCCTTTAACCAGCACAAACTAATTAGATTACACTAATTGGAGAGGTCTAGTGAGATTAATGGCAATGTAATACTTTTTTAGCCATAGATTAATGTGTGATTTCATTGTGCAGCTTGGTCACTTTTATTTGATGCTAAAAATACTTAAATATACCACTTAATGTATTTCTATTAACGTACTTGGGCACGATAAGACTCTTTTAGATATCTGGAATATTTTGAGGGCTTGTGGTGTAAAAAAAAAACATGGTTTGGAATAAAATAAAAATAAAATAAAATAAAAAAAAAACAGTGATTTGAGTTGAGTTAAACTAGACAGTGGAATCATGAGCAACTAGCGCCTCCATCTGGTTAGAAGGATTTCTGAATTCATTGTATTGAGGAGCCACATAAAACATTTTATAGCGGCCACTAGGTTATTTTATTGTTGCTGCTTGTTATTTAGTCATATGGAGAGTTCATTATCAGTGAAGCTATTCAGCGGAGATGCTGACATAAAATTTGCTGACAATTTTATGATTTGGTCCATTGCTCTTTAATTGCACTGCTGCTTTAGCAGGCTTGACAATGATGTGATTTAATGGGCATCGTTCACAAGCATAACAAGGTATGCAAAACAGGATCCATTTTTATGAAAGGATTATGACACTGACATTTTGGATTTTAATTATAAGCACACTGCTCACAACAGACGCGAAAACCTTCTCAATCATTTGCGATCAATACAGGTGATCCAGGTTTTTTTTTTTTTTTTTTTTGTGATATATACTGGAAAGTATGTTTGTTTACATTATGGTCTTGATTTTCTGGGGAGATGTTTTTTTATTATTATTTTAGTGACATAATTTTGCAAAGTACGTGTGTTAATGGTTTTGTATCTTAGTTGTGGTAAAATATATTTCTATTTTCCTCATAAACTCAGGCTTAATTAATTTATTTATTTATTATTTTTTTTAGGTACAAAATAAACGTTGCAATTTTTCTATGGACCTATAGATGTCAGAAGCATACAATTTATGAAGCATCCTGGAAGCAAACACTTCTGTTGCAGTCATCACACTTGATTTCTAATTCACATCTCACTTTAAATTCATATAGACTCTTTTCGTGGTTTACTCACATAAGAAGTCCATCAGCATGGCTCGGCAACTCCAGTCCTGCATGTTTTCTACATCTCCTTGCTGCAACACCCCAAATAATCCAGATTGTTATCCAGTTTCTGCAGACCTTCCTAATTATTTGACCATTTAAATCAATTGTGTTGCAACAGGGAGACATAGAAAACATGGACAACACAGAGGCCACCGGACATCGGAGTTGCCTACCCATGCTTTAAAATATAATCTTGAAATGATGTAATGCAGCAATCTGTGCCAACTCTTGTTTTGGAACCATTTAATCATTTTTATTTCAACCGACATACAGGATTGAGTCTCTGACAATGATGTAACCGATATTTAATGAGAACATATTGTTTACATGTATCTGTTTGTTTATGTATAAATATCACAAGCTCTCTCAATCAGCCCCTTCTGCTCCACTCACCAGCCCAAATGTCAATCCATTGCTGAGGGTTCTTCTTCCCCTCCCATGAGGCAATTATTCACAGTCTACTTCTTGTGTTTATTATCTACGTTGTGTGTGTGTGTGTGTGTGTGTCCATTAGAGAAAAACTAAGATGGAGTTTTTTGGTAAAAAAGGAAATAGTGAGTTCTCCCCCTGGCTTCAGGGGTGCCTGTTTTGTTTTATAACTTTCTTCATCCCAACCCCGTTCTGCTCTCCTCTCCTCTGCAGTCCACTAAATTCCTCCTCTTTGAAGCCCTTTTCCATGCACCTCGCACAACACAACCATCTTGGGTCCCTTTCTGTCCTCTCATCTGATCCTTCTTCCTGCTCTCAGCTCCCTTTTGGATTGACCCTTATCACAGCTTCCTTCGACCATTGTTTTCTCAACTCGTCAAGATAAAATGAACATCGGGGGATACAGCTGACAGATTGAGTGCGTTATCCTCAATGCATTTTAAGAGGGATTGGTGTATAAAATGTATTCTCGCCTTGTCTTTCTACCTTGCATGTGTCGGAATTGACTTCTGAATCTCCAACACGAACCGTAATTTCACTTTTCCCGCCATTTTGTTTTTCTTAGCAATCATGTAACAGCAGCATCTGCCGAGGTGGTGTAATGTGAATATTTCGTTTCTACAGCAGTGAGGGGTCCAAATGATGTTCACATGCAGGCCAGAGGAGGCACATAATCCCACCGGGGATGTTCCGGTATTATCCTGGGTTATCCTACCAGGATGGACTTTCCTGAAAACCCTCCAGTGTGAGATATCCAGCAGGTATTGAGACGGAATATTTTCTGATTGACTCGTGTAGAAAGCTTGCAAGTATTTGAAGGAACAAAATTTGCCACTTTAAAATACTTGGCTCAATTTGTTCTAAAAATGTCACGGAAATCATTCTGGCTGGTGTCTCAGACATAAAAGTAGGAACTCATGAATGCAAATGGAATCGGCACCGTTTGATGTCGTTTAATATTTAAGTTGCCTTTTCTTTGCACGAGAACGGTAGGATATGAAATCTTCAAGCAACTCCCAGTGCAAAAATGAATACATCAGTGATTGTGTCGAAGAAATATGAAGTTAGTTGTTAAAAAAAAATATGTAACATGAAGTGAAACCAATACAGCGCAAAGGGACAGACTTGTGCATGTGAAATAAAATGGAAATAATGACCACAAACAAGAGAAGCCGTACAAACAATAATTCCAAGTCACAGAATGGAATCAAAGTTATTGTCACTGCGCAGAACAACAAAATTCGCTTAATAGTCACAACCCGTCCAAGAGACAGAAAAAAACAATTACCAACAGAAGAAGGCTCACCAGAGAAGCCTGAATTGCCAAAAGGGGCCCCGGGTTTATTAGATGAAGAAAAAAAATAAAGAAGTGGAGAGGGGGAAGAAAAAGTCCCAAGCTTTTGGTCCCGAAAAGGGAGGGGCACAGCATGGGATTGGAAAAACCACATTAAATTGAACAAGCACAGTGATTCAAGAGAACACATTTTTACATTGACAGCCTTGGGAGAGCAAAAAAAAAAAAAAAAATCGAGTAGCTGACTGACCTAAATAAAATGTAGTGTTTGCAAAAAAAAAAAAAAAAAAAAAAACCCTCAAATGGTGATTCTCTAAATGGAATCATTGATTTGTGAAGAACTGATCCAACTTGACCCAAAAAGGATCTGTGGACTTGACACAGAGTGACGCAGTGACCCATTGGGAGGATCCTCAGAGATCCAAAAACACATTAGCAGCTATAAATAATAAAACATACAAAGTCACAAGTCCAAAGTCGCACTTCTCCAAAGTCCACTGAGTAGTGACCCACATAGGGAAACTTTTAAAAATCTTATTATTTGGGATCTTTTTGAAGCCGACTGGTGCCTGTGATGGTCCTCACAAAAAAACAAAAACAAGCTACTTTATTTGTCACAGTCTCAGTTTCGAGAATCAAATTACCGTGATTGCAAACTAACAATTTTCCTGGTGGAAAAGCAAGTTCATTATTCATCCAGATGGTTGCAGGCCGAGCGAGCAGTCCCCCCCCTCCACCCCCTTCCCAGCATGTTCCGTGCCAGCCTTTGAGGCCATTATGCGATTAGGTCGGATCGAGCTGATGACCGTTTGACTGAGAATCATCTAATGACCTCTCATTTGTCGTACCGAGCCACGTTGGGACTGGGCGTCACACTGCAAAGGGAGGTGTGCGCCGATTGAAAAATGCAAGCCTGTTGAAAAGCACACCCATGCAGACAACTCCGGTCCAACGACACTCCTCTCGTCGGGTTCTCTCCGTGATTTACCGTACGTCAAAGTGACGGCGAGGATAATTAAATACAAGGGCTGAAACAATATATACCTCTGCTCGTTTGAAGAGTCTGCTAACTCGAATAAACCGACTGAGATAAGGACACGACGTCGCATGTGGTTTCGTGGAACTGATTTACGTACGGTGACGGTATGGCGGGTATTACTGAACGTATCGCGTTGGCACATGCCGTTTACCTGTAAATATAATTGCGTCATTCATCTTTAACTGCTCTGAAAAGAACGGTGTGAGATAGGAAAAGTAATATATTCAACCAATGTTTGGTTCCAATCAATAATGCAAGTGCAGCTGGAGTGAGCCAAATGGGTTCCCTGCTTAAATTAAAGTGATTAGTTTTATTTACAAGTTAGAGCGTTAGCTGGAGACAGTGATGGAAATAGATAAGAGGTAATAGAAATACAGATCAGGTTGTTGTTTTTTTTTTTCCTGCAGTTTGTTTGGTACTGGCATTGGTTGGCGTTAAGATTTTTGTGGGGAGGTCAAGGATAGCTCAGGCGGTCTAAAAAACAAAAACAAAAAAACTTGCAAACCCAAATGATTCTACAAAAATAAATGTTGATAAAGTATAGTACGGGTACGACAGGGACGAATGAAAATGTGGCAAGAAAAACCCTAGAAAAATCTGAGAATACCCAAAAGTCAATTATTTGATCCTAGCATTTTTTGTACATGCTGGCAGATAAACGAATGCAACCCTTCTGCTGGAGGTGCGGGCATTTAAGGTGCTAACTCAGGGGGTCTCATCTCGTCAGTGACTTCTGTTGTAAAGCTGTAAACAAGACGTGTCAAGGAAACCAAGTAACGAGACACAGACAAAAAAAGAACTCAAGGAAATTTCTGGATCTGTAATGTTCACATCATTTCAAAACATTTAGAGAAAACACCATGACCGGCAAATTAGGGTCACTGCCAATCATGCCAAAGTCATCATTCAAAGTAATGTTGTGCTTGAACAGACTCATTAAAAAAACAAGAGAGTCTAATAGAGCCAACGGATCCAGTAATGGGGTCACTTGGCAGGTCAGCCGGAGCCGGTGAACCGACGGGACATAGTTGTAACGTTCGAGTGTTAACCAGCTTTATAATCTAAAATTCATTCTTTCTGCCTGTGCACCAAAAAAAAACAAGCACGAGTATGGAAATGTCAGTCCAGCAATTAGTCCGCTGCAGTTCTCGGCAAAGCACGAAGTAATGAAGACAATGATCGGAAAATCAATGGCGCTGATTCACGCTTCCATGAGGTTACTTTCATGAAATGAATAAAAAGCAAAGAATGAAATAACGCTTCATAATGTTACGTCAGCGTTAATATAAGACATCGGTTTATGTCACACATACGCAGCGCTCTAAAGTTGGAAAAAGTTGCAAATGTCACTAGTCCATCAGTTCACCCTTGTTCTCCCCCCAGTGTTGCTATAGTGTGCACCCCCCCCTGTCCTCCAGTCACAAAAGTATGTGTTAAGCCATCGCTAAAAGGCAAAGCAAAAAAGTCACTTCTTGATCAAAATGTCATGTGCTCTATTACACAGTGGCGAGTGGAGGGGGGGGGAAAAAAAAAATCTAATCTTCTCACGGTCCCTTGCTCAATCACATCATAAAGGTCTCATAAAAAGGACAAACCTGGAAGTATGTTGTCCAAAGTGAGGAACGTAACGTAACGTAATGTAATTATAAGTCTTTGATGAGCTACTAGGCAGACGGCAGCACTAACCGCCTCTCGTTTATCTTACTTCAAGCCCGCCAAAGATCCCGAGAGACAAAAAGATCAGCACGTCCTGCCAGACAAACTCTTTCCCACCCACAACTTGCAAGTCAAAGCAGGCAAGGTGAGCAGATCGAAAAACCAATGTGCAGCCAGACAGAAATGTAGTCGGTTGCGTGTCATTATGGATCCTGGATCCAAACAGCCAATAAGCTTAAACAGAAATGGAGCTGTCAAAGTCTTTTTTTATTATCTACTCCTGTGGAAGAGTTTTAAAGAAATCTCTGTTGGGAATTTGGACCAAAAGCCAAGACAAACCAATGGGATGGTTGCATGCCGATATGGCCCGCGCCTCAAGCAATCAATTCAATACGTATTTACATTAATTAAGATGGGCTGAAGTATAATTTCCCTATTGCTCTCTTTTTATATTTCAAAAGATGAACTTACAGACTCCAAAGGGGCATTGAACTAATTCCTACTTTCAATTTTTTCTCCCAGACTATTTTAATAAGCCATCTAGTGTAATGTAAGACTGCACCATGCAGAGGATTTTTTTTTTTTTTAAGTCATTTTAAAACATATTTGCCATATTCTAATTTGCCATTCCAAATACTTAGTGCTGTTAAAGTATTCATTCGCCTTTCCGTGTAGCAAAAGTAGCCAAGAAACGGCAGCCTGACCTCTTCAACACAGTCTCAAAAGGCTCATTAAGTCAGTTTGCATTACAACGGGCACAGTTGACAGTTGGGAAACTGATGACGGGGTCACGACCATGTCACAGCTCGGGCCACCTGTGGGAACATGATACGGGCTGTTGGGAGAGTCATATTCTCCGAGGCCTGCTTCAATCTGTCAGCTTGTATACAAATAATTGTCTCTATGTGTATAGTATGAGTTAAATTCCTTGATGGCTGCCTAATATTTATTTATTTATAAAATACATTTAAAATATATACTTTTTAATATTTTTGGATGTATGTATTTATTTTCTAACACCTTCAATGTCCTGTCTTTTCATTTTCTCACTCTGCCAGAAATCCACTTTCAGAAGTCGTCCCATTTGGTTTGGAACTCCGAAAAGCTTTTTTCGAGGGCTGTTACCTGCGCGTCCTACCAGAAAATTTCACATCCTAAACAAAGCATAAAACACTCATGAGACAAAATATACTTTAAGGTCTGCATGTACACACATAGAATAAATCTTGAGGTTTCACAGATGGTGCAGTAGTTTGGACAAAGCGTACATGAGCAAAAAAAAAAAGTTCATCACAAACACTAATTCACATCTTGGAGTGTATTTGAACAAGAGCCAAATTGGCCCGTGTGCCAAATTGGATTTCAGATTGTGGCAGTCAGTTCCAATCATGTGGCCTTATATCCATGACAGTGCAGATATTTCGACTCAGCTCTTACAAGATGAGCCACAATCTCCATTAATGGAACGGCTTAATCTGTTTCAAGAGCCACCTTAAAGCTCCATTATGCATTTTGTTCTAATATTAAAACGAAATCCAATGACGTCGTGTAGTCGTCACCTTGTGCTCATCAACGTCGTATGGTTTGAAACATCTGCTCGTTATTTCATGGCATCAAGACTGGGTTGTTTTATATTTTTTTGTGTTTTTTTCTAAATACATAACTGGATAAAACTGTAAAGGTGAATCATGGCTTTTGAATGAAAGCCAGATCCTGAATTAAAATCCCGTTTGAGCTTTTAGTATGCCGAACGCATTGTGGATGGCTCCCCAACCGCGTTGGCAGCCTCTCGCTGCCTCCCTTCCTCACATCCAGCCTTTGATGCCAGCTGAGTGCAAGAAAGAGATGGGACATGAAGACAAGCCGGGGTTGGGGTGGGTGGTGGTTGCAGATGTTAAGTGCAGAGTAGAGTCGAGGTGTGGAAAAGTTTTCTCCCTGCAGGCTGAATGGTTGAAGAGAAATTGCTTGGAAAGGTAGAATTGGTGCATTACTTAGCAGATGAAAATGAGCGACTCATTGCCCGAAAGCTTTTTTTTTTCTTATATCAAATTGAAAGCCTGATTATTGGACAGGTGACGGATGCTTATTTCATATAGGGAATACGTGAAAGGAGTTCCCTCACTTGATTTGAAAACATATTTCATTCTCACGCAACTCCATGAATAAAAGAGTCATTAAAACAAACGGGCAGTGAGGAAAGCCCCAGTGAATTTTTGTACAATTAAAAATCACCAAATTTTCAATTTGCCCTCAATTGCACAATGTAGATTTCAGGGGTGTCGCGAGCAAAAACAATTTGTAGCAATATCTCTATTTTTAAAAAGTGAAGACAATTTGTAATTTTAGTATTGACACAAAGTGGATGCAAAAATTGTCTTTGCGGGCCACATAAAATGATATGGCGGACCGTATCTGGGCCCCGGGCCTTGTGTTTGACACCTATGTAAATTAGTTTTAAAATTAGGGGAGTGGGTTCATTCCACGATCTGGAAACGTCCAGTTCAGCAAGTACCGATGTCAAGTTCAAAGTTCTCACCAATGTGTGAAGCTTAGTCTGCTTGTTATGTAGACTAAGCGCCATAGTTCATGTCACAAGATGTCAAATGGAGTTTTTCACCATGTTATCTCAGCCTCTGGCCTTTTTCAACTTCCCACTCAGACGGTCCATCATGAGATAGCAATTACGACAGTGTCGACACATGCTCGCTCTGTAGTCTTTGAGCATCTGTCTCTCACTCCGCCTCTCTCCCTTGTCTCCTTACATCAGCATCCTTTCCCGTCCCGTTCGACTTCCATGTACACCGCTGCCTTCATCTGTCTGCTCCCCCCCCTCCCATCTCACAGCACCGTGCTAGTCATCCTCACTTTCAAGTTTGTTTGTGAATCGCCACCTTTCCTCCCCACTCGCTGCGGACTGACGTTCCCGAGTCCATTTTTGGTTGAAGCTGAGCAGCTGGTTGGAAGCCCAACTTGGCTGCTTTAGACCATGCGCGGTCTGTTTGGATTCCTTTTCACAATTTTTCATCAAGAGTTGCGACCTCATCTAGTAGACACTCTCGGGATGTATGACTGCCAGAGCATTGCTAGCTTTATGATGTGGAGACAGACTTATTTCACACTACCCTGTGAGGTTATATTGGGATAATCCATAGATCTATATAGAATATGTGTCACCACTTTGTGTAATTGCTGTACTAAAGAGCCGAGTGAGTTGGCAGCACTTTGTTCAATGTCAGCTTTTATTGGAAAGCGTTTTTTAGAGTAGATGTTAAACATGGTCTGGCATCGCTTTGTGTCACTGTATCATGTATGACAATTGTGATCGGAGCTGCAAATGTGCTCTTATTACTGTTGTCAACGAAAATATATCAATTCTAGTAAATGTAGAAGGAGGGACAAATCAATTCTAGACAGTTTGTGAGAAGCGCTTCATTATAATTTTAGATACAAATTAAAAACTATATATAAAATTTTATATAAACATTTTAAATGAAAATAAAATAGTCAAAATTAAGAAATGATACATCTTGAGCAAGTAGTTATACTCTGGACCTCAATTTGATAAACGTATCACTTTGGTATATTGGGAATGTATTCTACAAAATGGCAAACTCTCATCATGCAAATGTGCATAAAATTCCACTGAACAAAGCCAATATTTGGCATTCATTAATTTTCTGATAGTAAATTCACGAGTGGTTTTCCAAATATCTGACTCAAGCGTTCAATCGCTGACTGCAGCTTCAAAATCCTGTATGCATGCAGCGCAAGCACAATGCACAATACAGAAATCGAAGATTAACAGAGCCCACTGGGTAGCTATTCAATTTAAAATATGTGGCTGGTTCTCTCAAAGTGGGATTAGGGCTGGACATTGCTCAACAGCACAGACACACACGCGCTGCATTTAAAAAAGACTTGTGAGTCACACGATTGGCTATAGTTGATGTAAACGACATTTTCACACTCACCGAGGCATGTAATCCTCCTAATCGTAACACTTTTCTAAAACACGATGTGGCTATTTCGATCCGTCCCAAAGCACAGCAAGCAAATTCGAGTAAGGATTTTAAAATGAAAAATTCAAAATAAAACTTGCATACCCACGACTGACCTACAAGTCTTATTTCAGTACTTATTATAAATTGAGTGTGTACTGTAGCAGTATTACAAGTTATAGTGATCTTCCAGGATTCCAAAACTGGGACATATCGAGGAAAAGAGGATTGCCTCCATTTGTATAATCCTGCTTGTAGTGTGAAGGCAGGTGAAGCCAAAGACAGAAAAACTTTGGACAAAAATGATAAATCCTGTTTAGAAAACCTTGAGGGAGAAACACACAAACACATTAGACAATATGGAAGACAAAGCGACTGAGAAAAGGAAAAAAAAAACAAGGGAAGCGAATACAAAAGAACTAATCACAACGTGACAGGTGGGAAAGCGAAGAAGAAAGTCGATCAAAATCTGCGGATTGGCAATCTAGACTTTGTTTTGGTGTTTTGTTCTTTTGCGCCGTTGTGGGTGTGGACAAAGCCGATTGTCGCTTATGAAAAGAAAATGGAAAACAAAATTTTTGTTACCTCATCATATCCAGAACTGAAATCGCTGAGCAGGGTAGTGAGCTAAGGGTCAGTACATAAATTTTAGGAGCTGACAAGATTTTGCAGGAGACAAATGTTTCTTAAGTTCTTGAATCATTTTTACTTATTCCATCTTCTGTCAAAATTTAAAAAAATCCTTGGAGTCTGACCTCAACTTTAAATGAAGCCTTAAAGCCAAACATGAGTTGCATTGATGTACCAAGACCTTTTGAAGTAATTAATATTCATTTCAAGTCGTCTACTATATAAAATATTTCTAACGCCTCACTCAAAAAACCAGCCCAGCTTCAACTAATGATGTTTCTTTGTGTCTTCAAAATATGCACTTTCAATCTCGACCTTGTGTGAAGGGGATTTGTGCAGAAATTCTGCAACGTAGGGTCCTCGTAATGGATTAATTGGTATTTACAAATATAGGAAGCCAAATATCTTATCTGGATTCACAGTTTGCTGAGAAGCATTTTTTTTTTCTCCAGATTCTGCCCGAAAAATGACAAACAGCATCTCTTATTTATTTTTTACAGACATTTTTACAACAGCGTCATTTTTTTTAAACGCACACTTGTTGTAAATCCATCCCGGTGTGTATGCATGCGTTTTATGGCCGTCATAAAGTTTAGAGTGTTATTGATTCCGACTTGGTCCTGACTCACAGCTATCGGCTTCATCACCACACTGATCTGTATCGACTGCATTAATTCCGCCGGATAATAAAACGTAAACTGTTCTACTGATCACCACTCCAAGACTCAAAACTGATTGTTCTGCACTATTAGACTTGCTGGAGGGGCGGTGGAGGTAAAATAATGACGGTAGAGTCCGATCAAATTTAACTAGGACAGTACAGAGTGCAGGCTAGCGGGATTTTTGAGAATGCTGATCGAAAGTCATGCACTTCTCTATTAATTTATATGTGTGTGTGCTTTTTAGCACCAAACTCCGGTAAAAGCTCCCACGAGAGGAAAGTTATGCAGGTGGAAGATATACAGAGGTTGTGACGCAAATATATTGGACAAGTAAAAAGATGAAAGCTGGATGGGAAAAAAAAAACATGCCCTCGTTCAACAATTATTTATGTGTAAAAAGATGGAGAAAGAAGACAGAAACTGCAGGGAAGGTTGAGATGCACTTGAAAAAGTCTCAAGGTTGTAAAATCTTTTTATATTGCCGGACAAAACGCACGGGAGTCAACCTAAATGAAGGATTTGTAGTACGGAAATTAATTGATCAAGTTAATGACGGCCCAGATGTGAGATTAATGCAACTGTGGTGAAGAAAAGCAACAGCTGGAAATGTCCACAGGAAATTAAAAAAAAAAGATTTTAGACCACCTGGCTCACCTCTCTAATGAATCATAAACTTTTATTAGCAAGGTCTCTTTAAACATATTCGCTGGGAGAAATTTATGAGGTAAGAAGATTCCAACGCTACTGTCGCTAATTAGCATTTGGCGTTTTTGTGAATGGCATACGACAGTATCGGCATGAACACGTCAGATATAAATTGCGGTGCAGCTCTCAAAAAGAAATATAAACAAGCACATCAAAGTAGTTCACAATGGGCGGAGAGACAGTGCCCCCATGGCCCCCCCTTCTAGTTCCGGCAGTGTTTGATGAAGTCGGTAAGGAAAATCCAGTTGTTGAGTTCCTGCTGTTTTTTCATTTTCATAGATATGGAAAATTAAACGAAACATATCAAGATGCTGCGATTACAAGAAGCAATTTGGGAAAAACTTTTGCAAGCCTGATGTTATCTTGACTTCTCACTCCGCCACAACAATCATATCATTACATGACAGTGTACATAATCAGCATCATTACGCTGAGGCGGTTCGCATATGCCCTTGTCATCTTTCGCCGGCTTAACATGAGCGCGTAATGAAGCTGCAGGCTTTCCATAGGTTGACAGTCCTAAAGAATAAGACCACATATAACCAGCGGCCTCGTTTTCTGCTGTACTTGAGTCGTTGACTGACAAATGACAAATCAATCACAATTATAAGAATGAATGAAAAGTTTGCCCTATGGCTAAGAGCAAAATGTCAATCTGCCATCTGAATGGGAACAAAATGTGCCCGATTCCAACATCTCGCTAACTTCATTGTTGATTTGACAATAAGTGACTTTAGACTAAAACAAAAGTGTCTATCATCGCATTTGTGATTCCGCCATGTACAAGGTCAGAGAACCAAACAGACACAATCCGGTATTTTTTTTTGGGCATTGCCAGACATATCAACTGAGTTTAAGGTATACAAAAAAAAAAAAAGACAAATCTCCCGGAAATATATTCTCTGTGACTATTATTACAGCAAAACAAAATATTTCAACAAATAGCAAGAAAAGATTCGACCCGATCCGCTTTTCCCTGCGATTACCGTCCCTGCATGCCTACCAGAAGAGGACGAGTCTGCAAAAATTGCAGACTTGACTCGACAGAGTTGGCCCGTGCCTCTATGAGCTTATAGGGGGTGCAGATTATGTAAGCATGGAAATCACATTAACACCTGACCTATTGTGGCAAATTCTGCCCATGCTGCAAGTGAGAGACAGTCTGCTCTAATGTCTGAACGCAAATCATCGCCACCTCACTTCCTGTCTCTTCTCCCCGACTGGATGTATGAGTGACTTCTCTCTCTTGATGCAGTGATAAATATCTATTTTAATTTGTCTACGTCCTTGTGGATGGAGCTAATTGCCGGAAGCGTGTGCGCATGCGTACCCGCGTGTGCTTATCTATATGGTTCAGTACATCGAGTGTGTCGTTAAGCCTCCAGAGTAAGACGCCAAAATGACACTCAAAATGATAAGCGGCGGTGACCTCCCTCCTCTCTTTAACCTTCACGCCCGACCCTTGGGACACATGCTTGCTATGCTGTGCACTCGGCAGCGGCTGTACACTTTCACATCTGAGCCGTAAAGGTTGAAGGTGAAGAGAAGATTGTGTCGTGATGTCATTTGGATCATTTTTTCTCAATCAGGAAGAGATCAAATATTTGGTATTCCTTCCTTATAAATCTATTTTAAATGAGTTCTATTATTCATCAATAAGTACTTCATTTGTAATTTTAGTTTCTGTTCACCTCACGTGAAATCTAATATTTTGGAACAAATTAAATTTTTGTCTGCTGTGTTTCCAGTACTGAATCAACCAAAATTATAAAATATTACAATATTTTTTTTTTTTTTTTATCAAGTATTGCAATTATAATATCAGTATAAAGAAGCATTAGCAGAGTTTCTCTGTCTTGTGACTCTTTTAATATTCCTGCACTCACAGTGATATGATTATAAATAATGGAACCCAATAAAACTGAGCGCAACACTTTATTTTAAAGTCTGTCAGGTCATTAGTCATTATTAAGGATAGCGGTGTCTCCCGGACTTTGTATTTCGACTGCACAGAAGGCAGCAGTGGCTCTTCCATCTCAAAGATATTTTTTGGGGGGGGAGACTGAAAGTTCAATTCTCTTCTCTTCACCTGTCAAGATCTTTAACTTGTGTTGTTATGATCCAGAAGGTGTCTGTGACGCCCCCCCCCCCTCCTCCCAAGTGGCCATCTTGAAATGTCCTTGAACAGAAGGCTATACCCAATGTTGTTCCCAAAGCTCTGGTGACACAATGCGTGGTGGTCTCTAGCTTGCCATACCGCAATGAACTATTTAAGATGTTGACAGCATATTTGCCGCATGGGCCCAACAGCGAGAATAGCAATGAAAACAGCCTTGCTACTTTTGTGACCTTTTGGACGGTTCGACGAATATTAATTATCACGTCCCTGACTGTTTAGGTCAGCAAATGAATCAATAAAGTTATGCTATCGTGAGTATAAATTTGTGAAGTGAGACTTATCGCTGATGCAGCGATCCTAACGAGTAAACACAATAAAGACACAATGTCAATTGACAAAAGGATAATATAAAAAAAATGTGCGCGCACAAACACTGATCATGCGAGCAAGTTAACACTAACGCTAACTTACAAGTAAAGGCCATATTTATATGAAATATGATCACTCTCGTGAGATGGATAGAACATCGAAACGCTTTAGCACCGTTCTGTGTTCAAGATGCTCGAGTATATCTTCGTGTCTGCTATTTTTGAACATCCAAATGCTAATCTGATTGATATGAACCCTTTTATACTAATCCGATCAACCCGGCAAGAGAAAAAAAAAAACATTAGTTGGGCAAAACCCTGCAAGCTCATCAAATGTCCTCCGTGAAATAATTTAAGTCCTTTGGTGTTACATGACTGACTTATGGCACCTCCTGGAAAGTGATGCTATTTATTAAATACTCTGCATTCTGTGATAAACACCTTCAAGGGATTTGTCTCGTTATGAAAAGAAAATGGTCCATCATTTCATCACAAACAATGGTCAACAAAATAACTGGAAGTCGATGTCAGCGTTTAGCCGATGAGCGTCTTTCACCAGAACGGTCCTTTTATATTTGTTGACATTGTGTGATAAAGACACAGGGAGTAAACAAATGGATTGCCTCCTTCTGACTTTCCTCTCTGATTATGCATGGAGTTGAATACGTTTGAATGGAGTAAGCAAGGTGAAGTGAGAGAAAGCGAGATCTAAATGACAGATGAGACAAATGGGAGTACAAAGAAGGGAGGAGGAGAAAGAAAAAAAAAGCAAGGAAGAGAGAAAAGTAGCATTAAGTGAAAGAGAGAGAAGGTTCTTGGCTGGGCTCGATCTAGGAAGATGTGCTGTCACGCCGCATCGCTGTGACTGACAGCAGACTGGCCACTTGGGAGTTCGAAAACGACACACAAAAAGAGGGGCACAAACTAACACACTCACAAAATGAAAAAGACACCTGAGCAACCACACACACACACACACACACACACACACACACACACACACACACACACACACACACACACACACACACACACACACACACACACACACACACACACACACACACACACACACACACACACACACACACACACACACACACACACACACACACACACACACACACACACACACACACACACACACACACACACACACACACACACACACACACACACACACACACACACACACACACACACACACACACACACACACACACACACAGCACCTGAAAAACACATGCATTCTAATTATACTTAACCTGGTACACACACAGACGCTCTATGTCCATTTTTTGGCACATTTCGGCTTAGTGGTGCGTAATTTATTTTTTTTTTCCGAAGGTTGGGGAACACCAACAATGAAAACTTAAAGGCGCAAATGTCAAATTATTCCTATATATTAATTAACATACGACCATATCAGATACAATCGCCATTATTCTCTTTATCGTAAATGATGATTGAGGAAAACTGCAGATAGTCAGTATTATCGCAGAACTGTGTGTGTTTGTGTTTGTGTGTGTGTTGTGGAAACCTAATCAAGTCATTTAAAAAGCCTAATGAGAGCCCTGGTCGAATGAGATTCTAATCACGTTTTAGCAGGGTGAGCAGTGACTAAGATGGTAAATAAGAGTAGACATATGGTCAATCCACCTACAATAATAGAACATTTAAGAAAATATGGATTTGATCAATCCATACAGAAAAAAAAAGTGTGATGTCATCGATGCTAGGTTTATATTCCGACCAGATATGCACACATTGTATAGATTTTCCATCCAAAAACAGAAAGGCTCAGTTGATACGTTCAACTTCTGAAATATTTCTAGAGGGTGTTACAGGAAAAAGCTTTTTATTAATATTATTATTCATGAATGTAAGTGATGAAAATAATGTGCACTGACTAACCTTAAAGTTGAGCGGGGTTAAAAACAGCTTTTAAGAGGTGCATGTGCAACAAAAATGGTTGTTCTTCATGTTGAGGCTCATGAACGAGGAAAAAAAAATTGATTATCGAGTCATTTTTGTGGCACAACTCAATTTGCTGATGTTTCAGTTTTCCATCTTCTCACATTTTTTTCCATCTTCACAAAATATCATTTCAGCTTAGTTATTCATATATATTCATTAAAAACGTTATAGTGTCATCACGGATCCCATTCCGCCATCAATATCGACACCAGCCTTTTATATATATATATATATATATATATATATATATATATATATATATTTTTTTTTTTTACAAGGAACACCTGTTCCATGCTGTAATTGGACTCGTCCCCATTGACATCGCCTAACAGTGTCCCCCGTGTGCTCGGTAGATATCCAACATGTCAGGCAATCAACTTCGGTCGACTGAACGCAAGTTTGTAACCGCCATCTTGTTATGTCGCCTAAACGCAATCCGCAAAGACAAAAAAAAAAAAAAAACACGATCCATCTTTTTCTAGTGGCTGTCTGTAGCTTTCTTTAGCAGGTTAATTATACAATATAGCAAGCGAGGAGAAGATGATTACCCCCACAGTGGTCCAATGAGCGGTTCAATGATCCCCGCCACAGCACTCGTAAACTTTTATTTCGTTTCTTGGGCAAATTAGAAAATCTGGACAATTAAAGGTGCAATGAGAATGCATTACAATACCCAACTGGGTATTGAACAGCCTGAAGGTGAGGACGGTGAACGGAGCAATTTTTTTTTTCTATTCACTCAACCGTTAATATCTCGACAGAAAAACACATTCAGTATCTTCAGAGTCAGAAAAGTTTCCTATCAACCCAAATAAATGTATAAAGGCCTCGTATTATATGCAGTATAGACTACACAACAAATTGATGAATAACTACTTTTCAAATCTGAAAAACAGCAGATCATGTTCAGTTACTTTAAAAGGATGAATTGTAAAAAATGCTATCAATATCTGTATTTTTTTAAAAGTGAAAACACTTTGCAATTTTAGCACTGACATAAATTTGATTTGTCCTCGGGGGCCATATAAAAAGATGTGTCTGGCCGTATCCGGCCCCCGGGCCTTGAGTTTTACACCAATGAAAAAACATTTCTAAGTCACAAAGAAAATGGCTGAGTATTTTGGAGCAGGGCTGACGCAGCCTGCTGGTGATAGAGAAATGTCGGAATGGGGATTCCAAAAAAGAAACGGTGTATGTGATGATTCCAGGCTGGCTATCTCGGCGGGGGGAGCCATCCTGCAGAGCCAGTAATCCTCTGCCTGTGCAAAACAAAAAACAAAAAAGAAAAATCCGGAGAAATAAAGTATGTGCTGACTCGAGTGGCTCATTGAAATATGAGACTCCACAATGTCATTGGACCGGCTGACACTGCGGATGCGCGGCCCATTAATATTAGCTATTTATACGAACGTGGCAGTACCTTGCAACACTGTCACGGAATTCCTGGCCTTTCTGTGGCCAAGCCCAAAATGACATGTTCTACTTATAGCATATTCATACAGAAAATATGATTGTATAAAGCAAGACTATCACGTTATCATATATTATCATAATCATCAACTACGCTCAAGTGGCTCCTGACTTTAAAATGCGTTCAGGTCACGTATTTTCATTTGTCAAATATCTTCCACTCAGCAGGAGAAGAACGAGCCGAAGGTTAGAGCATTGCCCACTAATCCTTTGCTTTGTGACTCGGTTGCTATGGCGACAATCACTTGGCTATACTCTCAAATTGAATCATCACTTTCTTGGCTCCCCCCGATATTATATGTATATATGTAATTCTCATCTCCCCAAATTAAAGAACATTTGTGCAAAAAAAAGTAAGGTGTTGCACAGTGTGCTAAATTTCCAGCGGAAGAGCTGATTAGCATAACGCTAATGTCAGCATGAGCTGAGACCACAGGCCCGTGTCAATATAAGCATTTCCTTTTTTCCCCGTTAGATACATCCGCTACACATGCAATTACATAAAAAGGTGCACATGATGATGCTTTGAACTTTTTGTCTTACTTACAAGACACACAAGATAGAGCATCGGTGTTAAACATAAGGCCCGGGGGGGCAGATATTGCCCTTCACATCATTTTATATGGCCCATGAAGACAAATTCTGCATCAACTTTATGTGTCAATACTAAAATAACAAATTGCCTTCACTTTTATGAAATAGAAAAATTGCATTTTCTTTATTGCCAACTTTTTAACATATTTGAACAGTTTTCACTAGTCTCTGATTTCAAAACTAGTTCATTCATCAGTTTGTTGTAGAGCCTATACCATATACGACCTTGACGGTCATAATGGCCCTCTGAAGGAAACTATGACTACGATGCGGCCCGCAACAAAAAATGAGTTTGACATGCCTGAGAGAGAGATTTGAATTTGAATACCCAATCAAAATGTGATTGCACCTGATTGGACTGTGTCAGTCTCAACTGATTTCCACCAAATAAAACTCTACTAGAATACAAGTAAAAAAAGCAGAAAATCTGAAAGTGTTTGATTTGATAACTATCAGTGACAAATTCATTTACGAAAAGCCCGAAAGTCATTTTAAAGTTATGTGTGTTAAGCTAACCAATGAGACGGATTAAGCAATTAAAACTGCGTGTTTACTCGTGGCTAAACTGTTTTAGGGATTCCACGCGACGCAAAGTTGTCTAAATAATTGTGCAGGGTATTGATTTATATCTAATCTGCAAAGACATCCAATGACCTCCTATTGAATTTCAATCTTTTAGAAAGGATGCATACAAAAGCATGAGCGGCCGGTGTAGATGTCTTTCGTTTTTAAAGCCCGGGACTCTATTACTGAACATGACTGAACTATCAAAGAACTCAGTGACCTGTCTTTGTTGATATACCTCCCCACCACCACCCCCAAACGGGGAAAGATCTGAGTGTAGTTCTCTGCTGACCCATGCTGTGATCAAATGCACAGATACACACTCTGACCTTGAAGTTTATCCTCATCTTCAAGTTTGATCTGGTCATGAGCCCTGACACTGGAGAGGGAAATGAGCCATGGAAGAATTAGGATGGCAGGTGTAAAGGTCAACATACTCACTATCAAGCAAAAGGAC
This sequence comes from Syngnathus leptorhynchus, assembly GCF_054491065.1. Classification (NCBI taxonomy): domain Eukaryota; kingdom Metazoa; phylum Chordata; class Actinopteri; order Syngnathiformes; family Syngnathidae; genus Syngnathus; species Syngnathus leptorhynchus. Next base: position 8,850,931 of record NC_141206.1, on the reverse strand, counting down.
TCACACGGAGAGATGGATGATGGGGAACTCGTTGGTGTAAGCCGAGACAAACAAACCGAAACAAAGGAACCTCTAAATTGGAATTTTACCAGTACTGGCTGTTTATTATGTTTTTTTTTCATATGCAGTTATTTTCCCTATGTTTAAAAATCCAAATTAATCGGATGTTAATCAGAGTTCCCAAAAATGTTGTGTTACAGAGGTCCCCGTATAGTCAATTTACAGGAGAACGAGTGTGTAAAATCGAAAAGGTTATAAAAAAAGGCCAGATTAGACAAATGTAACATCGCCTAGTGGACTTAATAGAAATCGGAACCAAAAAAGGTCATAAACCTGAGACAGGGATAAAAAAAAAAAAGAGCAATGGCTAGTCGGATGTGAGATTAAAATTTGGTGGTGGTAGGATTAAAATGGGTGACCACTACATCACAGACGACAAAATACCTGGAAAAGTTTAAAGGATTAACAGGGAAAACAAAAAGTAAGCAGTGAATAGATAAGCGGAAGACATTTCCTGACATCCTTTTTTTGTTGAGTCTCCAAACACCCAGCTGGGATTTCCGAGTTTATACTTCCCCACACAATGCTCGTAAAGTGTGCCTTCATATATGGCCTTCGATCTTCACAGAGCGGTACTTCCCGCTTGGTCTTCTGGTCTTGGTAAGTCCCCTCCAGATGGTCTTCAAAGCATTAACGCCAGTGCCAGCAACGTTTGGTCTCTTCCCTCAGTGGCCGGCCAGGAGAATGGCTGCCCTTAGGCGGCTTTTGACAGTCTGACAAAAAACTCTTGCACTGGCAGCAACTGTTAAATCTGGCCGCTCGCCAACATTCCAGACTTATTCCAGGCACCTGTAGCGACGGGTCGAGCGCATTAAAGCTTGCTAGCCTAACAGTATAATAAATAGTAGGGATGCCCCGATCAGATTTGAAATGAAGACGCGACTGTCCTCAAGAATGACTGTCAAATGAATGGAATTATTATTTCAATTATCAGAAAGCACTTAAAAAAAAGCTAGAAAAAAAATATGGTGACATGGTGCTAGTTGTGTCATAAGTGGACTATATTGCCCACCGCTTGAGTTCATAAATTGCATTCGGTGTAGAGGTTAGATGGTCCGAACAGTGCCTGCAGCAGGGACGTAATGCGTGACATAACATGTCACTCTCCCCGCCGGACATGACAACCCATTTGACTTTGATGTTCATGTTGTGCACCCATTCTAGATCACCTGTTGCCCAAAAGACATTTGCCCCTTCTGTTCGTCCTTCAGGATTACTGTGCCTATTATTGTCTTTTATTTCAAGCCTGTCCATCAACAAAGGTTAAATTTCGATGCTGGTTAATTGTGATCTTTTGGGGGGGGGGCATATAAATGACCTACTTTTTTGCAACATATATACACATCGAGGTTCAATTAAGCACCAGCTAATGTGATTAAATTAAAAGTAATGATATAGAAATTTGATTTCAGTCATTTTAAGACTATAAAACAGAAAGTCACTTTAAAAATACTCAAATAATTTGCACAAAACGGCTTTGGTATATTTTGTTAGGTTGATTCTCTTCAGATAAGTCAGACATAATCACATTCTAAAATAAAACACAGAAATCATAATTACATAATTAGTCATTAACAATGGGAAAAAAACGTTCTTCACTGAATAGCGCAAGAAAGCAATTGACAATGCGTCACGACCGCGTGTCCCAATACTTTTGTCTCATTTTCGGCTCTTCTCCGAACACAAGTGAGGTGTGGAATGTGGGGGTAAAGCCAGTAGAGGGTTAAACCTCCTCCCAATGAGAGCCAACCCACTGCGCTCTCGTGCCGGCAGCGGTGTCGGTATTTGACGTGGACTCCAACCTGTCAACACACGCTCAGCAAAGTGGGAAATATCTTTTTTTTTTTATGTCCATCTTTTCCAAAACCTGGTGAGCCTATCTTAACGCCTGCGCTTTGGATTAAAATGGGCTATTTTTTCTTTCTGTGCCAACAAGCCGAAAAGGGGCTTCCACTCTTTTGGAATATGTTCATTAATGCGCAGTGGACATATTTGGTCTTCATATCGTCCTCTTTTTTTTTTCCCTCACGTCTAATACGTGAAGATGTCATTTAATGGCACAACCTGTTCCCTTGCGTTAGGTTTGAATGATGGCAATCTGTTGAGATGAAAAACGGCACTTTGGGGGATATTTACTTGTCTGCGCGCGGCTCCCGCCTGTTGTTCGAGTCTGTGGAGGAACGCGCAACTTTGCCGGGAGCTGGACCGGCATCTGGACGTGGAACCGAAGCTGGATTCGGGGCTGCGGTTGATTTGAGCGCATCACGAGGGCCACGCCGTGGGTCCCGGGAGGGGCACCAAAGGAGCGGCCCCCGCATTGGGCCGATTTGTGGCCAGACTGGGGATCCGATTATGGTTTGGGGACGTTGAAGATGGGGCTGATGATGATGTTGGTGAATGGCACAGGCTCCTCAGTGTGTTTACTGATGTGCGCAATTGTCTTTTTCCCGCTGTGCTCTTACTCGCACCCCCAACCTTGTCAGGTTCTAAAGCGCATCGGTCACACGGTTCGGGTGGGAGTTCTGCATGTGCATCCTCGCTTACTCCCCGACACCAGCACTTCCGATGTCTGGAATACCGAGGGCGTTCCATCGGAGATCAGAAATGGGCGAGCGCATGAGGACAAACAGATTTCCAAAAGTGCTGAGTTCAGAAGCCTCCGGAGTAGAAGTTCCGCTCCCAGTCCGCGGGGTGGGAATCGGGGTAAAATCCACGCACGGCAGCGGGAAGAGAACACATCGTGGGATGAGCGTTTATTTGCGCCCAGAGAGTCGATCCTGCTCGCGGTGGAGGCTGTGAACCGAGCCGGGATTCTTCCCTATAATTTGTCACTGGAGCTCGTCATGGCGGTGGGCTCAGGACTCGGAGAGCTTCCAGCCTTTTCTTTCTCCTCGCCGGGAAGCCCCGAGGACGAGGACCCGCTGTCCTTTGTGGAGAGCGTGTGTCACACGGTGGTCGTGCAAGGGATCTCCGCCGTGGTCTCCTTCCCTCGGAACCGTGACGAGTTTGTTAAGTTGGAGTTCGTATCTCAAGCTCTTCGGGTGCCTGTTGTCAGCGTGCTTCCGAGAGAGTTTAAGCGACAAAGTGAGGTAATAATAAGAAACAGAAGTGAAGTTGGGTTTTATTTTTACAGGCATGTGCAAGATAAATGGAAAAAATATCTCAATATTTCACATTCAATCACATTTACATTATCAAATAGACTGTTGCACAATTTCATATGCTTCTTGATAATCCAGTTTGATAAATATATGTAACAGAATCCTTTTTTTTTTTTTTACAGTGGTGTAAAATCATAATATCCACTTCACAGTTTCAGGGTTCAAATTTAGGCTCAGGCCTTCATGCATTATAGAGTTTGCATTTTATCGTTGCGTTTGCTTCCAAAAACACGCACGTCGCTCCAAAATGGCAACAAAAGCGAGGGAGCTGTCCATGGTAGCAATAAACAAGCGGCACGACAGGAGGGGGCGGGGGTGTGGTGGTGGGGATTCCATTTCCATAAATGATCGAAGGTGATCACCTGGCAGCCAATGATTCCATTATTATAGCACTGCCAAGTCAGTGGAAGATGAATACACACTTACACACGACGAGGTCGCCTCAGGATGGGCTTTCATCCACACTATTGATCTCTTACCTGTTACCTCTCATGGTTATGTTTAAAAGTTGAAACAATTAGTTCATTTGTGTACCTTGGATCGATAGTGCGGATTTTATGGTCATTGAGGAATCGGTTGCAGAAAGAAGTCTCTTATCTCTGCCGTGTAGGAAATTTGTTAGCATCCTTGCTGCTGTTTTCAAAAACCGTTTAGTCATTTTAATGAACTCACAAGTGAATTTTATGTCAGGTTTTTACTTGAAAAAATGAAATTAGTTGAACACTAATTCTATACTGTGCACTGTCTTTATCTGCCATCCTCACTTAGACACAAACTCAATTGATTTATTGCAACTAAATGCACACTCTTAAATTGCACTGACAGGAGAGTCATTGCTCATCACCGGGGGGAGATTTTGATATTCCGTGCACACAGCTCAAAATAAAAGACACGTGCACACTGACACACACATACACACACACATGCCGTGTGGATGAATGCTTCTGGGACAATTGCCACTTTCAGACACAAAAGACTGTGTGTGTGTGTGTGTGTGTTTGTCTCTATCTCACTTCCATACCTTGGACGAGAAAGTCTAGGTGGTGAGCGCTTGGGTGGGTGAATGGATAGCTGGATGAATGGATGGATGGCAACATATGGCTGAATCTTAGCTACTTGGGTTGTCCATTCATCCATCGAGTAATCTAACCTTTGCATGCATCCCGTCCATCCATCCAGTAACCAATCAAGTCAAACATCCTTTTACTGTATCCTCTGATTCATCTGTCCCATCGCCTTTCATCCAGTAATAAATTCATCCATCCAGTCATCCGTTGATCTTCCTCGGGGTCCATCTATCCACTGAGTCATTTGTCAACTGTGAATAAATGAAAGCTGCCAGTGTATGGAGAATGGATGGACGGTAGAAGTGAAAAGGATCAATGGTGGGAACTGTAAATGTGTATGATGACTGGACAGTGGATAGGCAGGTAGCATTTGGAAGCAAATTAATGGATAGGCGGCTTGATGGTGGACAAACATTAGATGGGTGAAAGATTCTGGGACACGGTTGGGATCTCGTACAAAGATTTTAACAGGTAGCCGCACTGCAGATCTTTTCTTCCCCCCCCTCATCTTATTTTCATGACAACAGATCGCAGTACAATGAGAACTGAATTGGGATGTGCAGATTTTGGCGGTTGGAGTCAATATGAAGTGGCATTTATTAATCTTCCAATCAGAAAACAGCTTTTTTAATTGGCTATAACTGATGCTTATATTGGCACAGTTTAGAAAGCAGATGAAAAATTATTACGCGCATATGAAGTGACTAATGTGATTAAAAGCTTTTGGTGGCTCTGATAGATTTTGGTTTCACAGGTTGTGTAAAGTCGATTAACACCAAGGTATGTCGGTTGCGAGTACATGTCAATAAATAATTTTTTGCGTGCGTCCCAAGATATTCCTCTCAGTTTCTCTTACATGAATAGGAGTAGAAAGGGGAAAAAAATAGGATATCAAACAAGTGGATTTTCTTTTCCATTTTGGAGTCTTGAAACAAAATTAAGCAAAAAAATATATAAAAAAAACAAAAAAATGAATAAAAAGCCATTTTACCGCTATTTTTTAAAACAAGTTTTTCATTCATCATGTTTATCGTTTTTTTATTTTTTTTTTAAAGTCTCGGAACTTCATTTTTTACCGACGATTAGAAGATATAAAGTATGTGACAAATATTGGCTATATTCCATTTTTTTTGCTTTGGCATAAACACATGTAGTATAACTTGTGATGTGAGTAATGATATTCATGGAAGCAGGTAAGTGAAGGTTGAAAATCCATTCTCTTCACCTCTGTGTCTGGTCTCAAGGAACAAATTGAATTCAAAGCGGCAAAGTAATTCCAGTGCTGGATTCATAACCCATTTTTTATTTCCTCTTCCACTTCACTACATCTGTTTTCGAAGCCTCATCTTCAAGCCATCGTCCGCTATCCCATTCCCCGTACTGTAACGTTCCCCAGTCGCTATCGGAATTTCCCCCTCCGTCTAATTGCGTTTCATTTCTTCCTTTTGTTTCTCGCAGTGCTCCCCAATGTCTCTCTTGCACTCTCTGAAATCCAAATGACCCCTTCAAAAATTTTATCTGCGTCATTCCATGTTTATCACTGACATTGTCATTTTATCATTTCCATTCCTTCCTTATGATTCCAACTATTTTCCAAATCTCTTAAAAAGACTTAAGGAAGAAGTCTATTTTCGGAAATTTCCATAAATGAAATGTCTAAAAACATCTGCACAGTGTGGGGGGCATGTCCACCACTACTTTGTTTGCTACAATTGACTGAACCAACAAAATTGTCTTGCCATTGAAATAATGTTCAACATAGAATTCCTTGCAAAAAAACAACTTGTATTTTATAATCAGGAACCAACAAAACGCCCGACAAACGTGTTCTAGTACAAACATGCTTTCCTTTTGTTTTCTTTTGTTCAAACAAAAAAGTATAGGTCTTACCTTAAAACATTTCTGACAGTTTCTGCAGTAACTTCCACCTTCAACATTTGTTTGCTCTGCTAATCAGTCACACCTTATAACCTTCTGGCCCCGCCCACACCTGAATAAAAATAAACACACTGCCCCTTAGTTGTAGGGGGTAAAACAACATGTGTTTTGAACCCTCTTTTTTTGTCAGCTCAACTCACATTTACATCACATGACACATTTCTGTGTATGTCTTTAATTATGTTCTTCTCATGTCCCTCTTTCATCAGAATCCTCTTCATTTCCAAATGGCAATGCGATCAGCGGAGGCCCCGGCACCTCATCTCCTCTACTCGCTTTTGATGATGAATGGCTGGTGGGACATAAGCGTGTTGCTCTGCCAGGAATGGGACATAAGTGAATTTATTTTCCTCATCAAAAATAACACCCGTTTCCACCTGGGCGCGCTTGTCAACCTGACATCTTCAACTTCTGCACTGCCGTCATCATCTTTATCTAACTCAGGAGGCGCATTAAGTGTCTCAACAGGAATGGAGTTGTCATCGACATTTTCCCATCATTTGTCTTCATCTGCTTCGGCTTCCAACGCTAAAACGGAGCAGCAGCAAGCTCTCATGCGGCAGTTGGAGGCCCTGAGAGAGCCTTCGACCACAGTGGGAGTGGTGACGTTCGGCTGCGAGATTCGCGAGGTTCGTCGACTCTGGGCGACGGCTACTCGGATGACTCTTCCGGAATTCCACTGGATCTTAGGGGACGGCCAGAATGTGGCTGAGTTGAGAACAGAAGGATTACCCCTTGGACTATTGGCACACGGGATCATGGCGTCACCTTCACTGGATAAGTACGTCCAAGACTCGTTGGAACTGGTGGCACGGGCTATCGGAAGTGCAGCCCAAGAGAATCCCGCTCTGGCGCTCATTCCCGGAACTACAAATTGTATGGATGTACAGCCGAGAAATGGAAGCTCAGGGGAATACTTGACAAGGTAAGATGACCATGTTGATTTTTATTTTTGTCCCCTGATACACATTTATTTAAATAGCAAATTCAATGGTACTTAGTATAGACCCTTGGGGGATCCCATAATGAATTGACAGGTGGCATGTAGTAATACCATCACATTGAACCATTTTGGTACTGTTACTAAAGTAGTTAGCAGACCATTTGACCGCTCTTAAAGACATTCCATTATCTTGTAGCATTTTTTTTTTCTTTTAGCCAACCGAGACTGAATTGATGACACTTCTGCTAGTAGTGCTTTGATGAGAAGGTGAAGTGAACAAGCCGCTGCATTACAATTCCAGTGTGTCTTTTCCTGCTGAGATTTACCTTAAAATAACTGAATCAGCATCTCAAGGAAGAAAGGCAAGGGAATTAGGCTTGTATTAACATTACTCTGGTTGGAGCATCTTATGAATTATTGAGTAGTCGCTCTTGGAATTACATGTATCAGTAGACAAAGACAGGCGGGTTGAGGAGAACCCCGTCCGGGATTACAGGCTTCCTCAAAGATGAGCAATTGCCACCCTGTGACGGAGTACGTGTCGTTGTACAAATTGTGTTTTGACATTCGCGATGTTTAAGACACCTTGAATACCTTTACGTATGCTTGAAACAAGAGTGAGGGTTGTGTCTTCATGTGTTTCCAGACTTTTCTTTCTGCATCGCGGAATCAAGATATCATGTTGAGGGTGTGACAGATGAGCAGGAGAGGCTTTGGCTACGTTTATGCTAAACACAAAACAGTCAATTTCAGGAGTAGAAAAAGGAAGATAAATATAAGTAAAACTTTGAAAATTCCCTTTTTATGGTAAATCTTTGAAATAATCAACAAACTGCAAAGAAAGTTTGGAAATTTAACATTGTTGAGGTTGGGTTATATTTTTTTGTTTGTCCTGACATTACTTTATTCTTTTGGTTTGCCTTTATGGGCTTAGAGCAGGAAGTGTTATAAAGTCCTCAAAGAGATGCCACTTTATACTCCTTTCTATTTACCTCTCTGATCTGATGGCTGAGCACCAAGTGCTGCATCATTGGATGTTAATTCACTCGCTCCTGTGGGAAAATTCTTTCAAGGCACATCACTTTGTATTATGATGAGGGAAAAAATAATACTGGCAGCAGCAAAGGCAAAGTCTCACAATCTTGCGCTCCAAGTCTTAAATTGTTTTAAATTTAGTATCCCAAGAATCATCCAATATATAGTTTTGTTTGCAGGTCCAAACAAACTGCAAAAATGCAAAGCTTGTCATTTGCCATTGATAGCTTAAATGTTCGCATCACCACAAAGTTGATGCCATTTAAGACCAAGCAAATGTCAATGATTTTAAGCTACCCATGTGCACTGGCTCTTGTATATTTTTGTCAGAGCTTTGCAAATTTTCATAATTGATGATAATGTCTTGTCAAGTCCCCAGAAAGATTTTGTGTGTGTTTGCACAAATTGCAGATGAGATCACTAATCAGAGGAGTTGGTTCATGCTCTTAATGTGCCAGCTAGCTCGGTTACCAAAAAAAAAAAAAGTCCTACGTAATAAATGTTCCCTCCGTGGGTTGTACTGTGTAAGTCAAACACTTTCCGTTTTGCTCTGGGCGTGTGAGATTGTTTTAAAGCCTCCATAAAAACAGCTGCGCTTCTTTCTTTACGTATCTTCTGGCATCAAGAACACAGCTGACATGGCAGGCAATGAGGTCGTGATGGTGGAAAACAGATTTGATTCACCCCGCTGTCATTCTCCAGCTTAAAATACCAGCTTGGATTCTTCGCTTCAAATGCCATCAGTCTTCCATTTGTGAATCGCACAGGAAAGAATAAAAACGTCATTGTTATGTGCCGCGTTGATTCCGACGACCCTGAAAAGAAAGTTACACTTTATTATTACTTGTGAACTTCGAAGTTGTGTTTAAAGGGCGAAGCTTCCCTCAGCGATAAAACTAGCTTCCATGCAAATGAGTGAAATGAAGCAGAAGAATATATTCGCACTAAAATTCCTTGAGCAGAGCGTTTACACACAAAATAAATCAGGTTTATGACGTGGAACACCACCAAATGTTTGGATTTGATTATGAGCAACTATCATGAGAATGACCAGGATCAGGAATCTTAATAATGCCACAATGTGTTAAGCAGGGAAATTGACAATTAATCGATTAATTGACTATCAATCAAAATAATCAATCATTATATTTTTGATAGTCAATCACATGAAAATTATCCAAATTTTGCTTAAATGGGCCCCATAGATTGACTGAAATTGAATTTATATTCAGTTTTTTTTGTTTTTTGTTTTTTCCCAAAAGACCTTTATTGGTATTGGTCGTATTGGACGAACTAGTCTCTCTCCCCAACCGACACCCACTCCTCAGTAGTTAATGCATGAGAACAAGCGGCCCATCGGGTTCCACAAAAGAAAAGTTCTCTGACATCAGCTTGGACATTCATCACACTTGTCAGCAAGACCCTTGATAGTTGGAGCCATTTTTCTTGTTGAATGTCACATTGCGTTGTTGGAGTTGTGTGAGACAGCAAAATCACGGCGGGCGTCGGAGATGAAAGAGACAACCGTGAGAGGCCATCTTCCAAAGTCGTGACTGTGCATCACAAGAAAAGTCTACCAACTCAGCTCCTTTCTCTTCTCATAGTCTGCAAGGAGTCACTGTCGTGATATCAAGTTTAGTTTAAATCTTTGAATGGCCATTGTTGTCAAGTTTTGGGTCTGGACAAGCGAGGTATTGACTTTATTGAGATTTCTGCTGGTGTGATGGAAAACATGACTGCGGGTGTGCGTTAGCGTGCGTGTCTGTTCTGGTTCCGGACACTCTCGGACAGCCAGTAGCATAGCTTACTGCGAGGCATGGCGTGATCATAGGGCCATGCTCTGTCCTCTGTTGTAACACTCACTTTCACACACATATACTCAAGCCACCAAAATGAACACCTCATCTCTGTAGCGGGACACTGGCATTTTGATTTGGGCAAAAAAAAATGGCGGAGCAACAATCACATGCCAGAAAAACACAGTATGAGATCATATTTAAGCAGATATTTGGGATTCTTCTGGGTCAAATGCAATTTGTCAACCACAGCTCTGTATTGAATACAAAATACTTTATAAAATAAAAGTAACATACAGGACCGTATTTTCGGATTATAAGGCACACTTAAAATCTTTTAATCTTCTCAAAAATCAGCTGCACACTTTGTGTAGCAATGATGAATTGAAATTAAATAAAGCTTGATGGCTTATAAAACCGTGTGCCCTATATATAGACATTTCTACATATTTGAATGTAGAGAAAGCTAATTTATCCCGAGCTTTACAATCTATAGCGCGCTTTATGGCCCGAAAAACATCTATATATATTAATATTTTAGTATATTATGAATAGTCAGACTGAGATACGTTTAACCCGTAATTAAATCCTGTCACCGGTTTGTTTTCTTTATCATCACAACACATACAAATGGAAACTTAGAGTATTCTGACATTTGATCTCCAACTAACCAACATTCTCTGACCTTAACCACATCATCGTTCATTTATGACCTTTTCATGTTGTCCTTATGAGTGGATTGATTTTACACCGTTGCAATGACTTGACAGATGTCCGGCAAAGCTAAAAGTGACGTGTTTAAGGTAAACACTGATAAGAGGCCTTCTGATCTGCTCACTGTCCTGTGTGGATGCTACCAATGTAAAATGGGAGAGGGGGGGGGGTCTTAACACAGGTGGATAAACAGAGAGCGGAGATTATCATCTATGACATATTTCCTACGGCCGGTCCCCGGCGTTGAAAGCAAAACAACAGCGGTGTGTTGATGTCGTCATCCATCTAGTTATCTCACGACAAGCCGAGTGTTGCATACTTTGGCCGAGGCGACGTCTCGCTTGGGTGGCCACTGTCTGAAACAGAGGGCCAAATAATTCCTGGCTCTTCTGTTACGTCTGAAGCAGCAATTTATTGGGAAGTCGGTGTGAAATTGGCTTGTGTCTGTCGCTGATGCTGCTGACAGCTTTCTATTTTCGAGAAAGCTGTTCACCGTCACGTGGAGCTGACTTATTGGTTGAGGGAGTTTTGTGGTTCCATTGTTCAAGTTGAACGGTTATTAAGTCATGCTTCTGTTTGGTTCCCTTCAGATTTCTTTCCAACACATCCTTTGAGGGCCAGAGTGGCTTTATATCCAGAGATCGTCAGAGCCAAAATGTCATCTCAGAAGCCCATCACTACATCTGGTCCCTCCAGCTGGACCCGCTCGGCCAGCCAACCTGGACGAGACTAGGACGTTGGCGCAGGGGGAAGGTTGTGATGGACCACGGGGCCTGGACGAACCGACAGGGTTCCGGAGGGGGAGGCGACTGGCGCAGACCCACCAGGCTGCATTTACGGGTGGTGACGTTGGTGGAGCACCCGTTTGTGTTCACCCGGGACGTAGATGGAGACGGGATGTGTCCCGCCGGCCAGTTGTGCCTCGATCCGCTCACCAATGACTCATCGGTTTTACAGAGTTTTTTCCAAAATCTTGCAGGACCAAATGGATCTGTCCCTACAGATGCGAAGAAATGTTGCTATGGTTACTGCATTGACTTGCTGGAGAAGCTGGCAGAGGACATGGGATTCACCTTTGACCTCTACATTGTTGGAGATGGGAAATACGGAGGCTTTAAAAATGGACGCTGGACGGGATTAGTTGGTGACCTGCTTAGCGGTGCTGCTCACCTAGCTGTGACGTCTTTTAGCATTAATTCAGCAAGAAGCCAAGTCATTGACTTCACCTCGCCCTTCTTCTCCACCAGCCTGGGAATTCTGGTCAGTTGTCTGTTTTTGATTCCTCTCATTTTTCTATTGCTATTATCATTGACCTCCCCTCAACATTGTTTCGAATTTGTGTTTAGGTTCGTACCCGTGACACCGCAGCACCCATCGGGGCCTTCATGTGGCCTCTCCATTGGTCAATGTGGCTGGGTATCTTTGTCTCTCTCCACGTCACCGCCATCTTCCTCACCTTATACGAGTGGCACAGTCCATTTGGTATGACGCCACGGGGACGCAACCGAGACCGCGTCTTTTCCTTCTCCTCTGCTCTGAACGTATGCTACGCCATACTTTTTGGAAGAACCGTTGCCATCAAGCCTCCAAAGTGCTGGACGGGCCGTCTGCTGATGAACCTTTGGGCCATTTTTTGTCTCTTCTGCCTGTCCACCTACACTGCTAATTTGGCGGCGGTCATGGTTGGTGAGAAGACCTATGAGCAGCTGTCAGGGATCCATGACCCAAAGGTATTCTACACAAAAACTGACAGACGGTTTGACTGACTTGTCAGTGGGGGTGTTCATGCAGTCAGCATGGCCTCATTTCCTACTCAGACAGTGCGAATGTATCAAGATAAGTCTTAAAAAAAATGTATAGTCCATATTTTTCCGATTATAAAGACGATTAAATGTTTTTAAATTTTCACAAAAATCATCGGGTGCGGCTTTTGTATGGATGTCAAATTAAAGTTATGTAATTTTTGAATACACCTTATAACCTGGTACTGAGTAGAAAGAATTCCGTTACGGTTTGAAACATCCTCAACCGCCATCATGTTGGACAACCAAATTCTGATCACATGATCAAAAAAATCATATCTCTTAGACTCTATTTGATAGGGTAATACAAAAAAAAACTCAACCGCAACTTTTGAGTTTCTTTTGGATGTATTTACCTTTCAATGCTAAATGCAGGTACTCGAATGCGGAAATTGTTGCGTAACTGTAGAAAATCAATAGAAGATTGAAGTAAGGTGGTGGGGTTGATATTATTAAAGCTTAAATGCCTTTGCTATCTTTCCTGCAGTTGCACCATCCCTCTCAGGGATTCCGATTCGCTACGGTGAGGGAAAGCAGCGCCGAGGACTACGTCAGAAAGAGTTTTCCCGAGATGCACGAGTACATGCGGCGATACAACGTCCCAGCAACGCCGGACGGCATACATAATCTCAAGTAATTCAATTTTTTTTTTGCATACTCGTGCATGCGTATTCAAATATTTGCACAGTCCAGCAAGGGTTTATTGTCTCTGGAAATATCACACAAATGTCAAGTGAATGGAAATGAAAAGAAGGAAAAAAATAACACTGCTGTCATTTTCCTTACTGCGAGTATGCCTTCACTTCACATTCAGCTCCTATCTTCTTTTTCACCACCATCGCTGTCATCCTAAGCTGCTTCGACATTCCACCGGTGTCCCCACTGAGCAAAGCAAAAAAAATAAAGTAAGAAAGGCCGCTTGGATACAAACAGAGCTTGGAGAGAACACAATTTAAATGGATGAAACGTTTTTTTTTTCCTCAACTGAGTCTCTAAAATGCTGATTATAAAGTTCAAGGAAAACGTTGACCTTAGGAAATTACAGCTCAGCAGCCGGAAATGCGTATCTTAAGGATGCACGCCTGAGATTTGTCATTTTTTGTCAGTCACGTGATAATATAATCATAATATTGCAGGGTTGCTTCATCTTTGCTATTATCACCTTCATCAGGATCCAGATTTTCACGGCTCAACTCACCGCTGATGAATTCAAAACAATGCAATTTCAAGCACAGGTTTTTCTTATTAACCCGCCTGCAAGCATCGAGATGCAAAGACGTTTTAGTAATCAACCTCAGAGATGGAGCGGGAATAGAACTGCTCGATGAAGCCACGCTACAGATGAACAAATGACGTTTTGGTGGTGGGTTTAAAAGCTCATGCTAACATGAAATAAACAGTTTATTTTATTTTGCTTGCGAGAACTAAAATCATCTGGATCCGGCTGCAAGACAACACAGTGAAAAACGATGTATTGTATTTTTGTTTTAGGGACGATCCCCAGAAACTGGACGCCTTCATCATGGACAAAGCTCTGCTGGACTACGAGGTCTCAATCGACGCAGACTGCAAGACTCTGACTGTTGGCAAACCGTTTGCTATCGAAGGTAAGCGAACATAAAAATCATTTAACAGGGTAAATCTTGTGGCTTTCAAAAGCTTACAGTCCACACAGTCTCCTGATAATCTCAGGCCCATTTAGAAAGCATCGTTCCACCCGCAGTGAAAACGTCCCCGTGGTTTTTAACATCCATTACAGGCCTCGATAGTCCCACATACCATGGCTGCTTTTAATTACTTAATGCAGCCTCCAGGTCTATTCACATTATCAAGTGGTAAGTTTAGTACTTTTAGAATTGGCCGTTATTGACACTGTTGGTTGCCAAGGGAAAGCAGACCTTAAGTTTCGAAAAAGACGGTCAACACCGTAGACTCCAGCACACCTGCGACCTGAATGAAAATCTGTCTTATATAAATACTGAAATCAATAGAAATGCTGCCACATATGGATTATTTTGTTTTTGATTGTGTGCCCACTGACAGGATATGGGATCGGTCTGCCTCAGAACTCTCCACTCACCTCCAACTTCTCCGAGCTTGTTAGTCAGTACAAGTCGGACGGCTTCATGGACATGCTGCATGACAAATGGTACAAGGTGGTGCCGTGCGGGAAACGCAGCTTTGCTGTTACTGAGGTAAGTACGCAAGCCGCCTTCACCTTGGCGGCGTTTCAATTAAACCCCGCTGATGTTGTTTTGATCTCGGTGTCATGTTTATTTATTTGGCTTTGCGTTCTTTATATTCACTGAACGTACTCACATGGATGAGAGTCGCTTTGTGTGCCTCTAGGTACTGTACGTCTATGTTGCACCATGACCTGCTGAAATGATAAGCAGAATCCTAAATTGCTTTTCTTAATTTCAATTTTTTTTTTTGCTGAGCTCTTTTTGATAAGCGCGAGTTAATGTGGTTATTAATGTGATGAAGTCCGAAAACTAGCAACTCACTGAAACAATCAACTGCCGCTTATCTTCCTAATGCATCTTTAATGTTTAATTAGGAGATGCAGGATGGCTATCTAGATCATTAACTGTTGGCTTTAACATTTACTTCCCTCCTAATTGTTGGATTCTTTAATTTGCCTCATGGCTGCGGTAAAGTATATGTATCAATTATTATCGATTAAACTTAGTGAAAAAAGGTAGTCAGGATGAAGACGATCAACAATCTCTATAAATGAACCCAGGAAATGAGTCAGCCTTTTATTTGGGTCTCTCTGCCTGTAAATGTGTGTCACTTGTGATCGCACTCAATCTTTTATATTTGGCAACAATAAAATAAAACTCACATAGTCCCCCGTCAAGCTCGTTGGAGTGGCATCCGTCGAGCGTTTCTCCTTACATAATGTCAGAGTATAAAGAAGTGTGGCTACTTGTGTAAAAGTCAAGGCTACTTGAAGATTCATGCTCATACTCAAATAATGGCTTCCTCTTAAAAACACGTCAGGAAAAAGGTGCTCTCGCTATGCTTTCCATTCAAGGTCATTTCAACAACCATGTGTGCAATAACTTGTAATTCAAAGTCAGCCCCCTTGAAACCCTCCAGCTGCTAACCAAGCTGGACGTCCATTACTTTGCTTTGTCCTTAGCAGTCAAACAGCCCTCTGAGCTCCATCTTGTACCGTTGTTCACGACAAGTCAGTCGTTTTAACTGCCGGCTGTGATTTGGGATCTCGTAAAGTGTCTCCTTGCTTACATTGGGTTGTACAAACCTTATTAGGTCTTTAAAAATGTGGTTTCGGGACTTGTAACTTAATTCTGTTCACAAAGACTCTGTATTTGCTTTGCCACAATAGTGCTATATAGATTTATTTATTTATTTATTTTATATTTATTTATTTATTTATTTATTTATTTATTTAGGACTAAGTACATTCATGAACATCAATATAAAAAAATAGATGAAATAATGAAAGAATTATAATAAAAAAAAACATATCTGAGCTGTAAAATGTTGCACAGTTCTCCATAATACTGTAATAAGTCAGCTATTTCACACTGCAGATTTGTTCGAGAGGGTGTCAGTCGCTCCAGACATTCAACTTGCTTCAGGTTCATTTCATTTTGCAGCACCGTGCCCCGTTCTATGATGACTGCAGGCGTTTAGCTGGATGCCATTCAATTTTACGCAATTTATCCGTCCGAGGCCCGGCAAGCAGATCACGGATGATGCCAGAGGTGCACCAAGCCGGCAGGCGGCGAAATATGTAGTATAAACTGTCAAATGAAAACCTTGTAAAAAAATGATTCAACTAAACATTACTCATGTTTCATTGCAAATGAACTCTTGTGATTACCTTGACATCGCCATCATTTTCAGCAATGTTACAAGTTTCTGTCAAAGTGAACATAAGACAGAATAAGCAAAGAGATTCATGTGACACAGGCAGTAAAATATTGACCATGCTGCTATGTTTGAGACACGCTCAGCATTTTCAAAGCGATCATTCAATCGGATGGCTGGCAAACTTATTTCCAAAAAAACAGTGACACAATTGATAGATCACCTTTCATCAAGTGGGCAACTCCAGACAACGTGAGAGTACGACTGCGATTTAAAAATAATTTCAGAGTCAATACCACACTTAATGAACGGAATGAATCATCACCTACCTTTGAACGATAGTCACTTATTGATCTCAGTGCGGCATTTGATATCATATACTGTTAGACAGGTTGGAAACTTTGGGTGGGAAATAGAACAATCCTAAAATAGTTCTTGTCATGCTTAGAGGAAACGAGGTATTTTGCTACCATTAAAACGTTTGAAAGCGATTGAGTGGCTATTGTGTGAAGTCCCTCAAGGGTCAATCCTTGAACCCCTTTTGTTCTGTCTGTGGATGTTAACTTTGGTTCATGCCTGGCACTTTTTTTTCTTGTTTTATATCAAGGCAGCCTGAATGAACTGAGGCTGAGTTTGCTTGAATTTTAAATTAAGATGCAAAAACTCTTCAATTAGCATCCTCTCAATTTCAAGAATATACCACTGGAGTATCCCATTAAAAAAGATCTCGAATTTGTAACCAATTCTCATGATGCCAAACATGGTGACAGCACTGAGGCAATTTCCCCCCAGCTTTGGAAGTAATTGGCTTCACCTGAAATGTCATTACAGCCATCTTAGTTGAGTCACAATATGGCAGATGGCCAATTTAATCCATCATGTATTTACATCCCACATCACTTGATAATGCGGCCACTGCAGCCGTATTGAGAGCTCCTCCATACGGGGCAGTAAAAAAGATTCATACGGGGGATGTGCTTCGGCAGTATCTGTGGCAAGAGCTCCATTAAGAAAAGTGCAAGATCACATTTGTTGATTGCTACTTGCACACTCATGATACGCCTCTTAGGGAGCGTTGACACATTCATGCTCGAGAAAATTCATTTGAGATGACTCTGACCGTTCTTCTTTCAACACCAACTTTGGTATTCCTCCATATCTCCCCCGCAGACCTTACAAATGGGCATAAAACATTTCTCCGGGCTCTTTGTGATGCTGTGTGTGGGCGTGGCTTTATCTCTGTTGACCACCATTGCCGAACATATCGTGTACAAGCTGGTGATTCCGAGGGTCAAGGAGCCACGCTTCAAATATTGGCTGCATACCAGTCAGGTACTCAACTCTTTCTCAAAAAGTTTCTTTGAGGCCCAAATAAGTGACAGTTCATATGTTGCTTCCTCTCCAGAGATTACACCGAGCCCTCAACTCCGTCTTTGCAGATGACAAGCTGCCGACTGTCACTAAGCCCAAAAAGAGGTAACACCGATTTCTTTAGCTATTTCAAAGATCCCTTAATATCTGCAAATATACTTGTTTTAAATTGCTCTTTGCCTTTATTGTACCGCAATTTAGACCACCTCTGTGGCGGTCAAAACTCAACCAAGTTCTTTCGAAAGCCATGATTCCATTACCGCACCCGCTCCAGCTTTTCTCTTGAGTCACTATGACTGCAGATTATCAGATAAGGATGACTTGTGTCCTACACTCGTAGCTTTATTCTTTCAAGAGGAGGTTAAAGTATCCATTGAGCTTTTGCTGAGCAAGAGTTCTGTTATATGAGAGAGAGAAGCTTCTTTGGTGCCGTTTCAAATTTGTCCGAGCTTAGCTCTACACGCAGAGAGGACACTCCAAATCAAGAGGAATGTCTGAGTAATGAGAATAGATTACTCTGCCCGTGGAGTTCAATTCATTCTATCAGGCCCTTCTGCACTGTGCCCTTCCAATTCAAGTTATAACTGTCAACCTGTCAGTATGTTGCGGGTATAATGTGCTCTGTATTTCACTCCAATTAAAAGCTTTTAGCTTATAAATGATATCGCCGAACAACCTTTGTGAAGAAAATATTAGGAAGAACCTGCCGACAGGAAAAACATATGTAACACTTAAGAACATTGTCGGAAATTAATATTTATGCACATGAATATGTGAATGTTGAATTAGATGCAGTAGGATGGTAGACAATGTGGCTATTTTTGAAAGTGACATAAGGAAAATGCTTACAGCGTCCTCCAAGTGGGACACAGAAGTGAAAAACAACCTTTTGCGGTTGTCTGACTCGGAGCACTTGTAAAACTAAATTAATTATTGCTGTTTGAATAATGAATAGAACTATAGGCTGTCCTGCGGTTATGGCTCCATACATCCTGTTATATAGAATATTAAATCATAGAGCACAATCGGGATTTTTGTTTTACTATACAATACTATACAATCATAAAATTACTGACTCAACGGAAACACCACTTTAGAGAAGTGCGCATAAGCAAATGAATAGAAATCCGCATATTGCAGTCCATAGCACGTTGCATTTCCAGTGTAAAAAATGCTGAACGGGCCCAATTCCTCTTGACTTTGGATCAAGATCACAAATGGCGAGAATGGAAGTGACTTAGACGAAGAGAAGTCACTGTTGTGTCAGAGGCTGCAGCAGCTTCAGTCACAAGAGATGTTCAACCGGTTCATGTTTCAGCTCAATCACACTTAAGGCTGTCAAGCCTGGTAAGACCTTCTCTGCTGGTTTAAAATTTGCCATGGCTTCTAAAATCTACTTGATTTATTTATTTTGGGATCTTTAGTTTTCAATAGATGCACCTATTTAGATTTAATATATATTATATTATGTGATGTTATCATATCTAATAATATTGACTTCAGGTCGAAGTAAAAATGTAGTTTTGTCATCTGTATAATTAGTCAAGAATCAGTACATGGACCACATTATCAAAGATTTAAAAAAAAAAGTCCTACCTTACATTTCCGTCTTTGTCTGCATCTCCAGATGCAATGAAGGAAACAACCAGTCGGCTTCCTGGAATCCCGCCGATTCGTCGCTCTGTAACAGGCGTAGGGTTCTTCCAAACGAGGCGCACAATGACTTGGAGCGTCCGTCTTCCCCGCCGGCTTTGGCTATTCCTCTTCACCATTCTCTTCCTCTACTGGGCAAACACCTCCCCGTTGTGACCGCCTCGAATGGGCGCACCAACCTGTTGGGCCGGTTATGTTCCCAAGGACTTGGACAAGGGCAGGGCAGCGCCGCACCGGGCATAACTCCGGGACAGTGTCTGGGTTTGAGTGCTGGGGACTGTGAAACTGGACTGGGTGTGGGCCACATTCCACTAGTGCAAGAGCTGTCTGAACTGGAGACTCAAATCTCCGTCATCAAACAACAGCTGCAATCGGCGATGAGGAGGAAGAGAGAACTGGAAAAGTACCAATCGGAAAACCCGTTAGCAAACCAGACTCCACCTAGCCAAGTTACGGTGCCACAGTCCAATCAGCTCTCACAGTATCCACAATCCCACCAACAGACTAACCAACACCAAAACACACTACCAGAATTCTGAAACATTTTCCCAATTTGTCAAGAGCAAACTTCCCCTATGTGGTGGTCCCAGAAGAAGATGCACCCAAGGCATTTACAGACGAACAATGTTATGAAGCCCAGGAGGGCTCCAGAACGCTGGACTGAATTGGTGCATTTGGTCTCAATCAATACCAACAGAATCAATCGATCATTTCTTGACCTGTGAATTGCATTAAACGGGGAGTCGTGAACAGTACCGAGCACCAAGTCAGTCCTTCCTCGCTTGTTGCAATTTGTGGTGAGCTGTGTAAACCATTTCCCTTCCTTGCCTCTCATTACCTTCATTTTCTTTCATGTCAAGTCAAGTCAAGTCAAGTTTATTTGTATAGCCCTAAATCACAAGCAGTCTCAAAGGGCTTCACATAGACAATCAATCCCTTGCCTACTGCTTCCCTCTCTCTCTCTCTGGCGCCTTCCACCTCTAAGCCTCGCCTCTTCAAGGGAGCACATTTGCTTTGCAGTGGTGATAAGCCCCATCCCAGATATGAAGACCCATAGGTATTTAAGCCTAATGGGCCAAATCACCCGAGTCTTATGTTACAGCTCAGCCAAAGTTGCCATGACCTGAGCTTGAACCCAGCCATTAAGTCTTGGTGTCCCTTGGATCTTAATGAAACCTGATTTTGTTTACCAATGACTTCTTTGGGGTTATGAATCTATTGGTTTGGGTCTCGTTTTCTGGTCATCATCTCTTCGGTTTTTCTGCGATAAACTGAGTTTTCCACGTCTTCCTGCTGCAGCACACCTGATTCCAAATTTCACCTCATCAGCAAACTGCAGAAGCTTGAGAACGACCTTGATCATTTGAATCAGGTGTGTGAAGAAGGAAAACTCTCTCTAGGACCGAACATGTCTACCCCTTGCATTGGAGATCAGTTTTTTGTTCTGTCTTGCTAAGAAGAAGCTAGAAAAGTATCATAACATAAAACAGTCTAAATTTTTGAGTGCATTGTGAACATCTGACACATAAACCATCACACCACCTCTGACATATTTGTTTAACACTCACAACTGAAGTCGTCTCCCTGTAATGAAATCTGTTTCACAAGTTTGCTGTTCAACTTTTGAGTTCTGTCATTAAAGACTGACCTCTCTCGTTTGCACTTATAATGATCACAAATTATTTATCAAACAAGAGCACCCTCCACATTCACCATTTAAGCACCGGCTTCAAACGGCTGCATCGTTGCCAGTTCTTGTAATATTTATTTGTGAGTACCACTGAGATTCACCTACAGCTACGAATGCTTTTCAATCTTAAAAAAAAAATCCATTATAGTTTCAAACATCACCACCGGCAATATAACCAATATTTGGTCCTTGCACTATGCCTCACTTACATTGCTTGGAGAGAACGATATAGACAAAGGAGGCAGTCTGGGAAAAGCCAAGGACTGCGAGACACACACAAACAGGCTCTTATATTTCATCAGTGTGTCTAATGCGGTAAGCGCCGACTGTCACCGTTGAAATGAATACCTGAGCGAGCAGAAGTGCATTGGCACGGCACCCAGCTTTCTTTGTGAATCTGAGAGAGAGCGAGACAGAGTTCTGCTTTGTGCTGACGTGAATGTCACTAAGGTTGATAAGGCCGTGACAGAATGACTTAACTCAAAACAAAACAAAGTGTCAGGTCACCCATCTCGTGCTCCTACTAATACTTCTGTCTGAGGAACGTCGATTGGAAGAAGAAAACGTTGAATGCGGTCATGCAAAAGGAAAATAATGTCAAGGTTTGTTTGCTAGCAACAAGTCAATATTTTTGGGGGGACTCTACCGGATTGTGTTCCTTCAATGTCTTGTTCTTCTGCGCGGCATGCTATTAAGTTCAAAGTCTATCAGTGCTTCTCTTCAGGCTGGGAATTGGTCAACACATTTCCACGCGACAACACATTGCTCCTGCCGATATTTTCTCACTTTCCCGTTTATTTCAACTGAGCCAGCAATCTCTGACTCCTAAAACTTTAGAAAAATTCCCGCTATTAAGTTATGGACCATTAAAATTTTATTGACAGTAGTATTTTAAACAGAAACACCTTTTGAAGTCGATGCGCAATTTGTCTATGCGGGCCACATAAAATGATGTCGCGGTCCATATATGGCCCCCGGACCTTGAGTTTGACACCTTTGATCTAAATAATGTAAAACATGGTCAGGGGGAAAATACACTCAGGAGACTACATTGTTGCTACCGACTATTTAATTTGAGAACAATCCGAGAAAATAAAATATTATGCAGCATTTGAACTGAAAACATTTCTTTTCCAACATATGATAAAATGGCAAGTATCATCACAATGTTATCATTCAAATCATGAATATTTATAAAACATCTTGACTTCTCTCTTCATGCTGGGCGATTTCTTCCAATAGGAAATGGAGTCACAACATTGCATCACAATCCACTGGTGGGTGGGGGAGGGACACCTCAAGGAGGAAAGGTGAAGAAGGTCGTTAGCCTGGTTCACATTGTTAGCCGACCAAGGTCGTTAGCCTGCTTCACGTTGTTAGCTGGCCAGACCTTCGAGAAACCCTCCAAAACACATTTCTACAGTGTACAGACTATAATTTCATTTCGGAGCGGTCTGGCACAGGCTAGCTCAGCAGAACTTCTCTGAGAAGAAATTCCGAACAGCAAAACGATGAATCTGGATACACCGTGTAGCGTCTCACACATGGTTGATGTGTCTGACCGATACCGAAACACGTCGACGTTTACAGCAGGCATAAGGTCCAAAAGGATCGATTGACAAAAATCTTTACAAAATTTCGACCCGACACGGTCAATTCATATTCAGGCGTCATGAAAAGAAGAATTCTATCTCTTTCTTTTTTTTCTGTACAAATGACAAACATCACAGAATGACAACATCAACATTGCTACTTTTCCATAGCACATTTTCAGACTGAGGTGCGGACAGGACGGGGTAAACGGAGGGAAGTCACCTGACGGGATGTGATGCGACACAGGGGTGTGGGATACCCTCAGGCTGGGTTCGACAGCGATCGCTCATACAAAATGTGCAAAACACCCTCGTCCAATCAAAAACAGAATACCTGGGAGGAACATAAATGCCCCATGTTGCAATGAGTTGTTATCAAGAAAACAATCTGTGCTTGAGTTTGCTTTGTAATACCCATGCCCATTACAAACATGGTGGATTTGGTCCCCCCTGACACGGGAGGGGAGGAATGAACGAGACAAATATGTTTGGTTTTGGTAAGCAATCGGAGCCACGTGACATGCGTCCTTGTCATTGTGTCTGGAAGTGCTGCGGAGACGCAAACGTGACCCGGTGCTGCCCCCTTAGTCATGTGACCTCCGTCATTGATGCCGAGTGGTTCTGAAAATGGATGTGATAGCAGGAGGGTAAAAAAAGGGGAGGGGGGGATATTAAGGACAAGAAAAGGAATTGGGAGGAGTGTGGAAAGGGGTCGTGGTGAATGGAAAGAGGGAAAACATCATCAGGCAAGTGTCAGGAACGCTCCGGCTGAGCTTCTGTTAGCGTTTCATTCAGGGAGACGAGGACAAGGTGCATGCAAACATTCATGCCTGTGCTTTGTTGATGAGTCATTTGTAAAGAAAGAAAGAGAAAAAAAAGCCTTGAAGGAATTCTGCCAATTATGAAACAAACTTCGAGGTTGTACCTGTGCACTGAGGGTCTCCAGGGGACTCTCGACACGAGGGAAAGTCATCAGGGGGAGGCCGCGGTAATCTTCGCTCTTCTGTTTGGTCGTGGCACCGTGGACGCCTTTGAAGTTGTTCACCACGCACACGCCCTATCGCCCAGTCGACAATAAATATGGAACGAGGGGAACAAGTCAGCTCATACAAACTGTACGAGTCCACCGGAGAGTATTTAGAATGATTTTATACAAAATCTAATGGGTTTAGGGAGACTATGTTGGGTTGGGAATTTTGTAAACAGCTTGGCTAATTTGTAATGTTCTTAAAACAGTGCCATTGGTTAATAATAGGCCATATTCCCAAGCCATGTTTTTAATTACGGTAAAATCGAAAGTAATAAGCCCAAAGAAAGTTTGGTCCAGTTGTGGAGTGCGTTGTAGAAGAGTCATCAGTAAGTCTTCAACAATGTCATTTTGCTTAATTCATTTCAATATTTTACACATCTGAGGTTGTCAAAACCTTCTAGGATGAAGTTAAAATGAAAGAAAGGAAATTTGACATTTTTGTTATTTTAAACGCATAGTAGAAATCTCATAACCAAACTTGGTCTCAGAACATGAAGCAGAAAGCACCTTTGCTCCTCGGATAAGATACAAAAATGTCTCTTTGATTAGATCTGAACAAGAAAACCAATATTTTATAAACCCAAGCGGGTTTGGCGGTGTGATTCCAAACACTGTGTTTAATCTTAATCCTGATGCTCACTGACAGATTGTATCTGATCCTGCGCAAGAAAGCTCATTTGAAGTAAACTATCCAAACAGTGTTTTGTTTTAAAGCTCCCAAATAAAATGCGAGACAATCTTAGTACCAATTTGTTTTTCCTGTCATCCAGACTGAGCTGGATTTCTTATCCGGCAGCAACACGGACAATCCAATTTAAACATTGGACATTGCCACCAAGTCTGAACTAAATACCAGAAATTGGACAAGGAGCCCAATAAATTGCTAAAAATTCTTTACGATTAACTACAAGTGCGGCGTCCACTCGTATTGACAGCAGCAGAGGCAAATCAGCCTGATAGTTTTTGCAGCTGACAGACGGACGAACAAACAGACGGATGTGGGATAAAACCTTGGCAGAGGGAACAATCCAATCCCCTGATTAAAAGCACGCTCGGTGCCAGTAGGACTCCCGTTTCGCTAACGTGTCGTCAGTCTTCCCGCTATGTCTTCCCTCTTCTCTTCACCCGACAGCAATTACACCTAAGAAGCCTCTGAGACTGTGAAATAAATCGTTTTTAATTCGGACGGGGTTCCCTATGGGTCTCTTTGGTAGACCACCTCGATTTAAAACAATTGTGACCTTGACATAAAAATACATAGGATCAGATTTATTTGTTTTCATAGTCCTCACCAGAAAAAGTGCAACTGCTGATCCCAGTATGAATCCAGCCACCACGTCCGAACAATGGTTTCGGTACTCTGAAACCCGGTTGAGTCCGGTGAGGAAGGCTGAACAGAGAGTCCCGAGACAGAGGACAGGCTTGGCCAAGCGGCTAGACTTGGTTTTGATGGTACTGGTTATGTACATCTGGAAAAGGAAGATGGAGTTGATGTTAAACTCTGTTGCTAACCTCGGCAGAGTTTGCACGGAACCGTACCGAGACCACTAGAGTTTCCTACCAGATGCGTGTAGCTAGCAAAATATATTTTTAAAAAACAATCTGTCTGTTGAGTTTATCAAAGTGTTGACTAAGGCAACCAGTTTTGCTGGCTTTACTGTGTGTATGGTTTGTTATTTCCACAAATCCACGGCCTAATTCACATGACCAGATGTGACCAAGGTCATGTTTTGAAGCCAGACACTTTTTCAACAGCCTTTCAAGGACGTATTGCTGCGCCCACAACAACAAACACGTCTGTGGATTATTATTTTCTGTTTATCAAAACACACACTTCTATTCCCCTTTCACTTTGCCGCAGCTGAAAAGAATTTTGGTAAGCGGGAATACAAATAGATGGTTTCTCCGAAAATCCCTGCCTGTGCTTCTGTGAACAAATTGTGGTTGGGTATGAAATGAGTTTTTCCTAATACTTTGAATCTTTCATCCACTTTGAACTGGCGATGACATCATCAAAACTCACCGTCAGGTAAACAGCAGAGTAAACACTCAGCGAGGCGTCTTTGGACGGAAAAGATCGCCGGGCGTTCCCGACAATGACGGGATTTCCGGTACAAATGTTGCCGTTATTGATAAATTGGTGGTTCAAACGGCACTCGGTGCCGGTGTAGTTTGGTTTGCACACTGTCAGAAAGTACGGCGAGAGGCCGCCCGTGACCACCTGGCCGGCATTGACGAAGATGTCTGTGGCAAAGAGTCCGAATGCAAACACACCTACGGATGCACAAAGAATAACAATGTAAGAATTTGGGATCATACAAGCCTGTAAAAAAAGCACCACGCCGTATTACGTAATAGCAAATATGAGTTTAGTGTGAAATTGGGGCTGTGTTGGGGCCAAAATCATCATTTACAGTGCGGAAAAAAAACCGCCACTATTTCAACACCTTTACTTAATTAAAGCAATAACTCGAATGATATACACTCAAATAAATGTAGACGCTGTACCAGGATGTAACGGGAAGCCGACTGATGGCGGCCATTTTTATTTGTTGTTATTACAGGACGCATTAGCATAGGTTGTTAAATTATATATTTTGATTGGAGTTGGTTGCTGATTAGTTTTTTTTTTTGTTTCCACCTGTTCTCATCTACCTGTTGGTTTGTATCAAGAGCAATAAGCTCCGCCCAGTCACTCCTGCCTTGTCCAGGTATAGCTCGTTAACTCATCACTTGGCTTGTATTTAGGTCACTGTTTCAGTGTCACTTCCATTTGCTGAATTTGGCTGAATTTGTGTTTTTTGTTGTCCCTGTACTTTGTTTGCCTCTTGTTTTGCAAAATGCATTTTTATCTCCTACAAACTCAGGAAAACAAAAGTTTGAGTTGCATAGCAACAAACCTACAAATATTTGCTTAATGTGCATATTTGCATGGACATTTGCAGCCCAATCAATCTTAGCAGCGTCTGCATTGATTTCACTGTGAAATATGGCTGCTGATTAGCTATCTGGCTTGCATAGGCATGAAACGGCTGTGCTTTGTATTCTCATCTGCAACAGGGGGCAGCTGTTGCAACGCTTTGTCCAAACAGGGAAAATAGTCACTTTTCTAATTTGAGTATAAAAAAAAATACGAAAACAGCAACACTTATTTAGGTCAAGAAACAGACGCAGCTAAATGTGTGCTGCAAATTAATTGCAAGAAGCAAAGTGAACTCCAATGAACATTTTCTAAAGAAGGCTTGTAAAAGGCGGCCATTAAAGATTTTATTTAGTTTGCAGCTGGTATCGAATCCATCACTGCATCGACTGGCTTTGTGCCATCTTGGACAAATGCCCCATCTCATCATGCACGCAAAGGTCATGGAAATTTGACTTGCTTGATCACCGCGCGCTTCTTAAAATATTGCTTAGCTAATGTTAATTTTAAAATAACAAAATTTAAATATCACGGTTTTACCGATGAAGCGTATGACGCGACGAATAAGAGGATTGAGGTAACAACAGTCGCCAGTTACGATGGTTTTCTCCTGAGACAGGAGAGATTCCCTTGTCGATTTCATGGCGTACATGGACACCTCGCCGACGAAAATCTACAGACACACAAAAAGAAAAAGACACCTGTTATAATAATGACGGGAGATAACATTGAGCCCGTGGGTGGCTCTTGTGTACACAAGCAGTGTTTCTCAATGCGGTCTTTGCTGGGCTCTATTACAGCGGTGACATTTCATTACCTCTGATGGAAAAACTGCTGCTGGACACACTAAATGAAATTCCTACAGTGAGGCAAGCTGCTGTGTGTTTGTGTTCATAACAGACTCTGCTCTGACCCTCACAATGTCCTTCGTCAATATTTTTCTTGACTGGAACAAACTCCAAGGAATTTTGCCGACATGTTTGTTTGCGGTGTTAAACTATTGTACTCTGAAGGTGAGTTTTTTTGTGTTCTTTTTTTTCACCCCCCCCCCAAAAAAATTACCAAAAAATAGTGTAAAATTCCTCTTCAAATGCTGACAATGAATGTGATACGCCACCTACTGTCATGGATAAGCAATTGCACTTAATTTTATACGACCGTCCAATTGGAATACTGAAAACAGAGCTGAAAAACATCTTCATTTGTAACCTAATTAAAGAAATTAGATTACATTTTAAGACCAACAGAGTTTATATCACATCTATAGTCATCATTATGAAGAAGTGCCCTTACACCTGGAGCCATAAAATGCATCATGACATCAACATAGACTGTAATCGCTTTACATCTCCTGAATACCCCTAATTGGTGTTTATCCTAAAAACAGAAACGTGGGCCTGAACAAATTTTGCATGGCACACAGAATTAAACCAAATGACTCATTCGCATTCTGCCCCGACATAGAACGGAAGCAGCAGCAGCTTCATGTATCTTAATAACACTGGCGGAGTAATTAAGGGAAGCGCAGGGTCGCAATATCCTTGCGAGTCCATAAAACGCTTCACCTGTGAAATTCAAATGACGGATTGCAACTGCCCACCATATTCAGGCTGAGTCTTTACGTGTATGTCACCTTATTCACAAGCTAAGTATGGCACGTCGATGAAAAACCACAACTGATGAATGTTGCCTTTCTTTTCCATCATAAGATGCTGCCAAACAGCAGATTCATTGTGACCACCAAACAAATCAGCTGAACTGTTACCACGCAAATATCATCCATCCTTTACTTAGCCTGCGCAGGGCTAGCGTCCCAAAAAAACCAAAAGTGGAATGCAATTCAAAATGATCAAAGCATAAAATGATTTCGGTATCCGCCGATGCCACAGATCAATTCCGAGCTCTATTTGTTTTCTTGCACCGCAGCGTTTTTGCATAATCTTGTCTTCGAGCAAGCTAATGCCCAAACTGTGAAACAAATATGCCTCCCTTCAAGGAGGAAACAAATAACTCAAGACATAAATCAGTTATGCAGTAAGGCACTTTTTTTTTTCTCTCTCTCATTTTTGCAGAGGGATCTCACCGCACTCAACTGGACAACTTTGAACAATATGACTTTCAATATTCAATTGCTAATGGCTAGCTCACTGTGCCGCTAATTCTAATCGGTTTGCTTTTAAATGAAAACAAACACAGCGACACCAACCACTTTTTCAACCTCATGGGCTTTTAAAAGTTCTAATCTCTCCTCCAATAGCAATTTTTAGCATGCATTCATACATTATTCAAACTACTACTCCAATTGAAATTGATTTATGGCTAGTGAGCAATTGATCAGGTGGTTCAACAGAATTGCTCTGATTCTAATTCGGGGGTAATGTCGAACCACTCATTGCAATTTAGAATTCACAAATTGCTTAAAATATATCTCAATTTCGTGAAAATACTGGAATTGTGCATGCCAGGCCAGACAGTAGTTGACATTTTCGAAAGAAGCACAAGGACAACTGCCCTTGTCCAGGGAAAAAGAATGAGAGAAATACTGCCCTCTGGCGGTGTGAATGAATACTTGAATTTATGAATTTAGTCCCACTTTCAACTAATGAAATAAATCAAAATTTAAATGCAGATGTATTCAAAAAGCCAACTAAATTCTCGTGACAACATGGTTTGGGTTCTTCCTTCGGAAAAGAGACAGCATCCATTGCAGGCTACATGTTAATTGGCCAACATCCCAGCCTTGACATCATTAATTCTGATTGGCTGCTCTCGCGCTTATTTACGCATGAGAAGACTTCGGAACAATTTGGAGAGTCAACTGTAACACCTGACAAAGCACTCTCAGAGGGCACAATTAAAAAAAAGTGGAAAAAAATACATGTGTGTACAAGGTAAAACGGGAAGTGATGAGGAGTGTTAAACCCAAGCTGACGCAGCACGTCACGGAGATGAAGCATGACCAGGGACAAGCAGCTAAAAGGATTTACACGGTTAGGAATACGTTTATGTAAATATTCAAAGGAAAAATGAAATTAGGGGGAAGAGGGAAAAACTAATCCAAATGCATCAGATAGAGATGCTAAATATAACATGACTAGAGAGCCGATTGTTGGCATCCTATCAGAGTGGAAGGCCTGATGGCAAATTGCATGCAGCTCAATTTGAGACATAAAAACAGATGCCAATAAATTACCATATCATTTTTAGATTTTGTTTTTGGATATGACAGAGTCATTAGTTGATCAGGCCTATCTTAACTTGTGTTTAACCCAATATGACATTATGATGAATACCTAATACTCTAATTGGAATTAACAAGTGACAGCAAGGAGCAACACTGACACCTATCGGCAGAGCTATATCACTTTTTTTCAAGGCATTTGAATGAGGCAAATAGGTTTCATTCGGAAATATCATTACATTGAATGAAGCTGCTTGAGAGAAGTTGGACTTTTTTCACAATGGTCAGCAAGGCTTTCTGATGTCATCCGGATGTCCATATTCGTTACAAGACGTTAATTTCTAATCTCAGTAAATCTCATTTCTACCGGTGTGAAAGAATTAAAGCTGCATGAAAATGTTACTTTGGCATTTTGGCTTTTTTATGGTAAGAATAATAACTGATCCAGGCACTTTTTGTCCAGAGTTTCAATGCTTCGGTATTGGTTTTTACATGATTTGCCCTCAACTGGCAGCAGAGGGCACTGTTTCATTCATTATCGATTTTGGGCACGTTTCAAAATGAAAATTAAGGAAAATAAAAGGAACAAGTGCGATTAAAAAAAAAAAAAAAGGATGGATAACTGCATGCGGTAAACCAAACTAGCGTTTTCCTTCACTGAAGCAGTTTTACTCACAATAGCGGTTGGAGCAGCGGCTACCACACAGTACAAGATGAGGGGGGGTACAAAGCTGGCCTCCTCCGTCCCGGGGTACGGCTTCATCAGCTCGGCGTCGTTACAGAAGAAACCCTGCACGTGCACGCTGAAAAGATCCGTGCACTCCATATAGTAGGCCAGCAACACCGTACCTGACATGATGACCAGCTGGAAGAAGAACATGTTGCAGGACTTAAGAATTGTTCATAGTTGCCATTTCAAGAAAAGTTCAAAGTGAATTCGAGGCTTTCGGCTCCTCGGCTGCGCTTGTCTGGCAGCTTTTCACACAAAACATGCACAGAAACAGTCTCTGTCTCGCTCTCTCTCTCTTTCGCTCTCCTCCTACTGCACCCCCTCGTCCTTTTCATCCCTCCAACGTGAAGCTTTTGTCTCTGCTCTTTTACCCCACTCTTTCCAGAATTTAGCTGAAGGCATGTTTGCTTCTTTTTATAAAATATGGTATATTTAGCCCGCGATGACGAAGCCAGGCTACAATGCAAAACAGAAAGCGTATTGAAACCTTTTTAAGTGGTTCTGTGAATATTTTTTCCACATTTGTATTCTTCACTCACTAATGCGCCCAAGATCTGTTGCGTTTTTTTTAGCCAAAGGAGTCTGATGAGGTTGTGTTTGAAGGATCTGAAGGTCCCGAAAATATAAATACATGTAGAAATATCTGTCATTTGTGCTTTTATAGACTTTGCATTTTAATTTTAGAGCTAAATACCTGTAATACCGGTCTTGAACACTTGGTGTCGCTAAATTACCTCTGAAGTATGTTTTAATGAAGGCCTTCATTTTAGCCAGAGCTACCGAGCTATTAAATATTTAGTGCTATTGATCATTATGTGAGAGTCATGAAAATATGAAATTAATTTATTCAATCATACACTCAACTTTGGTCTGCACTTGAGTCAAATTGAATTACTGGTTTTTTTCCCAAGTATTTAATATTATAGCAGGTATGTTCCAATTTATATTCCATCTAGACAAGGGTCCCTCTCTGTGAAATTTGTTGGCTCCATTATATGTGCTTCTCCGCTTCCAGCCAGCATCATGCCACCTCAACTGTGAGAAGGGCAGACTGATGGCACTGGCGCTCATAAAACCAAGCTACAAAGTTAATGCAGTAAAGCGGCCTACCTTGAAGGGCAAACTTGACCGACTACACTGGCGTTAAGTCGTTTGTGGTCCGTGAGCAGAATTAAAATGGACATATTATACTTTTTTTCCCTCAATATAAAACATTTTCAAGTTTGTTTTTTTTTAATGTCTCTGAAACCTCACTTTTATCCGAATACGTCATGAAATGATTAACCACCAGGAGGCAGTATAATGTAATAGTTACACGCTACATAGAGAAGGTATCAGCTCTTCAGTATGGAAGTAATGTCAGTCAGGATAAAGAATGTATGCCTTTGAGTACTGTTGCATATATATTACCAGTCTACGTGTGTTGCGTCACCTTTTGTGTTCAAGTTGTGTTCGTCCTCAATTAACCTCCCATGCCTGTCTTGAGGGAAGGGAAGAAGCAGCTGTGGAAAGCCACGCAAGCAAGGGGACAACACGCAAGAAGAGACACCAAGGTGTGCCTGCTGGTTCCGGGATTGTCAAATGCAATCAGCAGACTAAATGCATGACCTGATTTAGAACCGACAGCAAGTAATGGAAATGAACTTATAGTCACTTTCCAAACATGAATGCTCAACACAAATACAACGTAGGCGCCGGTTGATTTGAATAATTTATCGGCTGTAATGCATTTTCAGAGCTTACCGAGGGAAATGCCACATGCATGCAAAAAATGAAATCAGTTCCTTTTTCGTCAATATATCAGTGATTGATGATCAGTGATATCAATATCACCATAGCTATGAATATTTTGTCCCTTTCCCAGGAAAGCCAAATTGTATTGTTACATAAGCGCACCCAAAGGGAAGTTCAGCTTCCATCTGCTTCACTACAACTGTTCCTTTAATTAATTTACTCCCTCTTCCTTCCAGCTCACTTCGTTACACCTTACTCATCCTGCTTACTTTCATCCCACCTCTCTTGTGATTCTCAATAGAATTTCTATGCCTCTTTTGTCTTGTATTATTTTTCAGCAAAAAGGTAATGGCGAAACTAACATGGGCTTGGGGTTCATGAAAGGAAGGTTGTGACAAATGGCCATAAATTGTCAACACTGCCTCTGGGGTAAAACTTTACAAGCCAGCTGCTCCACTCTGGTTTCATGTCTTGATCATGTGACATGAAAAAAACCCAGTCTCTATGTATTTGTGTCACATACATCGAGTATAATCTTCCAGTGGAGGTTTCACCAATTAAGTCAGCTGTGTTCACACCCACAACGGCGCAGAAGAGGCTTGTTTTTTAACTGCACCGAGCAGTTAAATATAATATAAATATACTACCCAAGAGTCTTGATTTAAAGGTCTTGTGTGTCTTACAAGCACTCAACCAGTAACCGTTTTTTTAAGCACCTGTCTGACGTGAATATTTGTATTTATTTCCGTGTCAACAGTGAATAATTCAGAGCTTTTGGCAGGCCTTCCCACCACCACTATGTTAATTGGCGGATGTTGTCATCAACACAATTAACAGTCACTTATTGACCCTCTTGCAATCAAATACCCTCATTAAGCTAATTGGGTGGTGATTAGCAATGTCCAAATGAACGGCACGGCACACCGACTTCAAGCCAAGATACTTGAAAGCTGCAATCTGAGCAAATTGTTGTACGATGAAGTCAAGCTGTGAAACAGACAACACAACAACATTTTATAGAGGCAACAGTGCTTCAAATGCGTCTGTGCTCACTTTTTAATGTCAACGCAAGCTGCCGAGCAATGTCACACATGGTTTGACTCAATCTGGTCTGCAATTGGATTGAAACGATAGCCCCCACTGTAATCTTTTAGCGCTACAACTCCAGAACAATTGAGTTGAATTCAATTAAAAGAACTTAAAATTATCTATAAAGAATGAATACAGTACATTTTATGTTATAAAATGAAAACTCCCCAATTTGTTTCTTTGATACACTAAAAAAATGATGCCGGGTCAATGTGACCCAACCGCAAAAATTAACTCATTCGCTGCCGTTGACGGCTATAGTTGTCAAAGATTCGTTTTTAACATTGCTGCAGAATGTTTTGGTGTACATTTGATACATGATCCATTTTATTTAGACCCTTTGCTTGCTGTAAGGGGAGGTTGAAAAGAGATGCAGATCTGTCATGTGATTCTTACATAACAAGCGCAAAGGGATGAGGCTGCCCTGAATGCAAGGTGAAGCTCTGAGGCGCAGAAGAGAAATTAAAATACACACGAGATGCGTAGGGAGGACCGTCCCGTCCGAAAGTGACAAGTCAGTCGAGGTGAAAGCACGAGGGTGGAATGGTAATGCCACACCAAATTCTGGAGGATTTTTCTCCGGGAAATGTGTATGTAAGTACTATTCGGTGCTGATTTAAGACAGTCGGCTACAAGGTAATTAAATATGGAGGATGGCACACGCGTTTTGCTTCGCACTCATCCCGACACTTCACGCTCCATTTAGACATTTAAAATCAACCAGACAAGGTCATTTTGCTAATGGTTAAAATATCTCACATAAAATCCATTCCCAGATTTTCATCGTCGGCACTCGGGGCAATTTCTCACCTCCACAAAGATGAAACATGGAATGATGGAGTAGCTACGCAGGATGTGGTTGGATGCCATCTTGTCTCCCCCTCCAGGAGACTTCTCCTCTCAGGATTCACCTCACTCTGAAAAAAGACATCACGGGTCAATGCTAATCTTATAACCCAGTCAGATATTCACCAGTAAGTTTATTTTATTAGGAGTCAAAAATCTGAATTGATTGATTTACATATTATTGTGTCTATGAAATGTAAACAGATACGAACGGTGACCTTGGAACATTTGAAGAGGCCTACCCAAACATCTGCCCGCTAACATTTGAGCCGCTTCTCCTTGGCCCCGTTGGCACAAAAGAACAAACAGAGCAGCTCAAATGTCCTTTCAACTCAACTCATTTCCGTATGGGGACTCTCAACAGCTGCGAGATGTCGTCTCGCAACCGTGCCTGAGTTGACCCACGGGGTCATCAACGTGGGTCACTTCCCATGATAGGATGAGGACCCCCATCGTCAAACAAAAAGGGAATAAATTCCACACTTGACTTGATATATGTAGCAAACAGGCATATTTTGGAAATGACTTCTAGTTTTGTTGAGATATGGAACCTGAAAAATGACAATATAAACCCAGCTGCTTCTGAACTGTTTTTTTTTCCTCTCCGTATCATATTTCCAAACAGAGCAGAAAACATTAGCGCATAGAAGTACCCTAAGCAGAAAACAAAAATACTGAAAAGTGTCATCTCGGCATTGTTTCATTTCCATTCCCGCAGCCAAAGGAATTATGTAATGCCTGTCAGAGATATTTTTTTGAGCTTCTTTTTAAGAGTACCAGGTTTGTTGCTAACCTACTTAGAAAGGAAAGTGTTGCTCTTTCTGCATATGCTTGAATTTTCTTGACGGCCATTTTCCTCTTCAAAACACAACTTCAATCTTTTTGCCACTAATAAATGATCCAAAAATATACACAAGCCTTTCTCTGTGTTGTTGAATACTATTTAGTCGCAAACAATATACAACACGCTATTGCACCCCCCTCCGAAATTGAGTCATTAGATGAGGCAAGACACAGCGGTGATGATGATGAGCCTTAATCAGTCCCTAAGCGCTTGTCCCTTCTCATTGCAAGACTAAAATCAGCAATCTCACGCTGAGACTGGATGGCGGCAGCAATCTGACCGTCACTCTCGCATCTGTCCCGATGCCTCATTCAGCCAAAGCAAGTATCGAGGACACAAACATCTGCTGATGTCAGTCTACCAAACACTCGTAGTGACAAAACATCGCCGTATGATAAGTGAAGAACCAGGTGTCGTTTCTTCCGAGCCATCTCCCGGTTGGCTAAAACATGAAGCATTCGTCTCGTGTAAATTGAACTGCACTCTGCAAATTCTTGGAAAACATTCATTGGATCCGTCTCGGCGCACTTCAACGGCGTAATCGGCCTCTGGTGGCTCACTGTCTGTTTGGATTACGGCAGGTAGGAGTAGAAATGCCTCTTCTGCTTTGGGAAAATTTTGCCCCACCTCATTTGAATGTACCCAAATGCTATCATATAATATGACATCATGTAAAAATTCAAAATATTATTTTTGGACGTCAAAATGAGTTCACATTTGGGAAAAGCAAGACCAAGTTGTTTCTAAGTATGAACGTGGCTCTTCACCACATTGATATATTTCTTCTACGCCTCGACGAAGCTTCGGGACTAAAAGCGAGAGCCCTTTTTCTTGAAATTGCTGAGGCTGAAAGGTGCTCAGACAGTCGCTGCCAAAGGCGAACTCATCAAACTCACAGGCTCCAGACCCTGTCACGTTTCATCAGCTTCGTCCTCTTGGCTCAGCCAAGCTGCGATGATTTTGTCAAAACGTCTCCATGAGCAAGATTTGGCAAAAGGTGACTGTGAAATATGGAAGTGAAATCTAAAAAAAAATTAATAATCTATAAAAATAATAAATAGAGCTGAATGGTAATATTGAATGTTATTATTTATTTCTTTATTTATTCATTCATTTATTTTTAGCTCTCCATGCATCTCTGCCTAGTACTTGTTGACTGTGATGTTGCGTACAACCTCTCCGCACCCAAATTGAAAAACCACCACTGGCTAATCTCACTAGTGCTAAAAATAAAGCTATCTTGTGAGACAGAGATGTTTTCTTCTGCAGGCTATACATTGAACATGAAATAATTCCACATGAAAGAAATGTCCACAAGTCCTTTTGCACTCCTCATTTGCACTTCACACACTCTTACGCAGATAGAACTGTCCCATGGCTGCCTCTCTTGCCAATGGAGCATCTTTGCCGCTATAAATAGAATCTTTCATTCCTCCCCTGTGCTTCTCTGAGCTTGATTCATGTTTGAGTGTTCTGCCTTTTCTCACGCCATAAGCCCAAAAAAAAAAAAAAAGTTTGTGTGTGTTTTTGTAAAGCGCTGACTCCCAAGTGGACATTTTTATTTATTTCTGCATATCTGTGCAAATCGAGATTCGACCACTGCTGAAAATGCAAAAAGTGGCAACCGTATTTGCGTTCTAATTAGTCCCACTCGAGAAAGCATAGAAACTCAAACTTTGTGGCATGTGCAGTCAAAAAAATAGGAAGGGGGTTCTCCTGCATAGCCAAAATGATTACTGATAAACAGCTGCAGGTAGTGCTGCATAATATCTGAATAAAATAAAAATGGGCGAGCCGGGCGGGGTGCATTTCCTCAAGCAGTCTTTAAGTCCACTTATTTATGTCCTTCCTCGGTGGAAGCGGATTTTTCACAATCTGCCCTGGAACTGATCTAAGGAAGATCAATCAAAGTCTCAACACAACCACCGCAAAACTTATATCCCCAACTTTCACTCTTTGTTGTCTTCTCAAACAGGACAAAAAAAAAATCCTAATGTGTTCCTTCCTTTCGTAAAAAAGGAGGGGGTGGGGGTGGGGGAGTTGTACCTCACCTTTACGGTCCATCAATCCCTTGAGGGATCACTGACAGATCTATGACCCAATCATCAAAACTCCACTGCCCAAATCGCTCTGCCAACCCCCACGCGCACCCGGAGAGGTAATCAAATACCCGCTATCACTAAATCATTTTTTGTGCGCTCGTGTGTAATAAAATGTGTGTATGATCAATAACCAGCCTCTGTGAGGTCAAAAGTCACTCCTTCCTGCAGTCTCACTACGTCTGATGTTTTAAGAAACTCAATGTTGAAGCTTAAAATTGGTATTGCAACTGTAGTTATTGCAATTTTGCATTTTTTTAAAATCAATAAGAAATAAGTTTTGAAGTGTAGATGTCACAATGTTTACTGTATTTTTATTATTAATTTTTCCTTATTTTTTTACTCTTATTCAGTGCAAATGTTTAGTTTTTCTTTTCAGTGCTCTTCTAATAGGCTAGATCATTATAATTATCAACTTTTATCATCTCCTAAAGTCAAAATCCTGAGGCAATACAATGCATAAATTGGCATCATCGTGGGAAAACACATGTGCGTCACACAAATGTGAAAATCCAATCAAGAGGATGCCGTTCCTCCACATTCTAATCAGCTCTTGAATAAAGAACACTTGAAGCTGTGAAGCTGCAAACGAGGGTGATGCCCTGAATGAATTCCAAGGTTACGTCTCATGGATTCATCTTAACAAGCGTGAGATTTCAGCCATTGAGTGATCCGAGAGGCATCAACTGCGCCTTGAGTCCACAAAGGGGGGCTGTGTTTGTGGAAAGGGGGGATAGAGAGAAGAAAGGGGGGGGGGGGGGATAGCCTCTATAGTCTTGGGGGGCGGGGAAAAGAATCACATTATATTTCTTAATCTGCATTTTGTTGCGTAAAAAAAGGCGACAAGCGTGCGTGAGTGAGGGACGCGCGCATATAAGGCGCACGTCAGTCTAAACACTATAAGTGTTTACAGGGCGTGTTTTTTTTTTTAGGGCACGCATCCACTGTTGCTGATGGAGAGACAGGTGTCTTCCTCTTAAATACCAACACAAGCAATCATTTGGAAAAAAAAAAAATCTTCCACGCACATGCCGAAAGCGGTTTTTACGCATTGAAGCGTTTTCATCGTAACCCAAACGAGACCCTCCTCGCGTTTCATGCCACAACTTGCCTGGGTTACAGACAATAGCGCCACACCAACGCTTCTGTGTTTGTGTGTGCGTGTGCGTATTTCTCCCCCCACAGCAGCACCCACGACACCACGCACGCACGCGCGCGCACGCGCGCCTTACCGCGATGGGATGGAGCGATATTCCAGAAAAAAGGCGAATCCATGAAAGAAGGCGAAGGTGTGAAAAGCACTCCTATATTGCTGCTGCTGCTGCTACTCCAACTACTACGATTCCACGGGCTGCTCTGCATGGATGTGAGGGGCATCACGCGGCGTGGATGAGGACGGATGCTGTGCTTTGTCGGAGGGCGGGGACAAGACGTGCAATGGGCTCTAGTGGAGCGTGTTTAACTCGCTGGAGGGACCTTGTGTTCCGTGCAAGTAGGCTGTCTCGTCTGCCTATTCCCAGTCTGGCTGCCCTTTACAACCCCCTCACAAGAATCCTTGTATTTTATTCCATTGGGGTTTGTCCTTATCCATGTGGGTTCGCATAGTCAATGAGGCGTGGACTTCGTGATTTGCCCCAAAATGACAAGATTAAATTGATTTATTAAATGCATGAAGATTAAGTTTAATTGCAGGCCAAAACTAAGAAGTTTGAACAGGTGGAATATCTCTGACCAGGGGCGTTTCTAGCCCATTTTTGAATGAGGCGGGGGGGGGGGCTTTCAAACACCCCTTAATTGAATCCAAGCCTCACTGAAATTTTGAATAAATCAATAAATTTATATTTATTTATTAAGATATGAGAAATCTTTTGTGACCGTCAGAACTGGGGTGGGATAGACACATGCAGATTGACGCGAATCGTTACAAGAATCAAGTGAAGGAAACATTGGTGTGTTCAGTGATCTAGATTCTAGATGGTACGCCACATTACACTCTGTCCTCTGTCTACCCCTCTTCAGTCTTCGGTATTTTTTTTTTTTTCCTACCCAGCTCACTTCTTGGAGGCCTCCTGTCAAATGAAGCAAACAAAACAGTTTGGAAGGGAAGTAAAAACATGACGTTTCTCATCTGTGCATTCAAATTGGTTTGAATTGTGGAGATTGGCTACCAAAGATAATAATTCAATGTGTTATTTACGCCTAGATCTTTTTTTATAATATACTTTCACTTCCATGGCGAAATCATTCCGCATTATTTGCAAATGTTTTGATGGCACCCTCCA
The DNA here is from genome assembly GCF_054491065.1 of Syngnathus leptorhynchus. Taxonomy (NCBI): domain Eukaryota; kingdom Metazoa; phylum Chordata; class Actinopteri; order Syngnathiformes; family Syngnathidae; genus Syngnathus; species Syngnathus leptorhynchus. Next base: position 8,811,511 of record NC_141206.1, on the reverse strand, counting down.
AAGAAGCCATTTTATTCCAATGGCCCCATGATGCATTATTCTTTCTGTATAAGAGATGAGCGATTGTGCAAGATAGCTTGAAGACTGTCCAAATAACTCAGCAGGTATCAAGATAAATATGGTTAAATCTTACTTTTTTTGGATCTTCCTTTCCAAAATAACAAAGGTCATCCACACTCACGGAAGACTTGTTTTAAAGAGAAAGGTCACATGGGTGCTAACCAAACAGATGACTGAGTCAACTATGCAAATTCAGTGCATTGATGAAACAGATGATTTTTTTTTTTTTCTTCTGGTGTTTTTGTTTGCTCAGAATCCCCCCCGGGGGATTATGCAATATGTTGTAATGTACTTCCACACAGAAATATCAGCTTACACCTCGTCTCGGAGTTTGTCATGACGTATACGCTGCAAGCTTGGCTTTAGTCTTTTAATCTGCGAGCAAACCTTCACTCAGACTCAACAAGCTTTGTGTAGACTTTCACTAATAAGATGGCGTATAACAAAACACGGCGAGAGAGGGCAGAGGTGAATGCAAATGAACGGCGCATGAATAATATGATCCGGTAAATCACTTGTGGAGCTAGAAAGAATTGAAATATGGAGATGGTGTTTTAGGACTTAGATGAAGGACAGTATATTTATTACCTAGAGGGAATTTTTAAATCTATGTGAAGATGAGCTTCTATCATCTTAGTGAAGGAATTTGGCAGTTGCGCGACCGCCATGTTCATCGGGGCTTTACGAGTGTCCGTGGTCTCATTATTGGAGAGGCGTATTGATCAGTGTTTGGTTTCCAAGAAGTCTCCTAAACTTGTGAGCTCCACGTTTCCATGGTGATGGAGCAGACTGCCCGTGAAGCGCCGGCCTTGGTTGCGATCAGCGTTCCTGGAGAGACTTTGCAAAGGCAAATATACAATATTGTGAATTTCATGCAGCATGATGATAGGAATGTTTTTTTTATTATTATTATTCCACTTTGAATTAAGAAGTCATGTTTTCAGTTATTGTTCTTCTTCTGAAGTAAATTCACAAATTATGAAAAAAAAAATGTATTGCTTCACATTTTTCGTGGGAGTCGTGATGATCTGCGGCTATAAATAACTGGACCGCACGGTTGCCCCAGCAACCAACAAACTGATGCCAGTGGTGGGAATGCTCAGCTCCTTCAGAGAACTACATTGAGCAAATGGACAGGCAGTGACAAAAAACAGAATGAAAGCAAGGGAGATGCAAAACAACCAAGGTTTATGAAAACAATGTTGAAGTTATTCTTGGAGGACTTTCTCAGGTGTCAACATAAAAGTACAGCATTTCCTGTCTAAAAAATAGATTTTTTTACCCCACACACTCTAAGGGAATTTATTTTCTATTTATTTATTTTTAAATAAAATAAAATAAATCCAAAATAAAATAAATGATAAATGATAATTTTTTTTTTTTCCAGCAAGATTTTCCTGTCAATAGACCGCAGCAGATGCCACATGTGACCTCTTGCCTGCATCTGCCTCCCACCATCATCTTCATGCAGCAGCCATCCTCTTTGACACGTAGCATAACCTAGCCCTGTGTGTTGAGACACTCATACTGACATAAAGCTTAACGCGATCACAGGGAGAAACGGGAGTAGGTCATCGCTGGGATGCAAAGGATGCAATTAAGGGGCGGGGATTGGGAAATGAGTGTGGGAAGGGTTAAAGGTGAGGTGAAAGGTGCATCGAGGAGGACAGAAAATGATGGCAAAGCACACAGCAGTGATGTTCGGGGAGGAGGTGGGGTTAGGTAGATTTCGGTGGTTGCTATGGTAGCAGCAATAACATTAGCAACCATTGTAGGCCATTTATTTTTGAATTATTTGGAAAAATGTGTCAATTCTGAGAAGACGTGTAAATGGGAGTGAATGAGTTGCATTTTTTGAACATAAGGATTTTTTTTTTTTGTGTCCAAATACAGGCTGACAGCATATTTTGAGGATAAAATCAAATGACACTCAAAATCTCTCGGGACTCTGCTTGCATAGGACATACGGACAAAGGTGAGCATGGCAGCCTATTTATGTGATTAAATCAGCGATGAAGGTGGAGGCGACATTCATCTCTGTTAATGACCGGGAGGGCTAAATGCTTATGGAGGCAACGTGACTCAACACACAGAGAAGAGAGAAAGACTTGCTCAAGGCAGTAAAGTGTCCAACAGAGAATGATACAAACCGAAGTTCTTCTATTTGCAAGTGGAAGTAAACATCAATGATTTCAACCAACACATTACCAAATAACAGATTTTGGTATTCCAGGAAAAATACGGTGTCGAAAATGAATAATAAAAAATGACAAGCGTGTTTGCTTCTTTTTTTGCTTCTCCCTCTACAAGCTTGCTCTTAGATCTCACCGCTCTCACTTTGTGATTTTGTCTCCTCTCCTACCTCAAAGCGCTTTTATAGGTCAGTGAGCACAGCGTAGCCGGGAATGTAAATGCAAATGCAACGGCTACTCGTTCTGCGCACAACTGCAAATACTCGCAGGGAAGAGAGTCGAACCAAATGATAATAGGTGATAAATCATGTTTAGAAAAAGGCTTGCATTTTATGAGTTGTGTGTTATTAATACTCGAAAGGTCGGCGATGTCTCATCAGAACAACTTGGTCGTTATTTATGTTGGATAATAGTGTAAACCATACGGACCAACCCGACATGAAAAATATCTTGATTCAATTCATGTGAGTCATGAATGTCACACTTAAATAAGAAAAATTCTACTTACATCCAAATGAATGCTCAGCCGAATATTTGTTTTAGTTGTTGTTCGAACTTACTCTTGAAGTTGCGCTAATTAATGTCTCGTCCAAGGCTTTGCTGTTTGTCGCTAAATTGCTCAGTGGAAAACAAAACTTTCAAGGATGTTACTTTCCACAAAAAAAGAAGAAAAAGACATTAACTCATTCACTACCATTGACGGATATAGACGTCAAAAATCCATATTTATGAATTTACTGATCAATAATCTTGGCACTTTCCAATTCTGCAATCTTGACCACAACTTGATCGGGTTACTATTAGTTGGCCTTTAGCAGCAATTGATGAATGCTTCAAACCAAGATCCTAATTTTGGTGAGCACACATAATCAGACACACACACACACACATTAAATCAGACAAACTGACATGCACACACAATGTCCCTGGGGAATCGTATCAATGTCAGTAAAAATGGCTCAGACCAATCAAAGTGCTTAGTTAAAAAAAACCATAACAATGACCCTTGTGCGGAGAAACCCGCATCAGCCCAACTCACAAGTGTGTTGTTTTCTCTGGGCGTGTGTGTGTGTGTACGTGTGCGCACTGCTCTCCATTTTAATGGCAATTCCGACAGAGCCTTTCCCATCTCCTCATCACCATGGCAACCAAGCGGGTAAGCGGCCACGTTTGTCCCGGGGGCCTTGGCCTTCTTTTGCGTGCCACAACTACACGCACACATTCCAGGATACACACACTTAGCCCCACTAGACCTGCAGAAATCCCAATTATTTATATCTTCAATTGCAAAATAAACATTTATCGTCACACACGCACACACATGCGGGTTCATACTGTATGCACTCATAGCCCCTTCAACCTCAGTGCTCCCTAAAATGATTCAATCCTCCCCCTCCTCCAAAGCAGTGTTTGGGATTTCTGAGTCACTCGCTTCAAGGGCCTTCCCAGCTCTTCCGTCTTTATCAGGAATCCCTTATATGCCAGCCTAATTCAGCTTTTGGCATGCATTTGTAAGTTGTTGTCCAATTTGGCTGGCGGAGCCCAGAATTAAATATTAAAATGTATTTTTTCTGATGTTTTGTCTCTATAGATGCAGAAAAGCATTCGGATGGTCATGATGAGTAATCAGTGTCTGCTGAAATTTTGACTTGGCCTCATCTCACCTCAAACAAAAAAAAAGAAAAGCTTTACCCAAAAGATTTAAACAGCCGTACAAAAACAATTGCTGAGGTTGACAAAATGGCACCAAGTTGTTTAATCTTTTATTTGTTTCAATGACTTTGCACGAGGAATGTCATCACTCTCGATCTTCTCCGGAATTCTTCCCGGGATGTCACTGAATTTTTCATCAGCACATATTTGTACGGTTGAAGTCGGTCGCACGGCTCCACTGCTTGTTGGAAGTTTGAATTTGTTGAGATAAACGGCCTTTGGTGAGGACAAAGCTCCACACCGGCATGCCGCTGACAACTTGTTGTGAAGGCTCAAAGCATTCACGCATATATTGACACAGTATGGATGTATGTATATTTATCTATTTATTTATAATCATTTCGGTTGTAGCTGTGGTAGTTTTCATGAGTTTAATTTTACATGGACATGAAATTCTGAAAGACAGCGTCCTCTAACGTTTTTTTCTGGTGGTGCAAGCTCTTTCAATATCTACTTTTTTTTTTTTTAATGACTATGTATTGATTCTATATCGGAACGTGAACTGTGGTGGAGTGTGTTGTCTCGTCAAATTACTATTGATGATCATCATGAGGTATCATTGACATGATCAGAGTTCTCCTCATATGAATAAATAACATTAGATCATGATTACAGATATATAATGAATTTGAGCAAATTTGTAATTTTGCAACTAGGAATCAATCTGGTAGCCCTTTAAATCAATTATATGACTTCAGGGTTTGTCTCGTTCGAGTATACAATAATCCACAAGAGAGCAGTGTTCTCCATTCTTCACTACTATTGAATTCACTAACATGCAGTTTTGCTGTCCTACTGAGACGTTTTCAAAGTTAAATCAAAACAATAAAAAAAAAATCATTTTAAATACAATACATGTTGCTTTACATTCAAGTAACTTGACATCCAGTTATTTGTTATTAAGTTATTTGTGAGCATTGGTGACTAAATTTCATCTGTTCAAACTCAGAATGAAATGCTTTGTATTTCAATACATCCTTAAATACTTCACAACGCGAAAGCATTCAATCTTCTTTGCGGTATGCATCAAAAAAAAAAATTCATACCAACACGGCAGCTCCAAGTATGATGAATGCACTTTGTAAATCTACTGCAGATTATGTGTGTCCGTTTTCAATGTGGGCACATTCAATATTTCCTGTCGCCTGAAGATGTCCATGTGCAATTATTTTGTAGCTGCTACTGGATGGGATGCACAATAATAAACTCATATGTTGATATACATTTGAAAGCAAAATATTCATCTTGCAGGTTTTTAATCTCCAAGTGACCCTGCTTTCTCTCTCTCATACACACACATGCGCACACACAGGATGCTCCCCTCCATCCCTTCTCGGGCAGGGCGATGCGGGGATGCGGGAGCTGCGGCAGCTTCGCCGACAGATAGCGTGATAGACACTCACTAAAAAGACACGAGGAGAAGGAGGAGAGGAGGAGGAGGACGGCGGCGGCGGATAGGAGAGGGAGAAAGAGTGGGGTGGAGGAGAGAAGAAGAGCAGAGGGTGCTGCAGCCATGATGTCGGACACATCGTTGCAGAGGAACGGCACGGTCACAGTACGGTGAGTCGACACTTCGTCGTTCATCTCTAGTCGTGTCTTTCTCCGCCGTCTCGCCTCTCCCTCCATCCCCCGGCTCCTCCATTTGACAGGGGTTGTCATGGGAACCAGAGCCCCGTCATGGTGAGGCTGCTGCTCAGTCATGACTGGAGAGGGGGACACGAGGAACACGGTGTACACCCCCGAGCAATGGTTTTGAAGTGTCACGTCCTCCTATTCTTTGTGATCTTTCAATCTCCAACTTTAATGGCATGATAGTGTAGAGTGCAATGATTGAGGGGCGTGTGTAATGTTGCATGTTCAGCATTGACAATGTGCAGGCTGCAGTCTCAGTGCAACCGCCTTATGTCAGCACAGCTGCAGGCCGCTTCATCTTTTATGGACGTGTAGTTTTTCTCTACAACGTACAAAATGTCCCCTAAGAACTTCTGATTTCTTTTTTCAATTAAAATAATGATTCGTTTTATTCTTTTTAGTCAAGTACTTAAAAACTAAATTGTGAATCTATGATTAATAAAAAATAGCATCCCAACCCCCCATCGAATTCTGAATGGACTGATCCATCTACTTTTTTTTTTTTAATATATGCAACTCAGCAAAAAAAAAAATCATAATGAGGCAAAGGGAGCAGAGTTATTTTGCGATGAGTGATATACAGTGCAACATCATCAAAGTCAGGTTTGACAAAAGACTTTTTAAATGCTTTGCAATATGATAGGTAAAAAAATAGTCATTATGACAGCGCCCATCCATTCGTTTTCCGTTTTACTGCTGGTCCTCATTAGGGTCAAAGGTCACCTGGAGCCTATCCCAGACACACATTACTATGTGTATGACAGTGTGACTTTGTCAACAAAGTCCAATTTTACACCCAAATCAATGTTCTGACCTTGACGCAAACCCCACGAGGTGGCCAAGTGGCTCACTATCAGATTCTTTCGGCCCTGACCCGCACAGAAACGAAAGAGAGCTGCTATTCTGCCTCGTGTACAATTACACAAAATGTCAAATAAATGCTTCCAGATTTGTTGAAGCTATCTGATTGTGTTTCAATATACACTGAAAGCAGAGAAGATGACCTACAGGCTGTGTCACATGTAAACAAGCAGACCTCCCTGGCAATCTCATTAGAAGCAAAATAGCTTCTTGAAGTCAAGCATTCACTCACGCACGCGCAAGTTTTTCTAATTTACTTTATTTGTGGATATTTACTAAGTCCCCCTCTGTATGTTGTTATTTTCCTCTATTCGTGTGTGTGTGCGTGTGTGTTATTCTGCTTCTGGATCCACATCTGGAGGCCATTACCTCCTAGTCGGGATCGAGGGTGGGCGGAGCCGGGCTGACTCGGCAATGAGGTCATTGTGTCGTCGTGGCGATGCAGACGAACAATGATGCCGTTGTCTCTGGAGGTGGGCAACTACGAAACTGACGGCGGGGGGGCGGATTTTCGGAGGTGACGAAGATTCGGGCATGACTGTATGGGAACAGAACAATGTGGTGTGCCGAACCGAAAAGGTTGCGGTAAAAAGAATTTGCACGACAGGGCCGATATAACGTAATAATGCCAAAAGTAAAGACGATAACGGGAACATGGAGGAATTCAAAGTGGGAAGCGACGTAGGGCGAATTGATGGCCTACCAAGCCAATAAACAAGCTCCCACTAATAGATGCCTAATACTCTCTGCAGTTAAGCAAATAAAAGCTTTAAGCCTCTATGTGAGGAATAACATTGCCGTGTGACTCTCATTGCCACTCACACTTAACTTTCTCATTGGTGCAATTATGCGATGGTCAGTTAAATGGGCTCGTCGCATTCGGAAGCTTCCATCGGTTGTTTCATACGGAAAATGAGTTTAGTGTCACCGTACGGCTTGCATCTGAAAATTTTGCTTGCAAGTCAAAGCGAGACATCGTCAGAAAAATGTCCCTCATCGTAAGAGAATATTTTTTATTTATTAGTCGTGAACAGGACAAGTGCTGTCCAGCCGCTTTTGTTTTTCTCGTTATGTGACGTCTGAGCGTGTTTGCATGTTACAGTGAAAGTGTGTGTGTGTGTGTGTGTTACATGCTTCTGTATTCCCCAGTGAGTCTACCGGCTGTTTTTTCCCTTATAAGGACGTAAGCCTCAACAAGGAGGCAGAGAAAGTATGGAGAGGAATGAAGTAGGGTAAAAAAAAGAAAGTGATAGGAAGAAAATGTTCAGGACGACATACAGGTGAAGGCAATTCGGATTTTTATGAATGGCCTAATTTTCAAAGTATAATCAAAACTGTGATCCAAAATCTGAATCCATCTAGTTTTATTCACAACAAGCAGCTTTTGTGTTCAGCCGTCCCAAAAATGGCAACCAGGATTGATGAGGTTGTGTTTGGCTTCCTCTCCAACAAGACCTGCATGTCAAAACCGCTCAAATAAATACAAAATATGCTGTGCACTCTGGAAAGTCGATTTCGGATGGGAAAAAAATAAATAAATCAAGGCAGATGCTTTGCATGCCAGATATCGCTCCAGACAGAAAGTAAAAGTATTTTTTTTTCCCCAATATCTCTTTACTTCTCGTAAACCTTCGTCCCATACACCTCCCTCGCTCTCCCTCAGCTGCTCCTCCCAGCTGTTTAGTCACACATGGCTATTGCCTAAAAAAAGAGAGAGGGAGGGAAACAGGGAGCGAATGGGAGGAGAGACGGCGGGCCAAAAGAACAAGTCGCTGATCACGACAGAGAGTGGGAGGCTCGTGGCCAGTCAATGAGAGATCTTTGCTAGCTGTCTACCAACTGTTGGATTATTCCTGAGGAAGGACCTTATCCGGACACCCGCTGTGCCCCCCGCCCCCTGACCTCTTCATCAGTCACATTTAGGACCTCAGCTCTACCCCAGGTCTCACCTCTCGTTCTCCTTTCACCCTCCCCACCTACCTCCCCTCTCCCCTGCTTTCCCCTTCTCAGGATGTCGTGCGAGGAGGCTCAGCTCCACAAAGAGAGGCTGCAGGCCTTGGCGGTAAGTCACAGTGCCCAGATCACCGTTTTTTTTTTTTTTTTTTGTCTTGCATTGGTCATGTGCCTGTGAAGAACTCAGATGAGCTCAGGTTTTCATCTACCTGTGTTTTTTTTATTCACTGTGCCATCTATGGAGTATCTTTGAAGTCCTGCAGCCTCTTTGGGCAACCGGTGTCTCATCTACTGCTACATTCATTCATGTTTCATCTGCTTTAATTTGATGGAATTATTCAATCGAGGGAAGGGATTAAAGTGGAAAGTGTGTGTGTATGCATTTGTTAGTTCAAAGTCTTGGGTCAAATAAATGGCATTAATTCATTTTGAATTCATTTTTAGGATTTGATATTAGGATTGCAATTAAGAATTATTTTAATCATAATATTTTAACAATTATTTCAATAATAATTAATCTGCCGATTGTTTTGGGTTATAATCTTAAATTGCTTGATGGGAATGAACGATAAGGACATGTTTTGTGATGAAGGACAGAGGCATCTGGGGAAGTGTCTGCTGATAGTCAGACCTGTAACTAAATTTGGCGCCAGCTATAGCCAAAGCATACCACACACACTAAAGTGGCAGAGGAACACACACATTCCCATAACACAAGTAAGAGGAACAGCAGCATTGGCGGCTGCAGATGGAGAAACTATTTTAGCCGCATTGAAACACGCCAGTCGTACCAGCTTGGCATGGTACAAAATGGAAAGTTCTCATTGGTGGCCACATTTTGTAGTTTTATACACATGGCCAGGAAAAACACAACCATTTTTGCAAAGCATGCAGATTACGGCGGCAGCTGTTGTAAAATTGCCTCTAAGTCGTGTAGTCAGAGTAGAAATATCCTACTTGAGGTTCTGCTTGAGGTGCCAAAATCCATCATATCAAGAACATTGTGTTCGTGAATCATCTGAGCCTGTCTGTCTCATCTCCCAAAGACTGAAACGGCACTAATGGCTCTCAAGCAAACCCACCAGAGGCTTACTAATACACTGCTGAATATTCTCCGAGGTCGCTAAGCACTCTGTAAGCCTTCAAATGTGTTAAGCATTGTCGGCCCAATGTAAATAAGAGCCAATCAATCGATTGTCCTCTCAGCGATTCATAAGAATCATGACATCACCGTCGTCGTTATTATGTCACTGCAAGAACTTGAAAGATGTTGTAAGTAGGTCATCGGAACAAGTTAGCGCTTCAGAAATTGCGCTCCAGGATATTACTAGAATGTTGAAGGAGATAAACTAACTTCCTTAGCCCATATATGGATATATCACAAGAAGAATTGACATTGTAGCTGGAATAGGCTTTTCTTATCGATGACACTTATTAGAATACTCTATAAATATAAAAATAATCCTTCAAATGAAATGTATTAATCCTTTGATTCAATTATAATGCTGGGAATGGCTTTAATCACCATGACGAGTCGTGTATGGGTAATTGCGCTTGAGTACGGAAAAGCTCAATTCCCGTAATTTTCTCTCTTTAAAGACCACGGAACCAACTTGTGGGGAACAATGCAACGATTTAGACATGTTTGAATATTACAGACATGCACTTAATGGAACCCATGACCTACGACCTTTAACGCACAATTGTTTCAATAACTTTATTTTACTGACGTAAGATATTCGCTGTAAAAAGAACGTCAAATTGTTTTGAAGTACTTCACTCAGGAGGGTCAGGGTCATGTTGCGAGCATTATTCAGGATTCCCACTGTCTGATACTGATTACAGCCTATCGAATGCCAACGGTGCCGGTTTCTGTGGTTACTAATTGCTCAGATTAAGTTGATGTCATGCTTTTAAATCCAGGCCTGTAATCGACATGGCCCTAACATGTCATTATTGTAGTTGGGGGTGTAGAGTCTTGCTCAGGGTTTCCTAAAGAACTGATGTTTGTATATGTGTGTCTGGGCGGTCTGAAGCTGGTGGGGCAAGAAACAGCACGGGAGATTACACGGCCGATCCACGTCAAACGTGTGAACACGTTAGTCATACTGTTGCGTCTAGGACATGTTTACACAGATGAGCTCAGCACTTTGGACTTTAAGCTGTCCTCAAACACACCGCAATCTTTTTTTCCCAGTGTGTGACTTTGCGGAGGAGACATGACATCTGCAGGCACTGACCGCCAGACAGGAACTGTGGCGGATCAAAGATTTAGATAAAACAGCCAACCTCTGGAAGACTCATATTAGCAATCTTGTAAAAAATAATGGGTCTTTAACTACGAAAGCACACCGGGTTCAACCACAGATTGTTAGTAGGGATCATAACGGATGCTGGACACTCTGGTTCCACTTAGCGGGGGTCTTAGTGGGGCCAAGTGAAAAGGTGGGGGATGCATTAGCTAGCGCTAGCATGTGTTGAGATTTGTGACCCGAGGAGTAAACGGACTCTGGATAGGGTGCAGGCAAAGGAGAAGGAACAGGAGGCGAGTTTATCGGTAGACGGGGATCTTGGACACGACGGGCATTGCGTGCCATCCAAAATTAGCAGCAGCTGTTTTAGGCCTACGGAATAGTTGCATCTATGAATGTGATTGGTCAGCATTTAAATGGGACAAGAGAGAGTGGAATGTTGACAGATTGAGCCAAATGGCAAAGAATAGTCATAGATATGAATAAGTCGATACCTTTTGATCTGCATGCCGATGCTAAGCTAACGCCCTTACAAACGTGCGTCCATATGTAGCTTTTTGATGGAAAAATGATGCCTGCCAAGATGGCCGCCACATAGCCATGTTTGGGCGTCTCCTGAACGTTTATGACGGCACAAGACAGAAATATGTACCAGTCTACAAAGTTAGCATCCATATGCTAGTGTAGACGACACCTGGTGCTGGTATCGCATGACATCGGCACGCCGGGCGTTTCAGTCATGTCCCAAGTTTGCATTTCCTGACACCAGTTGGTAAGAACCTTCATTAAGGTTACAAACTAAAGTTGCAGAATTGGAGGTTAATGTTTGGCGAAAGATGATCTTCAGGGAGATGTTTCTTTAGTGTGGGTTGGAATGTGGAGAATGTGAAGCATCTGTGCTGTACCTCTCGTTTCTTCCAGAGGGGTTCAAACAGATCTCCCTTGATGCTTCATATCATTGAATTTATTGTGCAACTGCTTGCTTATTAAGATTCTGCAACTTTTATGGATTCTCGACTTTATTCTGATCAACTATTGAGATAGAATTGATTTGTTTTTTTCTTGAAGTGTGTCACCAGTAGCAGGACAAGTGATTATCTGTTTATGGGGGGGGGTGTAGCTGCAAGCCAAGTTTGGCCGAAGACTGAGTGATTCAGATTGTGAGAAGCTTTCAATGTGTCTTCAAGAATGTCAACATATTTTCCCGAGTGGGTGGATTGTGTGCTCTCCAGGGGGAAACTATTGCCAGTGTTGTGGATTTTCTTTCAATCCAAACTTAGAAATACATATAATAGATCCGATCTTAATATTTATTTGTATATTCAAAATATAGATTGTTTCACGAGTCCACAGAAGAATTGTTTTTGTTACCAGCGGATTTCCCTCCACTTTGTGAGTGTGTGTGTTTTATTCAGTGCAGATTATGTTGCATTGTGCTGCTGCTGCCAATGTAGACGCAGTGTCAACTTTTCCTACAAGACTAGCCACTTATGCCTGGCCCCCTTCCTCTGTTGCACTTACTTCCATTCCATGACGTCATGGACTTTTCTTCCAGCAACCCTGATAAAATTGTTTTCACTCTTCTCATTGATTCGTCCTATCTTATTGTTTTAAGTGTTGCAACAGAAGCAGGCTTCTGTTGCCAAAAGAGGCAAACGAGGTCAAAGGAGCAAAAAAAAATGGAGTATGTCAGTGGAGTAGTCAAACGTTCAATTTGCGTGCGAAATGAAAGGGTGGGAATGGCAGAGTCAGCACTAAATGGTTTTGTCCAACCATCCACTCGGGTCTTCATGCCAGAAATCTTTGTGGAGTTATAATAGAGCAGAATAGTTTCGATTTGACTCTATTTTTTTATGAATTGTTGTTTCTTGATATTATGATATTAATTGATAAGATTTTTTGCTAAGTTCGCAAATGCGTCTGAGTAACGTTTGTGCACATTTTGGGGATTTTCTGTGGTCATTTAAAGCAAACAGGAAGTGTGTGAGTGTGAGACAGCTACATACTCCCATGCCCTTCTACCCCATGCAGGGCTACGTCGTCTTGTTTACATTCCCATTTATTTTCAGTGACACCATTTTATTTTTCCATGTTCACTTCTGTCAAGGAGCTTTTACCCAATTTCAAAGAAAACCTGTTTTCACTAAAGTGGCAACCAATTTTGGGGGGGATTTTTTTTTAGGATAAACATTATAAAAGATGGATGGATGAATGTATGTTTTAATGTTGTTTGTTTTGTGTTACGCAGGAAAAACGAAAACGTCAAACCGAGATTGAAGACAAGAGACGTCAGCTCGATGAGTTGGTTTTGCAACTACAGCAGATCAAGGTTGTTGTTGTTTTTTTTTTATATAACAAACAAACACATAACTCAAATGGGATACTCAAAACCATTTCACTTGACCCAGTGATAAGAGACTTTTCCGAGAATTTATTGACACATTGACAAGACTAAACACATCAACCTGGATTATGGTGTCATAAACTGGATATAGATTAGACTCCGCCCCCCCATGTGAATTGATTTCAAACACTGCTGCAATGTAGCATGCGTGGGAAAATGGCCGCAAGTTCCTGTTTTGCTATAAATATCCAGCCAGTGGAAATAAAATACATTCCTTTCACTAATTAAAGGCCCTTAAACACTTGGCATAAAAGAGTTCTTTATTAGTAAACGTAATTCCTAACTACCGATGGTTTCCATCTTTAAACACCCACTTATGGAAAGACTGACAAAAGCCTTGTTGATTAAAGCAATGCGCACTTTATGTTTCCGGCCGTTAAAGTGTCGTGCTCAATATGATGCTGATGTACTTGAACCAAAATAATATTAATAGATGAAACATTAAGCGCTATATTAAGTTCATAATTGGACTCGTTTTCCAGCAACGTGAGCGCAATGCAAAACAACCACAGGGAGATATCGCAACTCCATTATGTTTTACCATCTCATAAAAAATTGAAAGGTATTGAGTATTTTTTTCCCTGCATTACTGGTATCAACTTAAACAAGAGCTTTTTTTTTTTCAAGGTTACAAAAATTCATCGCAAGGACATCAGCTGCAAGATTAGGAATGAGTTTAAATTTTGTGAGGCCTTACAGAATATCTCCACTTTATAAATGGCATGGGTGTGTCGGTAATATTTTAAAATCTTTTAAACGCATTGATGAAATATCAATCGTGTGACTGCAGAATCTGCAGTATTGAAACTCACCCCACCCCCCTCCCTCCTTCTTGAGTCAGCACACTGTTGTGTTTACTTTTCATGCATACACCACCAGCAGCCGACTTGATATAATCAGCATCTGGTCACACAGTCCCATTAAATGGCCATTACGTCTGAGTGCCACGCAGCCAAGAAGCATGAAGCGGACTTTGTAGTATGCCCTCCAGGGAGGCCTGGTAAACCGAGAGAAGAAAAGGAGACTACAAGTCAGTGATTTGATAAGGACAGCTGGGCCTCTCAGATTGGATCGAGTGGTCTGCAAAAACAAGAAGTGTATTTTGGGGACTATAAGGCACTCTTGATGAGCGGGTCTATTTTGGGAAATTTCCATATATGCCGGGCTCACCCATATATAAGGCGTAGATCAGCAAAATTGATTTGATTTGACATCCATTCATAAGTTGCTCTGTTGAGTTTAAAAAAAAACAACAACAAAAAGATTAAAGGATTTTAAATGGGCCTTATTGTCCAAAAAATACGGTAAATGGACAGGAAGCAACTGTCCACACACAAGCAAATAGCTCAGCTGTCACAATCTGACAGCAGTTTGGAGTGACTCATGGGAATGAGTTTCTTTGTGCAATTATTGTGAGTGGATCATTTTTACCACTGTCGTTTCTGACATTTGTAGACGAGCAATTCATTGTGCCATGTGACAGCGAATGTCTTGAATTGTTCATGTTGAACTCTTTTGTGGTAACAACACAAAGACCACAATTTGAAGACAACATTAAATTTAATGATTTTAATATTAAACGCGGAACCACAGCGACTACTTAAGACCATCTGCTTTGTATTTGATGTTGACGTTATAACTGGCAACTGCACTTCTTGGTGATTCTCCATATAAGGGTGAAATGGAGTCTGGTTCGTTTCAGGCGGTGTGCACCATGGATCGATTTCAAGCCATTTCAGGTTTCATAGGAATTGGTCAATTAATCACAGCTGCAGCAAGTTCAAGACAAACGTGCCATGCTCTGTCTCAAGTACAGCTGAAGACAAGCACTATTTTTAGGAACTCACCTGAGATATCTGTTTGCAGTCTAAAGCCTTGCGGGAGCGATGGCTCCTCCAGGGAATGGCAGCAGAACAAGAAGAGACAAGGCGGAAACAACTGCAACTGGATGAGGAGCATGGGAAGACGATGGAAGACATGATACACAGGTATTGTTTTATTTCAAATTCGATTGTGTGTAAAGCTGCCCAGCCAAGGTTAGATTTTTCCATCCTACGACTCTCAATGACTCTTTTTTTCTCTTTATACAGTAGTGCAACAAAAATGTAGCTTCGTTTGAAGACATCAGTCGCATTTGAAGTGTCAAGCGTCTTAAAATAGAGCTCTAATTTTGTAATACCGCACGTGGCACTTCAGAAATATTCTCTTGTGTGCAGTTGATAATTCACCAAAATATGAACGCCGATTTTATTTTAGTTGTGTATTTTTAGTGACTGCTTTTAAACAGTTCTGAATAGGAATACGGGTTTTGACACAATGTCATTGTGCACCGGGTCCATTTCCTCATCCATTGGTGAAAGAGGCTTTGTAAAGCAGCAGCTAGCGTCGCTTATCATCAGAGCCGAAATAACGGAAACGTCACCAGTGGCCACAGGCGCCAGGATAACATTGGCACTCGAAGGTAAACAGCAGTCGTGAATGCTCAAAGGACTGTGGAGCAAATTGTCACTTCTCTCCAGCTTGAATGACCGTGTTGTTTGATATATATATTTTTTCTCGGTCAGGAGATATTTTACTTGTGGTTTGTTTTGCTTTCATTAAGAAAAGCGAAAGAGTAACAGTTTATTTCCTATATTCCTGTGTTGACTCTTTTTAAAGAGTTCAGATTCGGATTAATACGCCATCACAAGATGGCCGCCGACAAAGCGGCTTTTGTAACATATCTAATAAGGGTCCATAAACTTGTGTAAATACAACAAATGCTATCACATCTGTAACCGATAACGATTTACTCATCTCAGGTTTTCACATTTCAAGGCACAAAGCGTTTTTTGTTTGCAAAGCTTAACCACAATTATAATGAAGGTCCACGAATCATGTTGCCAGATTGGAAGCTGTTGTGAGGACATCTATAATTTACGATCCTCAACCTCAGCAACCGCTACGGATTGGACATTGGATTGATTGCAAGCGGGGGAGAAAGTATGACCGCTTACAAATCCTTCCTCTTGTAAACATTTCCAAATTAGGCTCCCCTGCTTTGTTACTAAATGCACAGAAGCCCGGGAGGCATCCTGGCCTGTCTTCTTTTTACAACTGTTGAATTCGTAACATGTGGGTCGACGGAAACTTTTATGATCCAATGTGACCAAGACGAAATTGAATCTTTTGTGTTATAAGAGCAAAAATAAATTAAAACGAATCAAATTGAACCAGAATTAAACTAAATCAGATTTTTGATGCAAAAAAAGTATTTCAAATATTATGATGAAAAAAAAGAACAAAATTATGAAAAAGACAGATAAACAATGGCATCATTGTGTGAGTGTAACCCTTAAACTAAAAATAAAATAAAGCAAGAGGAACACATGATCTTTGTCCTGTACATATATGGACGCCTCCCCCCCAACCAAAAATTGTGCTAAAGGACCTTTTTTGGGGGGGGAGGGAGGTCATAAACCAAGTTGGGAAGCAAAGAAAGAGGCGTCATTGTGTACAGCGGCAGACGCTGACACTGCCTGAAGGACAAACACACAGTGAACGAGTGTGTCCGTTTCCAAATCTCGCTAAATCAACAAAAGAATGAGGGAAAGAAGCTTTATTAACACCCACTGTAGTTTTTCATCCTCTGTTTCGATCGACAGTTCGTTCATTTAACATTCCTAATATACCACCGTCACCACCAGTCGCAGTAAACAAAAACCAAAAAACTGCTTTCATCTTCTGCTTGACGTAACCGCTGTGTAATTTAGACGAACTGATGCTCTCATTTTGACTGCATCAGAATAACAGACCATTGCAGACCAAAATGCATGAAGTCGAGTAATTTCCCAGGAGCGGATGGCTTCATCGGAGAAACAAATTATCTTTACAGCTGAACGCACAAAAGAGCCATCAACAGACTGGAGCTAGAACAGAAAACAAAGATTATAGTTTGTACTTTAGAGCTACTGGAAGTAGATCTATTATTTTTAGTTTAGACATATACGTACATCGTCAATAAAAGGGATGTTTGATACTCATTTTTCAGATCGATATCGGTACTCAACTAATGACTAGGCACCGGTAGTGATACCACTAGGATTTTTTTCCCATCTTTTTCAATTCTTGGGAAAATGGTGGCTCACGGGCACTGCTGGTTTGCTGAGGCTTACCTCAACCAACGTGATCTTTCCAGCAGCTCTACATCTGGGAAACTGGCTCCCAAGAGAAGTAGTCCACCCAGAAGGAAAGTTCACATACAGCACACATGAATTAACGTGTAAAAATACTCCCTTCTATACCGCGTGGTTAGCGCCTTGGCCTTCTTGCCTCCATAGCATCAGTCGTTTGGATAGCCTCTCAATCTCCAATGCATGTGGGCATAGGCGCACAGTCCACCACCACCACACATAAAATCAGATATGCACTCTTCTATGTCCCGTGTGATGTGGAAAACCGGGCGTATCCATGGCAACTCTCCTGCGGTTGGCTGACAAAGCGGGACGGTGACACCACTGACAGTGGGTTCTCTTTTAGCATTGCCGCTACCAGCTATACTTTCTATACAAAAATGATATAAAATGATTTAATGGCCAATGATCTAAAGAGAATTCATGACCTAATTTCACTGTACATATTTATTTAGTCTCTACTGTAGCTATGTTTCTAGTTTGGCCTCAAGGGGGTGCCAGTGACAAATAATAGTGTAGCCTTGTACAGTTGCCAAAACACCATGGAGGGGCCATTACATTTAATACATTACATTTGATATGAAACTGTGTTTTTCTAAAGGGATCAAAGTATCAAAGAGTTTAACCTCTTGGTTAAGTTCCAAAAGTGGTGGCTTAGTAAGATTTATCTGCTGTTCTTGTTTGAGCTTCCAAGAATGGCTAGTTGCTAATTAGCAAGATTACAGGTCCATCATCCAACATAACTGCGTTTCAAACCCATTGTCTCATGTCTGTCTGTAGATAAGGACACTTCTCATTTTCTTTTTACTGCTCTGGAAGACCAAAACCCAAGAATATCATGTCTGTTGTTTATACCAAACCTTAATTTGTTCTGGCAATTCTCAGTTTATGCTAGCTGATGAAGCTAAACTTCACACGTAATTATGGCACATGCATTCTTTGCATCCCAGAGGATTGTTGCAAGTGGTGGCAGGCAGTGAGGAAGCAAACGTGGTTCTCCTCCCAGACCGCTTCCTCCTATTGTTGTAACATCCATCTCTTAATGTCCCCATGTGCGAATTTGTTGGAGTGCATGTCTCTCACACGTCAACGTCTTAGAAACGAGTGAATGCTTGTGGGATCATCGTGTGGTGTCCTAAATGTCATCCAAAAGTGTCTTTTGTTTTTTTAGATTACAGAATAAAGTACACATGCTGCAGGATATTGTTGGAAATTATGATTATAATTGACATGGTTGAGGTTGGGATGACACGTACAGCCAACTGTCACAATCACGCAAATCCGTGTTGGCGATTGTGTTGAGTTGAATTTGGACCGACTGCTTTAAGCAGATGCGAGTCGGAACCAGCGAAGCTCTCCAATATCGACCAGAAGTGTGCTATTTGTGTGTTTGTAGGCTGGAATCTGAAATCGGCACACTTGAGTGTGAAGAATCTTTGATCTCAGCCAAAGAACGATCTTTGCGGGAACGTCTCAAGGAGACGGAACTCTCGATTGAAGATATGCAGAAGGTACAAAACTCGTAAAAACAAAAACAAAAAATGTTGCAAAATTATGCATTTCACTTTGAGGTGATTCTTTCTGTTTTTCAGAGTCTAATGGCACATGATGGAGGTATGATCAATCACAAACACACACAAAGTTAATAGTATCGTTGTTCTTCCCAAGGTTGTCATCACTGTTGTCCCCAAATGTGTGTGTGTATGTGTCAGTGTGTGTTTGTTTGGATAATAATCTCGCTGAGGCAGGAGCGATTCGGGCCAGAGAGCGCCCATGAACCTCAAACACACACTCTGATTGCCATGGACAGAGCGCACACACATATATATATACTTACACACTGGTACTAAAACAAACACACACACACACACACACATCGTGCTCAGCAAGACTATTGACACTCACACTCACACAAGGCCATGAGTCTGCAGCCTGGCTTTATCCCTGGGACTATTCTCCAAAAAGCTCTGTAAGCCCCTGCCGCTTTGTTCTTCCCATCACACGCACATTCAAAAACACACAAATACACACACAAAGCAGTCACATACACACTCACACACACAAATGCATGCTTTTGCTGCATAAGCACTTGAACCTCTGGGGTGCTGCAGTTGTCGGGGACACACGTGAGAAATGGACGGTTAGATGGTGTGTGTGTGTGTGTGTCTGTGTGTGTGTCATTGCCTCCAACATCACTGAATGTCTTTTACACTGACCTCCCTCCACCGCCACCCTCCCCCCCCTCCTCCCCTTTGTACTCGTGCTCAGTGGAGGCCACCGGCTGCACGTCCGCTCCTCTCTCGGACGGCGCGGACCTCGATCCTGACCGACTCGTCCCAGCCACGCAGCTTCGGACCGGCCCACCTGCGCCTGGAGACAAGGCAACTCCGAGACCCGGTAAGGATGCAGACGATGACAAGGGTGAGGGGAGAGGAGAGGAAGGGTGGGAGGGAGTTTGGAGGAGGGAGGACGGAAGGGCAGGAAGGGTTTGGGACGCAGCCAAGTTGGATTAGACACACGCAGGGCGCAAAGACAGACAGGTTAGGATTTGAGCATACGTGCTTGTGAAGGTCACATGTCAATATTATGCAGAAAAAACGGTGATGAAATCCACACTCAGACGGGGACACATTTTTACCATTCCTAGACTTTTAAAATGTTTACCAGTTGCTATTTTTATTCATGTTTTGGTTAGTGTGGGTATTTGTGGACGGGTGGGACATCGGACATTTTCAGGTACGAAGTATTTTCGGGGAGTAGATTCAAGATAGATTCAGGGAACTTAAATTTGTAATTTGTATTACTTAAATTATTTAGTGCTAATTATTATTTAGCAAAATAAAATATTTGATACTCTAGTATTGACCCAAGCAGTCATGATGTTGTGCCCTACAGGAGCAGCATTGTAATACTCCAATTGACATGAAGCTTTTTCAGCCTGTGTTCCCCATCTTCACGCTTCACTCCTTCCACTTTTTCCACCCCCCTCACACTTCCCTCACCCCCCCTCACTCTTCCCTCAACCCCCTTCCCTCCCCTTCTAACAGCAATGTTTGCCATGGAGATCAACGTGCAGCATGACCCTCAGACGGGCGAACGGCGGGTCCTGTCATCGAACCGCGTGAACCCCTCCGAAGCGGGCTCACGCGGCATCAAGGTCTATGACGACGGCCGGAAAGTCGTCTACGAAATCTCTTCCTCCGGGGGCGTGTCCACGACCTCGGTGGAGAACGGGTGGAGCTCCTCGCAGGTCGACCAGCTAATCCAGAGGGCGGTTCGACCCGGCGAAGATGAAAGAAGGGGTCAGGTGTTGGTTTCCCCCGCCGCCCCACAGGCCTACGTCTCGCCGGCGGCCGCAGACGATCTGTCTCCGCCGTCCTGCGCCCCGCCCTCCATCCCGTCGAGCCCGCCGGCCCAGGTCATCCTGCAGAGGGAGACTCGGCTAGGCATGATGCCGCCGTCCCCGGCACCCATCGTGACGCAACCTGGCCCATTGGCCCACCCGGGCCCGGAGGTCAACTCCGTGCCCCAAGCCAGCGTCGAGCACCCGATCACCATGGTGTTCATGGGCTACCAAGACCTGGACGACACGAGCGAGAGCCGGCGGCTGCTGGGCTTCGACGGCGCCGTCAAAGCCGAGGTGGTCCTGATCGACGAAGACGACGAGAAATCTCTGAGAGAGAAGACGGTCACCGACATGTCCATCATCGACGGCACGGCGGCCGACCTGGTGTCGGGCCGGCCGGTCACTTCCGAAGCCATCAGCACGGAACTCTCGTCGGACGGCCGCGAGCCCGACAGCGCCGCCTCGCCCCCGCCGAACCCCGAAGCCAACAAAGCCCCGCCTCCTGGCCTCACCCCTGCCACAGGTACAGACAAGAGGAAACGCTGCAAGTGCTGCGTAGTCATGTGACTGAATCTTCCGCTTCCCTTTTACAATTACCCACAACACCCTTCCTTTCCCCTCTGTCTTTGGATGATTACTAACTGAAGCTCCTCCTCTTCTGGACTGAGCGGCTGCCACACTCACATTCACGCACACGCACGTGACCTCTCACGCTGTTCCGCCTTCATCCAGCCGTGCATTACTGCTTTTTTGTTAATCCTCTGTGCCAACACGGTGGCTCTGACCTCCTGAAAGTTCCAGTCAAACTAATCAGCAAACTAATATAATGCTGCTCTCCGGTCGTGGTAAACAAAGACAGATAGTTGCAGAAGCATCCATGTTTGTTTGACAAAGCGAGGCTCCTATTGGCTCGATTTCAGACGCCGTTAGCTACCGTGTTCCCGAGCAGGCACTATGGAACCACACGATCCAAAATATATCCAAATATATATGAATTATTTATCACTTTGTCCCGTAAATTCCTTTCACCCAACAAACACACACACTTGTTGTATGGAGAAAGGAAGAGGGGGAGGGTCCTTGTTGCCTTGGTTTCTTCATGTGCCTCGACTATTCTTCCACCCGAACAATTAGATTTTCTAACACATTTTGGGGATGGTTCCTTCATTGAAGAAGTGAAGTTTAACATCATTGGGTTTTTTTTTTCCCCCGCATTAACTTCCCTCACCGATGAAATCATTTCCTCCCATTCAATCATTTCCTAACTCTGTAACCGAATAAGAAGCCATGAAACACCTTAGGAATTGTACAATCATTTGTCTTGGTGTATATAAGACCACAAATTCATGAGCACATTGGACAACACCATTAAATTAATAACTGCCAACCGCCATGTTCGTAAACTGGTTCGCATGTCTTCATCGCAGCTTAATTGAAAACTCAAAATTGTCCATAGATGTGAGGACAAACGGTTTAGAAAAACAAAATGGCAGCCGATCCACTGGTAAGACAACTCGATGTAATTCAAGTTGTCTGCCAGTGCTTCTGAGGACCACCCCAACACTGCCAGCTCTATTATTTTTTTTACGAGGATTCTGCAATAATGTGGCCTGGATCACATGATCACATCTTTTACGACCAAACTAAATATCACACACTCAGTTCAAAGCATCTTGGAACATTCCAGAGCAAACATTTCAACAAAGTTAATTAGCTACTATATGAGGAAGTTCATTATAGATAATTTTAGGATCCAAATGAATCAAATCCAGAAAATACATTCCGTTGGTGCTTTTGTGGCTCAGGTACGTCACCATAATCAGGTACTCTTGCCACATTTTCATAAATCACTCGTGACTGCCGGTCAAAACACGTTATTGTCATCTCAGAATTACAAAAGATTCAAATGATGTGATGAGAAATTCCAAAATCGACATTTCCTCCCTTCTCGAAATGGACCTGTTATGGCTGAATAGTAATTTGCCTTAAAATAAACAAACTTTATTTTGTGCTGAGTGACTGGCCAGGCAAAGCATGTGTCAAAGTTCCCGAAGGTACAGAATGTAAATACTGAAGGCGCTATTTAGCTTTTTTTTTTTTTCACCAATAGTACGCGAGAGATTTTTTTTTTGTCATCTGCCTTTCTATTTTTCACTCTCTCATTTGCAACAATACACCCAAGTATTGTTTTGTTCCCACAACCTCACGTGAACTCCTCCTAACAGCTAATTCCTTCTGCAGATGTCTCTCGAAGGCATGCGAGGTTGTTCAAACTGTTTTGCAGAGGCAGGATTCCCCAACTAGATGTGCATGCTTGCCTATTAACTGCATGCTAAGCAAATGTTGAATTTCCTTCTCACGCAGACCACCAATGTTCTGGCAATTGTTGGAAATGTAAATTTTATTTAAAAAACTGAATTGATGCAATTAAGCCATCTGCGAGAGACAATGAGACCAATTTTGTTTTACTCTCCTCATACACACTAAACTCATCCTATCCAAAATATCTTGAGGCCAAAAAAATGAAGAGCTGAGTTTCCGGTCTGGGTTTTTGCTAGTTAGCCCCACTGCCACGAAGTGAAGTCCTACTTAAACTCTCTAGGAGGCGCCTTTTCTTCCCCTCTGCCTGCCTCCATGATTGTATGGACTGTTCATTTAAAAAAAAAACAGGAGCCATTTTCTATTGTTCACATTTCTCTTTCTCTCTCTGGTTCTTCAATCTCATCACATCCTCCTTCCCCCAACACTTTCTCTGACGTTTGTATCCACTCACTATCTTTGGACAAATAAAGCTGAGTTTCTCCAGTTTAGCCCCTGCTGTCTCTTACTTGTTGTTCCTTTCATCTGTCTCTCTATTTAACATTCACCGTTTCATTGGCTGTTGAAAAAAAATAAAAAGAATCATGCACCCCGATCTTCTCCGATAATACCCACACTGCTACTAACAAGCGTTTAGTTGATCAATATTACATTTCAAATTTATTAATCACCAGGATGCTCTGTAGTGGGGACTTTGATTGATTGATTTTGTAAACACACCAGAGACGTCTTATGATCGGATTGTGATCGAGAGGCGAGGTAAGTACCAAAGGAGAGGGAATTGAGCATTTGAATATACTAATAATTTCCAGTGAACCGGAAGCACGACTCACACAGAACAGAAAACGTCACAGCAGGATATGATAACTGATCATATTAGAGACCAGAACTAGGCTACATTTCCATTCAATCCATGGCTGCGTGATAATGCAATCATCTTGGTACAATGACAATGTGACATACAGCATCTGACTGTCTGCTGATTGTTGTTGGTTTTTTTTACCTCATTCTATTATATTGTTCCTGTTTAAGGCATGTAGCTGCAAAAGACACCCAATGTTTTCCTTTTTCAAGATACTAACCTTGACAGATATAAGATTTGTTGATTAAATGAGATCGTGTGATCCGTCACTACATTCATTGGTATATTTTGGGTTATTTAAAAATCTTACTTTATTATTATTTTTATTATTAATTTTTTTTTTTTTCTTTATATAAACTGTACAGTACATTACATGCTTGTTTTAATGTATTATGTTTTATTTGTATTATAGGATTCGGGATTATCGGAACAACAACCAATGGTCATCAGGCCGAGATGGTGAGCAGATATCCTCACACTGCTATGGTGAGTGTATGCCATCATTTGTAATACTTCAATCATTTTTCTGCAGTATTTTTTGTGTTGAAAATTATTTTTGACTCAGATAAACAAATAAATCAAATCTTCACCTGTTGCCAGCTTTGATCTGGTAACAGCAATCTGTGATGCTAACACTGCAGCTCTGCTTACCATCTGGCCCGAGTTAATGGTGTTACTGAATAGTCCGCACACCAGCTGTCACTTAGAAATGGTGGATGCTTGCTGAGCCTCACTGCCAGATCATATGGGGTGAAACATGGCGTGGCCATGACATTATGCAAATTAGCTATATGGTTTTACCACAATTGCTTGCTTGCATTTTTGGAGCTAGGCTGAGAACACAAGATTGATCTGATGGCTTGATAAAAAGTATTTAGTAACACTTAAATGTGGAAAGTCTACCTGGGCCCCCAATGATTAGTTCCGCCTCAGTCCAGAGCTTGTTGTGCAACTGAACAACTGAAACGAGGTTCCAAACAGAGGCAACCTGATCCGCTCGGGTTCGGCCCCCATTGTGACAGTCTGATTGTCTCTGGAAGGGCTCCGAACACACTCCCGCCAACTGCATTATTCAGCACGCGTGCTGAGAGAGAGAGAGAGAGGGAGAGAGAGAGAGGGAGGGAGAAGGCAGGTAGGGGGGAGGTAGTGACGGGAGGCTGAGCGAGCAGAAGAGAACAACAGAGAGCAGCCGGATGCTCAAAACTGGCGCGTGCCGCCGACTGTTAAAGCTGGACAACAGCAGAGTGAACATTAGACTCTTCTACCACGTTGAAGCATAACAAGAAACAAAGGACAAAGAACTGACAGCCACTAGGTAAGCGTTATCGTTGAATCCCGGGTCATTGTTTTGCTCTTCCATGTATCTGAGTGAAAGGCTGGACTGAAGCTTTGAATGCAGTTGTTTAAGCATAAACACTTGAGCAGTGCAAACAGAACAATCTGTGTCGAACAAAATAAGCCTTCAATGGCATCGATCGGCTGGAAAGTGTGAAGGACGCTCGATACCGCAGCCCTTGAGGTCAATGGACCAGAATTCTCAATGCAGTCTTTGTGCTCCTGAGCTGAACATTAAAATGGGGAATATCAGGAAGTTTCTTCATTTTTATGTTATTTTTTTAAGTTGTTTTGGTTACCAATTGAAATGTGATGAGGAATACGGTTTGCCTTCCCGCCGCAATACTTTAACACACATTCGGAATGACCTTAACCCACTTTTCATCAATTCGGATGTGGCACAATTAACAGGCTGGTTTTGAGTAAAAAACTGGTTCATCAAAGTTTCCAATCTGGAGTAAATGCAGTATTTGTTGCCGATATCATTTTTATTGTTGCGTAATTGTTACTGTTGTATTTTCCAGAGGTAATCACGATTGTCTCCCAGTTCTGGGTTTCTGGATTCACGTCTCGTTTCGGACAAAACGGCCCTCCGATAAAATGCTGACTTGACCTTGTTTCGCCATTGTGCATTCAATTAATATTGATAGCGGCTGGCTCGCCAGTTCATCATCATCAGCCCCGTCATCGTTATTTTATTTCATTGCTAACTTACATTATTTTACAACCGTCAGTTAAAAGAAATCATTTTGTCTACGCATGGCCAAGTCATCATACCCTTAAATTACAAGGATTTAATGCTTCGAGTGTTGCGTCAAGTTCATTTGCCTTCCCAGCCTTCTCCGCACCACCAAGTGCAAGAATGTTATCAAGTCTGGTCTTCTTCCTTCCAAACCTCTCCCTCTTCCCAGAAAGCTTCACACAGGACATAATCATAGTTTATACAACAGCTGTAGTTGATAGGACCCAAGGTCAAAGGGTGAAATGTGGTTCTGAAGAGGGAACGGATGAGTGGGGAGGACGTGATGACGATAACGTAAAGCTCCAAGGAGAGATAAAAGCAGGTGTGAGAAGGGTGTAGTCGCCAGCAGTGGACTGCGAGGCGGGGTGAGGGAAACGGGAGGGGGGCAAGAAGGAAGTCTGTTCTGCTTCACACAGCTCCAAGTGTTGTTGACATTAACAGCCCGCTGGCCTTTCAATGGCCCATCTGTTGATGTGCCGCCACTGGCCGCCATCCAGGAAGGAATTGCATTCTGTTTCAATGGCACTGATGTTGATTGAGACACTTTTTAGTTGGGTTTTTACTACAAGTTAACTTGAATGGGCTCAGTTGATGTTAGTGGAGGATGAGAAAGTAAAAAACATTGGTTTACCAAAAAGCATGTGAGATCCCTTCAGGCAAAACAGAACATTTTCTGAGTGTTTGTCTTTGGGTTTTAAGGAGCTTCTATTTTAAGCACAGTGTGTCCTCAGTCATTGTCACGTTGTGTCCATTTTTGGGGTTTTTTCCGTGGATGTATTTTTTTTCCTGCTGGTTCCTCATCCAGGTTCAACTCATGGCGACTTAGTGAGAGATAGAGGAACCACACAAGCATCATGTTGAATCTGTCAAATAGATTGACTTTTTATTTCAGTTTTGAATTCATCAAACTAAAATAAATCACCGTTTTACGGGAAACTAAACCGACAGTCAAAACAAAGTCTGCAATCACATTTGTTTTGCATTCCATCTTTTGATTTGGTATTTTTGATCCATTAAAGCAAATAACAAGAAGGATGCAGGAAATCAAACAATGCAAGCCCATCACGCGCACCACCCGCCATTGTCCGCAGCATCCACCTGCAATTGGTGCCCTTTGCTGCCTCACTCATTGATTTATCACAAAGCAAAGTGCAAACGCAAGCACGCATTAACAGCGAACAAGCTGGATAGAAAATACAGTGGAAGAGGAAATCATAAGAAATGTTCTCTCCAAAGTTTTTGCAAATGCAGCAGGCAGATGGAAGGACAATTCCTGTCAATCTGCGGCTCAGACGTGCTGGCTGGCAAAGTGTTTTCATCTTCCTTCCTCTTTCTAAATTTGCAGGCTTATGAGCTAGTTTCCTGAAATAGACAAGTGATTAGCACGATGCTGCTCTCAGCGTACACCGTGGCAAAGTGACTTAAAGCAGTAGGATAGCACTGGAAAGACGGTGGAGTGGTAACCATGGACTAAGAAGTTGTCAACCAGGATGGATCGATTGGGAGATCCATTCTAGAAGATTTAGGGATGGATGATGAGGTCAGATTTCATTTATCAAAGATCAATGATGTCAGCTTTTTGTTTTGCTCTTGACAGGACTTCGTCATTTGGTTTTGACTGAAATCAGCTACAAGGAGACTTAGATCGATTGAAAATATACCCAAGCATGTAATATGTAAAATGTTGAAGTCATTTTAGTGGTTTGCTATGGTGCGAAATGCATTCACCACCTTGTCAGGGGTGATAAGAAGAGAAGTCTGTGATGTGTTTTGGAAGGTGCATTAAGGTGTCTAAACATAGCCGATATCCTGCGGTCACTAATCTAATCTAGCGTCTCTCCGCCTCAAGTAGTTCATTTAAGACTAGTATGGTGTCAAGCAGCTAGTTAGAGTTTAATGATGCTAGCAGGAGAACCCACATTGGTCACTGGCTCTGTTCTATCTGGCCACTGCTTCAACAGCTTCCAATCCAGGTCCATTGCTGTACCCTAAGTGATAAGTGAATTATTTCTACTAATATTTAGATTCCTGTGATCCAGTATACTCACGAAAGTATTGCCTATTAAGGAAATTCCCAACACCTCATTTTGCTATCATTCCTGAAGCAGTTATATATAATAAACACAGTGTCACTGTGCACCGGAGGCTAGCGAAGTATGTTCATGATATAAATTCTGGAGAAAGATTTGGGCTCCAGCTGCAAAATGCTCAACTGGTCACACTGTGTGATTACAGACCTCTCTGCTCTAAAAGAACTCTCCATTGCTTAGAGTGTTCAAGCGTAGCATTAGCATTCAGTCTGGAGAGTCTCCGTGCCTGCATGTTGGACCCTTTGTGTCGTTTTACCAAGGGGTCTTTTCGGGGGGGGGGTCTGGGCTGTGTTGTAAGAGACACAAACAGCGAGCCATGAGTTCAGACACGCAGTGCATTCCTCTGTCACACAAGTCAAAAATCTAACTGAACTTAGTTGTGGTCTGCTCTTGTAGCCTGCGGTGGTGGCTAGCTGAAATTACATTCATTGTTATTCTTTTGGAGTGTTTCAATATGCACGAAGCCCAGGCAGACAGATGTACGGTCCCTTGGGGTCTGTGTGGGATGCCACTGTTTCATCAAACGGTGTTTAATATTTTTCTGACCGTAAGGCAGATTATAAAACGCAGTCTTGATATTTTGGAAATTCCTATGTACGGGGGCACACCAGGTTATGAAACTGGTTATTGGTATAAAGAGGATTAGGGCATGATTTCCCACTATCAGGTGTCCCAATACATTTGTGTAGGAATGTTTGATACCACTTTTAGTCAGAACAGTATGAGTACTTAATTCTTGAGTAGTCATGATACCTCGTATCATCCGTCCATACATTTTTTGGGGTAAAATATGCACTGATTGGATAACATGAATCCAAAAATGAAACTTCCTTGTGGTTTATTTTGAGGAGTCCTGATAAAGTGGAGCCTGACGGGACATTGTTTGTGTGTGTTGCAGTGAAGTGCAGGTGGCCTTTTGTTTTGAGTGCATTTCCTATGTTAGGGGGGCCCATATCCGTAGATACAACTTAGCAGGGGTTTCCTGTTTAGAATATTTGTGATGTGGAATCCATTCTGCCATTTGCTTTTCATTGTGATAAAATAGGAAAGAAAGATTCAAGTCAGACTTATGAAAGAACAAAACTTGCTGAGCTGTTAACCGTGTCAGTTGATGTTTTCGATCAATCGTGACCAACTTCCATGATACAAGACTGCTCAGGGCGCTGGCTCTGTATTGACCCGTTAGCACTGACCCAGTTGCACAAAAAAAACCACGTGAATAAAACATCACGTGCTCCCCTTGCCTTCTTTCATGGTATGTCTGCAGTCATTCGCATTTACCCGTTATCGTTTAACGTCCTATCCAGGGATTGAACTCAAGATACAATAATTAGGTTAACGTCCTATTTTCGGACTTGCTTATTTTTAGCCTGTTAAGAGTTCAGTAACACAACTCTAATTGGGTAGCTCACGTTTAAATATATTTGAAAGTACGTTCGAACGTATCCAAATATGTTCGGTACGTTCGAACGTATCGAACGTATTCAAATACGTTGGAACGTATTTCCAAGTATAATATTGATGATTGCTTTTGGACATTCATGGAAAGTGTTGAGCTCATGCTTTTAAGCAGAAAAGAAAGTGAGCCATGACTTTGTATTTCTGGTTTCCCTTTCTGAGATCTGGTTACCAAACACACACAACAGAAACACACGTGAACTCATGTCAGGAGTGTTGCATATAAAAATGGGACCCATATCTGTGTTGAATCATTTAATCTGACATAAGTGATTATTCTTGTCAAGGTGGGAGTCCCCAGGCTGTATTTTATTTGGCTTTTAATAGGTCAATACGGGGAACGTGAACAATCCCGTACATGGGACTGAGTCACAGGCCGTAAAATGACGATGACAGAATCAAATTTTATTATCTCCTCCACCTTCATGCATCATCTGTTCATCAGTAGAAAAGGAGGCGGGGCTTGATTTCAGCCAGGAAGGGAGTAGTAGGCAGTAATAGGGAGGATGGATGCCTGCCCAGTCCGGCCCGTCTCCACAGAAGGCATCTTTGTGCATGAGGGCATCTGGAAAAGTGAGCGAGCACGTACGCACACACGGGCACGCAATGACATCACGGCTCACCGAGCGGCCAGCAGGAATGCCGCTGAGAGAGGAGAGGCTTTGTGGAGGAGAGGAAAGAGATGGGAGGGGAGGAAAAGGAGGGGAATAAGGAGAGGAAAAGGCTTGGCCAGGGAAAAGTCCGGCACTCCCACAATCTGGTGAAGGAATGAAACAAGGCTGGAGCGAGTAGAGCTGAGGATTACTTGGAAGTGAAACTAGTTAAAGAAAGTCTTTTATAACTAAAGATAGCTTTAGAAAATTCCTGGATTAAGTCTTTCGTACTTTCGAGGTTTGTGGATACAACAAGTGAGTACTGTACATATTTAAACTATGTGTGCCAAAAAATATGTGTTCCAAAAATGTGCTAGAGACGTGGCTATGATGATGATACTGTAAGATTCTTATTGGATACAAATATGCATTGGTTGGTTTCAGTGTCACTTAAAAAGGAAGTGACATCACAAGACTGACAATTCAAATCTGAAGAAAGTAGACACGCCTACCATGTGTTTTTTGAAAATGAAAATGAAGATGTTTTCTTCCAAGACACATTCAGTCAAGTTTGATTCCTTGTTCTGCATTGCATCCCTTAAAATGGCCCCACCCAGATGTGTTGCCGTGCGTGTTTGCGATTGTGACTCGAGTGCGTCACAGTAAGAGTTTCCAGATGTGTTTGGGATGGTGACAGCCAGCGAGAGAAGCAGCATTTTAAAAAAGCAACAGCTGACTCAGAGCCACACATATGTTCCATGTGTGTCTATATTTGCCTGCCTTATGATTCCTTTCCACTTAAATGTGTCCTTTGCTATTTGTCCCTATTTTAGATATCGTTTTCTCGCATTTCGCATTTTCTGACTTTTATAATGAATTACTCGAAAATTTACGATAAGTAAGTGTGGATTGAATGTGTTGTTGATTCAATGTGTCATGAAGCAACTAAACTAGAGTGCAATACTTGGTGACCAACAGCAGGGGCGCTGTTGTACACTTTCACCTTTGCTGTGTGAAGGTCAACACGACAGAAAATTCCAGCTTCAAAACAGAAGTTCAGCACATTTAGAGATTTTTTCCAGTACATTCAAATCTTTTTAAAAATGTAATAAAATCTGCATTCCTCCGCTTGTGCAAAAAGGACTGTTTGGACTTTTTAAGCTTGAAGGCAGCCTACAATGTGTCCTTCATCACATTCATTAGTGTTGGAGCTTTGAACTTGCTACAGTATGTCTGGAATGTCAGCTCACCTCACGGACACACAGGGACACACACCTGCTGTGCTATGACAGACTAAAATAGAATGAAATTGTTGTGGCACCGTTTGAATTTCTACTTCTTCAAGCACTCAGTTGATGTTTCCATCATACTGGTGTTGTGCACCCTGCAGAGTGTCGGTGTAACACTTGGGTGTGGTCGCACCTCCGTTCTGACTGGCCATTATGTGCTGTGAAGCTACGGGAAAAACAGACCAAAGCAACACAGGAACATTTGTCCCCATTACACGCCGTAAAAATGTAGTCAATAAAACTCTATTAGCAAGAATGACCTCAGTAATCCAAATACTTGTAGAATATTCCCGTATTATTTTGAAATTCCATTGCACTGCATTAGACGGAAAAAAAAAATTCACATGACATAGTAAAATGGGTCACCAAGAGCACCTCAGGGATCAATTTGTCCTCAAAAAGAACAAGAAAAAACAAACATGAAGAGTCTTGTTCGGTGTCTAATCAGAAAATCGTTTTGTGGAAAGGCGGCGTTTATAATCCACCATGTGACTGCACTGTTTCCTTAATAATCCCAGAAAGTAGGAAGGAAGGAAGGAGAAGAATGAGCTCAGTGGGAGAGCGGACACAAGGCAAATAACAGAAAGGAAAAGAAAGGGTAGAAGCCAGTTCCTTTGAGGCAATGCCTCCCTTAAAGTGATTCTTTTTTAATGAGATTCGCCTTCAGTCTGCTTTTATTGCTTTAAAATAATTTGCTTGCTCCCCAAAATTGACCAACAATATATTTATTTATCAAAAGTGACTTGATGTGTGTGACCCGATGCAGAAATTGTGGCAGGCACCCGAGGATGTCAGTGGCACCACACCTAAGGAACGAGCCTTGAAGTGTGTCACTTTCCAAGAATCAGTCAGCATCATCACTGACGGACCGCTCATCATGGAGGTGGAGAGCCAGCAAATTCAACATGGCTGCCTCAGCAGATCCAGTATCCAAGGTCAAAGTGGCGTCGAGCTCAAGGCCGAGACATCAGACAGTGATGTCGAGCAGGTATGTAAATTCTCACCAGATGGTCATTTATGGAAAGTTTTATTTTTCTCGTTTCTATATTAACAATTACAAATTTCCACCGGGTTGTGTAGACTTTTTATATTCGCTGAATATATACATTTACAAACATGTTACGGAAATTCTGAATTCAAAATGTTATCATGCAACAATCCATGAGAATGGCGCAAATGCAATGTACAACTTTAACTTCTTTAAGAAACAAACACGGCAGTACTGTACATTACATTTTTTTTTGAAAAACGTAATATTTATATACGTACGTTTTTGTGATGTGTAACATATGTCGCATCACAATAATGTTTTTAATCACATTCTCCTAAAATTCTTTTCAAAGAAAGATCACATGAAGCTTAACTTCACAATTTTTGGACAATTTTTCCAAATTTAGCTACATCCAAGATGGTTGCGGGTTTTGACGATTCACTCAACCGGAACCATTTGATTATTATCCTGTCTTATTTCTATGGTTTCCTTCTTGAGGTTCCCCCACATTGTCTCATTGAAGACCACATCATACGTGTCCTCTGATAACGTATCACTGTCGTTCATTTCCTCACCGTCCTTGGACAATGCCTCGCTCGTATTGTCCGATAACGTGTCGCCAGAAGAAAACAAATCACTCCTCTCCATGGAAATCATATTCTCGCTCTTCGCCATAAACCAACAATCCACTTGAAACTGTTGCTGCACCGTGTCCCCATTGAGCGAAATCCCGTCGTCGTTTTCCTTGACGATCTTGGTCCTCATACGTTTTTCCCAAAAGCTGCTGTATCCCGTTTCTTGTGTTTTTTTCGGCGTGATGGCTTCAACGTCTTTCTTTTTGATCTCGGTTTGGACCTCATTGGTCAAATATTCCACCTGGTCCCAGAGAATCTTGTTCTCATTGCCCTCTGACTTGAGCTTGGCAGACAAGTCTGCTAATTTGTCTCCTTGACAACTGATCTGATCATTTGCTATTTTGAGCTGAGCCTTGAGGTCTTTCACTTGATTCTCCAGTGACTTCCTTCCTTCCTCGTTAAAAACACTGGTGAGCTTCTGCTTGGCCGAGTTATACCTGCCGCAGGCCAATTCCCTCACTCGCGACAACATTTTCACCTCACATTAAGTAAGATGTTGAGTTGAAATGTTGCAAAGTGAAATTAATGAAATTTTGATCCATCAGCCATCACTACAATTGCAACGTTTCGCACGTTTAGCAAATGCCTAGATAGCTGTGATGTCATCATACAAAGACATCCCAAACCTTTGCGAAGTCATACTTTCTCAAGTCCATTGTTTCATCGACATCACCATGACATCATGACATCTGTGGTGCCAAATGCTTGGACTTTGATCACTCTTTGTATGTTTATATCTACATATTGAGTCACACCATATCGAATCAAACCATAATCCCACTGAGTCGAACCGAATCCATTGTTTATTTTCAAGTCGATTCACCAAACACTCTAATACAATATACGATACACTGCCACCATTTACACATGCTCAGAACATTCTACTCACAATTTGGTTGACCTACAAAACTAGACTTGAACCACATAGCCCATTCAGAAAAATAAAGCTGAGCATTTCGTTTTTTATGAATCAAATGTGTCAAAACACAAACCAAGCATCAGGAATCTACTCCCTTTGCTTTTTCCACCCCCTGTGTTCTTAGGAGATCCGTTACCTGGATCAAGTGTTAGATGCAGCCTCCGAAACACCCACTAATGGAAACTCCTCCCCGTCTGCATACACCAAACCCATCAGCATCGACGGAACGTATTCGTCTGTGTGTGTGTCCGAGTCCTCTCCTGGTTATCACCGACCAATCGTTGTAGAGGGGCAAAGACAAACCACCGTCCTTCATCAGGATGAATCCTTTGTGAAAACCAACGGGCATATACCGACGGATGAATCGAGCCACAGCAATGCAAAGTTTGAGCTGAGAGCGTTTCAGGAAGACAGAAGGCCAGCAAAACTTTTCACCCCGGGAGAAGAGCAGCACGTCCGAGTGACAAGGAGACGAAATCCGGAAGAGGTGGGTGTTTGGTTTTGGCAACACTGCATTACTTTGTATCACTGATGATTGCCCGTCCAACAGGTCCAGGAGTTGGAACGTGAGCGTCAGGAGCTGATCCGAGACCAGGCAGTGAAGAAAAACCCTGGTATTGCTCAACGTTGGTGGAACCCTCCACAAGAGGTAGTTGATGATTTTATTTTTATTTTGTTATACCGGAACACTCATTGAAGGGATATTCCCACATTTATTCAAGGTTTCCTTGGAAGAGCAGCTGGACCCGGAACAGCTCGAGTCTCTCCGAAAATACCAAGAGAGAAAAACACAGAAGCAAATTCCAACATACTCGTACACACAGGTTAGCACCATACCGTATCCGATTATCATTTGGAAAATAATGGACGGTAATGAATGTGAGTAGGCTAGATGATAATTGATTTCTGACCTCCGTCTTCTCATCCCCAATGGCAGCCACAAGTTACTGGACCACCCACGCTGGTTAGCTTTGACCCTGAGTTAATCAGGAAGGAAGACGTTGTGGAAAAAAAGATTGACTTCTCATCTGCCAGGAAGCAATTCCTGCAAGCTGATATGACCAAGAATTCCATCACTCCTCACATATACTCTGCTAGACCCTTCTCCAAGTCCATACCAAGGGGCAACCATGGCAATGTTATCCCTGAAGTTGGGGAGTGTCACGTGACCTGGTCTGATGATGGAATTGCTGGAGAATTTACCAGTGTCCGTGCTGTCATGACAAATGTAAGTGATGAAGAGGAAGGGAAAAGCCAGTTTCCCCAAGGCTATCTCCCAGAGGAATCCGACTCCGGATTGGAAGAGTTATCAGTCCGCTCTCAGGACACGACAGTGTTTAGCTTGGATAGTGTTTCAGACAGTGGGGCCTCACTTCCACCCACACCACTCCCACTTACCCCGGTGTCACCATCAACCCCTCAGCCCACGACACCAGTCAACGGGCGAACCACTGGCAGTGCAGTAGAAGATGAGCTGGAATACCAAGCCGAAGTTCTTGTCCAAAACGTTCTTCAAAACGCACTCTCGACAAATGGAGGTGACTGGCAGTCTTCTCCCCCGAACTTGGATTCTTCACAAATGAGCAGCCCAGTGTCCCCATCCTCTGCTTCAACAAGTAGTCCAGTGCCAGTATCGTCCTCCCCTCTGTCTTTTGGAGAAGCTGACCATCTGCAGTCACCTGTCTCCTCCATCGCTGCTACATCTAACCCTTCCCCGCAACTGGATCTACTTCCTGAGGTTCAGGTTACTTTCCAAGAGAAACTTACAACACAAGATGTTCCTCAGGAGCAAGAGTCATCCTCATCCAGTCCAACCCTGTCATCACAATCATCTCCAACTCCTTCTCAGCCTGTCTCCCCCCTACAGAGACCCAAAGTAGGAGGACCAAGGATCAAGATCCAGTCTTCTTACACCAGAGCACTTGCTTCCTCAGCACCAGTTTCCGCACCAGCTCCTTGCCCTACAATTAATGTACCCAGGCCAGCCCCAGTCTGCCGTCCCCCATCCCCACCAAGCCCCGAAAAATCCGAGTTCAGCTACTTCAGTAAGTATTCCGAAGCGGCTGAACTGCGTAGCACTGCGGCGGTGACGAAAGCCCCCGAGGTGGAAGTGGCAAGCGGACCATTCCGTCTTCGCTCCAAGAAACAACGTACATTGTCCATGATTGAGGAGGAGATCCGAGCAGCTCAGCAGAGAGAGGAAGAACTGAAGAAACAGAGAGAAGCACAACCTGCTGTTATTCCTCCTGTCGAGAACCCTTCCGGCACCGGTCAAGTTCCTGCCAGAACAGGGGTACGGAAAACCACCATATCCCCGGCAGACAAATTGAAAAGCAACAGCCTGCCGACGAGACTCACGCTGACGTCTAGGACAGCACCAGGTTAGTGAACGTACTTCCTGTATGACACCTATTCCAAGATGGTTGCCCAAGTGTGCCTCATTGTCCGAAAAATATGATACTGTTCCAATTGGGGACTTAAAAGGAAGTCTCATTCTCTTACTTTTTTACACCATAGGAAAGATCGAAAAAATTCGACCCGCTCAGCCTGTCTCACCTTCGCCATCGGAAGGAGCTCTGTCTGACGCCGGCAGCGAGGACTCTGGAGGATCTCGTCCCAAAAACTTCATGCAGACACTTATGGAAGACTATGAAACACACAAAGTGAAGAGGAGGGAGAAAATGGAAGACAACAGTGTGAGTATTCGTAGCATGTAATCATTTTCCAGACTTGAAAAAGGAAATCAAAGCAGACAGGGATTTTTGTTCTGAGTTTTCTAAGATTATTGCCCACTATTTTTTGTCCATTGTGTTGACTGTATAATGTTGCTTCTCTCCTGCTGGTCGCTCAGTATGCCCATTTGTTGCTGGCTAACGAGGTAACCACTGAGGTACCTGATGCACATCAAAAACCTGATTGCTACCTTGACTCGCAAACCTGGGACACGCTGAATTCTAAACATACATTGAATCTGTGTATTTGTACAATTTAAGTGGAGATAATTTGGGAGAATATTATTTGATATTTGATTAATATTAGGTATATCGACAAAAACAATAATGTGTCCCAGGTCTGCATGCGATTGTTCACAATGAATGAATCGATTGAATCCATCCCTAATTTGTTTTTGAAGCACTTTGTGTGTGTTGGCCCTGGCACGTGTGTGTATAGATTGGGCGTGGGCACCTGATCAAGCATGACACACCTGAGTGATCAAATGTTTTTATTGTCAAGTACAAAGGGGGGCTTTTTTTTGGGGGGGGGGGGTTATTTCTGTAAATTTGAATGAGATAGGAACATTTTGTTTACTTCAAAAAGTGACGTTCCAAATTAGCTTGGAAAAATATGTCCCACCCCTTTGTGCCTTGTTGATAGTGAAAGTTTCTCCTTTGAACCAAGAGCTTCCTCCGTGGTTGACCGTGCATGGTGACACTAACAAATATGCTGCAAATAGGAACAAAACAATTGATTTTTCTCAATTTTTTTTTTTTTCAACAGGTCTTGGAGGCCACTCGCATTACCCGCAGGAAAAGTGACATGGCGCTCAAGTGGGAAGCTGGAATATATGCCAATGAGGATGGAGAAGAGGAGGAAGAGGAAGAGGAGGAGTGAAAATAGGATGGTGGGGGAAGGACAGTCAGGGGAAACAGTATTTATTATGTTCTTAGTGTTCTGATGATCACATGACCCTCTGGTCTGACCAGTGGAGCTCAACAAGGAAGTGTCCATTTTTTGGACTGGATTCTGCAAGTGTAAGAAGAAACGGTGATGCGAGTATGTGACGATAAAAGGAAGGTGATGCAAAAAAAGGCAATTTCAGTATTGGCTTCATCTGCGTGAGGTTTAAACAAGGAAGGAATAAAAGGTCATGTTTGTGTACGGATTGTATTTGAGCAGGCTGTAAAACAGTTTCCATATTTGCCGCTCGTCTATAAACACTTCTTGGTTTGTTGACGGTGTCTTTTGTAGGCAGTTGTTGTATTATACTGAGGTAGGATTGTGTATTTGACAGGAGCACATTTATTCCAGTGTACTTATTATACTTGCTAGCTATGGCAAATGTTTTCAAAAAAAAAAAAGAAAACTTTTTATAAATAGTGTGGAGAGAACCAGTTTGCCTATTTAAGATATTTTCTTCTATCAGCTCGACGACAAATAATGAAACCCACTCGACAACGGTCTTTTTTTTTTTTTTTTTGTGAATGTCAAGAAAATGGTGAGAATATTTTTGAACCAAAGGTCACCATTTTCGATTTGCCGGAGTGTCTTGTCCAAGTGTCCTTCGGCTGGACACTGACCTGTCTGCCCCTCGACTCACTCAATTAAAACTGCTTTTACACGCATAATAATATATTAAATGACATATTTAAATGATGTTTGTTTTAAAGTGCAGAAATGCTAAATATGACCACGGTGCAGGACAAAGGGCAAAAACTAAGCCTGACAAGTTTGGGTGAATTTATTTGGATGTTTTTAAGGTTTTAATGGCTTATTCAAATGCACTCAATCGCTTGTTACGCTTGACTTTTGTAACTTTTAGCAAGAAAAGTTTTGTTTATTTTAGCTGAAGCCTCCCAAGTGTGAAACTATACAAACGGAATGACAGCACAGCATTTCTGTTGATTGAATTCTTGATGCAGAGATGATTTATTTATCTTTTGAAAAGCCGGTAGCTTGGTTGATAATGCAATTTTATGACTGAGATTCATAACCTTTGTCCTCATGTTAACCACTCGTATGTTCATATTGTGCTCCACTTTATATAGCACGTGTACGGCTCACAGTTAATCGCCTATTATATATATTATAAATATTTTCGCATTAAATACAAAATTTGACAAATGTTTGTGTTCTTTCATGTTTTTACAGGTATGAATGGGATACATACGAGTCACTTCATTAAATATTTTTTTTTTTTAATTATGCAGATCAATTCAATTCTGTGTTCCCATCTTACAAGAGATTTATGACTGATTTGAAATTGTGATCTGTAGTGCGTGTACCATGATGAGGAAGTGGGACTTTCCCAAGCAAACTGTTTTCTTGACTACTTCCCTTCCTCGATTCTAACCAATGCATTCCTCTGAACTTTCATTTTGTAATCATGCACGCTTCTTGAGTGGAACATGACGACGTGGAGCTGGTGTCAAAGCGCTTTCGGGGTGGTCCGCCGACTTGAGCCCCTCGTCGTACTGGAGCAGCTGGGCTCCTCTTTGTTTGACACGGCCCTGCTCATGGTGGTCAAGGACCGGTGTGCCAACGCCACTGAGGATGACCAGCAAAAAGCCATGTCGGATTTCTACATGGTCTACAACCTCATTGTTCAACTGCTGCCTATTGTGCCGGGTCTCCTCCTTGCCAAGATGGGGGACCGCGGTTGGAGGAGAGTCCCCGTTGTGGTCCCCCTGTGCGGGTATCTGGTGTCGACTGTTGCACTCCTACAGGTGGTTCTGTTCCGGCTGCCCATCCAGGTGATGTTCGCGGCAGCGGTTCTTCTTGGGATATCCGGCGGGTTCTGCGCTTACTGGCCTGGTGTCATGACCTTGGTGTCGCTGGGCTCCAAGGCGGAGAGTCGCTCCAAGGTTAGACACCCTTTTTTTGTTTTGGTGTGATTTTATTATGATTATTATCATTATGCACTATTAATGTACAGCAAATATTAAATATTTAAAATGGTAAACAATGATAAAATCTTATTTTATTCAACCCCAAGGATTGGTTTTACGCTATTTTGGTTCTACTCAAAAAGCACAATAGACAGAGAATAAAAAAAATAAAATAAACAGGAAAAAGTTGCCAAGTTTGAAATGCTTATAGAAGTCATTTGTGTCTACGACAGGTGATGATGAGAGTGGAGCTAATGTATGGAGTAGCAGGTCTACTGGGTAGTCTGCTGTCAGGTCATGTTTTCTTGCTGTACAGTTCTAACGTTGGGCATGGCACCGTTCTGCTTTGCATCTGCACACTTCTCCACCTGCTGAGCCTCATTCAAGCCACAGTGCTACTGCAGGTCTGTGTGTTTGGATTTATTAAACACCATAAAGTTGATCTAAATGGACTTGTAACAGCTTGGCTGTATTTATCGATTGTTCTGACTTAGGTAAGGCAAGTATCAAGTGAGCAAGAGGAGAGCAGCCCACTCCTCCCTCACTCCAACAGTGGTCCTCCATTGATGTTCACAAGGAAGAATACGATCAACGTGATTCTGCTCTTCTCTGCCGCTATCTTGTACGGCTCCTCAGTGGACGGAGCCATTAAGATCCTGGGCATCTTTGTGATAAGAGAGCCACTCCATTGGAATGTTACCCAAGTATGTGCTTGAAAAGTATATACAGCAATGACATATTTTTGACACGGATTCAAAAAATGTTCTTTATTTTTATTTCAATCACAACAGGTTTTGAGATATTTTTTAAGTTAACCAGGTTAACTTGACCCTAAATTTGCTCTTCCAGGTGGGTTACGGGAACGCAGCAGGCTTTGCGGTATTCCTCACCAGTTTCCTGGGTGCACTTGCTTTTCGCCGTTGCGTGACCGACGTAACGCTCATCCTGATCGGCATGATCTCCTTCGCCGCTGGAATTTACTTCATGTCCTTGGTGACCACATCCTACATGTTCTACCTCTGTAAGCCATCATCTTCTGTTTTTGTATCGAGAGCCATAGACCAAGGCTAAGATTGACTTTCTCCACAGCTCGTTCGCTCACCCTCTTTGCTCTTATACCGCTGCCGACAATTAGGTCACTCCTCTCACAACAGGTTTCAACATCGTTGTGTGGTGAGGAACAAATATCTTGCTATTTAAAATCACACAAACTAGTGTGTACTTTAGCGCCACCTTGTGTTCTCTCTCTTTGCCATCAGGCATCACTTTGACAGTCCTGCAGCTGGCGTTGAGGTTTGCCGCTATGGCGTACATCCCCGCCTTCACTAAACTCTACCAGAGAACACTGGGCTGGTTCCCAGGTTTCGTCTTCACCATCTCGAGCATATTGGCAGTTCTGGGAATGTTTCCTATCAGGTCCTTTTCACATTCTACTATGTTCATATTATGCAAACCACCTTTGTAGTGATGGGAAAATGAAGCTTCGAATTTGCTTCATGAACCAGTTGTATTTTTTGACTCCTCTAGATGGCACTGTTGGTTTCAATTATGTTCTTCCTTCTTGAAGCGTCATAGCATGGAGGTGGTCTCAGCCAATACGCGCCGAAGAAACGACCGAGACGCGCCGTGTGGACGTGGAGGACTAAAACATGCTTCCACAGAAGATAAAAAGTAATGAACACTCTAACTGTTAAGACAATAAAAAAAAAAGAAAAGCTTAGTAAATAATTATCAAATCAATTTATTTTTAATTTTGGTCCAATATATCTCAAAATAATTTGAGGTAAATATTATTGCATCAAACAACATCAATATACAGACTTTATATGTATAGCTAATTACAAGATGTTCAAGTTTCCAGAATTGACTGAAAGTAAAATGTAAACATCGGGGAGCAATAAACAGAACAGAACTGACATTATAATTTCTTTTTTAAAAGAAATTAACAGAAAGTTGGACATATTTATGCTGTGATGTAATGGAGGAAATAATGCAAATATTTAAGTTTGGCATTAAAAAAAAATAGTACAGAATATATGTTGGCAGCTATCATCTTGTCCCCATTTGGGCTTTCAACCTGAAATAAATGTAACACATTGCCCCAAAAAAAAAAAATGACCACAGAAAGTATTACTTTTGTCAAATTTCACTTCAAACTCGTTTTAGGCGGAAGGATTTGTGTATAGTGCAGCAATCAGAAGGCAAAAAACTCAACCTAAAGCTCTATCAAAAATAGAAGCTATGTCCATTTGTTCCGTATACTAGCCTAATATTTCTATTGAGAACTCATCCCTTCTTACCGGTTACATTTTCACATTGAATGGATCCATCGACAATTCCTCGCCTGGATAAATTACACAAAAACAAAATGTTACTTCAAAAAATATTTTAATGAAACAACTGCCACATTTAGTGAAGGCAGTTTGAAAGCTAAATTCAGTCTGTACCTCTGCTGATATAGACAGCAGAACATTTGCTTGAAAATACAAGCAAACTCGGGAACAGGCACATTTCTAAGCTGTAGGTAACATCGTTTTGATTAAATACTGAAAAAAAAACTGCCATTGTTGCAGTACCATGAGCTAGAAAATCTGTTCAAATTAGTGACAGTGATTTAGTCCCAAAATAATCGAAAGTGAGGTCAATCAGCCTTGGATGCTAACCAGATAGCGATCAGACAACTAACACGCTCGGTTTGAGCTTATTACACGGAGTCGCCGCAACATTTCAAAAGGCCATGTTGTGAAACGCAGACGCCGTG
The DNA here is from genome assembly GCF_054491065.1 of Syngnathus leptorhynchus. Classification (NCBI taxonomy): domain Eukaryota; kingdom Metazoa; phylum Chordata; class Actinopteri; order Syngnathiformes; family Syngnathidae; genus Syngnathus; species Syngnathus leptorhynchus. The sequence goes on along the minus strand of NC_141206.1, from coordinate 8,769,326 downwards.
GCGAGTATAGATTTGTCAAAGTAAGCTGACATCAGCGTAAAGACAATCACATTTGAGAACCCTTGGAAAACAATCTTTTACTCAGTTTGCTGACTGACAAGGGGGAAAAAAAAAATAGTACCCTTGCCTCACACTGTAAAAAGAATGAGGGAGAGAAAAATGAAGCACGCCTCCTAAGCGTGCGATTAAATAAGCAGCATTGGCAACAAAATATTATGAAGTAGAAAAAAAAAAAAAAGCAACACCATGAAAATGAAAGTCTGGAGAAAGAAAATTGTCGCTCTTTGACCAGTTTGTGTACGTCTCTGGCCCGATCTGGACAGTCGATTCGGGAGAACGGGGGAACGCGGTCCTTCATTTGGTCTGCTCAGTCCTTGGCGTGAAAAAAAGTACGTGATGAGGCGCTTCAGTCCGTCTCGCTCATTTGCTCTTCAGTTTGTTTGTCCTGCAGGACGCTTACGAGCGACTCCCACGCTGTTTGGCACTGCAGAGAAGTGGAAAACCACGGTGAATTTGAACAAGCTAGATGATCAACACATCCAAAACTAAATCAAATTGCATATAAGAGTCCCGTGTACCTTCTCGTAGTAATTGATATTTTTGTCGGCCATGCCGCCGAGAAGCTGCTTGAAGTCCTGCCGCTTGTTGTTCTGCCATCGCTCCCAGTCGGCCTTCAAGTCGGCGTTGAAACACTCCACCTTGTCTTGGCAGCGTTCCACCTCAGGTGGCATCTAGCAGGAGACACAATAAGGACTACTGCTACAAGGGAGCTCTAAACGCTACAGCGTGAAGGAGAACGTTACTACCGAGTCACTGTTGCGAAATGTAGCGGCCACGGAAGCTAGCGATACTTACAGGCGTTCTGTCTTCCTGTCTACGCAATATGGCGGCTTCTAGGCGTCCCTCGTACTCCGCCTGACACTGGTCGCGCTTTTTCAACACATTCTGTAAACACAGTGAAAGATATCGATGGTAGTCGCGAGAAAAAATGACACCGCTCTCACCTTCATGGACTCGATGTAGAGCATATACTCTCGAAGCACGGGTAGGAAATCCTGCCCGATGTTTTCGCATAGGTCATCCATGGCTCCGCAACACGTGGAAACGGAGCTGGCCACTCCCTCCAGGGGGGGCTGTAGTTCCTCCTCGGCTCCCATCCAGCTAGAGTACACGGAGCCGTATTCGCGCAGCTCAGCCAAGTACTCTATTGGTGTTAGATTGAAATGAAATATCATTCGTTGGTGAGCATTGTAGGTGGAGGATGAGTGTTTTAAAAAAAAAAATACACAGGTGACGGGGTAACGTTGTGTTATCTTTGTGTAGCTTCCTGTTTCACAACATCTAATGTGGGTCAAGATGAGGCGATGAGCTGACTTCCTCACTGCCAGCGCAGCTAATCTTGCTGAACACTAAATTGTTATTTTAAGATAGTTCGCAACCGGCGACACTCAAAACTTTATACTGCCGCTTGATTCTACATCTGGTTTGGGATCAGATATTACCTGACTGCTCTTTGAGGATCCTCTGAGCGATACGATCGATGGTGCCCAGTTTCTGGCTGAAGGTGTCCAGATACTCTCCCATGGCACAGAACTCTGCCGGCCGCGCCCGTAGCTTGTAGCCTCCGGCCACGTGCTTCACCGATTCGCCCACCTTGGTGAGCAGCGCCAGACCCTGACGCTTGTTCAGGTCCTGCGGACGGACAAGAATTTGATGCTTCTATTCATTTGAATTGCCTTTCGTTGTTGATTATGCATTGTAGTCCCTGACCATGAGTCACGTGACCTAAATTGCCTACGAGCATGTGATAAGAGAATGGAAGAATGTCTGGACAGATTTGATGGATGACTACTTTATCACATTGAGAGAGAAACTACTTGTCTGCTCCTGGTGAGAAAGTAAATATAATTTGTAACTTGTATCTGTTTGTACTTTTTTTTTTCCTTGCATCAGCAGGTCTACTTTCCCTGTAACTGATTTATTGGAGTCACTAAAAAACAGCTGATGTCAGCAAAACGCTTTTTTTGTTGAATTAAAATGTTCCGCCGCCCCTCCTGAGGAGTCTCACCTTAGCAGATAGAAAAGCGTTGAGATGTGGGTTGAAGGACAGGACAGGGTGGTCGGCAACCCGCTTCAGGAACTTATCCAGCGCTTTCATACGCGTTCCGACAAACTCTTCAGAAAAACGATCCACCACGCCCTTCATCACAAACTTCTCCGGCAAAGGCTGAAAGAAGAGCGCAAAGAATGTGACTGAAGAATTATTTTCATCCCATTGGCGGTGCGTTTATTGTGATCAATTTACAGGAATTAGGTGGGTTGGCTGGCTGTCCTCCAGCTTGATCCTCAACCAATCAAAGTCTTGATAACGCCGTCGCACGCAGTAGTCCGGAAGGTCGAACTCGATCCGCGTAGTCTTGAGAATACAGACACAGATTTCCACCATCACACGACAGACAAGATCCTGAGAGTGGAATAGAATCCATGACCTGGCATGAACTTAATTAACGTTACGCCTTAATACGTAACTGTGATATTTGTATAAGGCCATTCAGGCCCAGCACCGATATGTCCATAACAACGGTTGCCATGGCGCCACCAGGCGACTCCAGGCATTGTCTCCCCACCTCTGTTGCAACGCAGGATGGAAGGGGAGCGCTCTCAACTCACCACATGAGGAAGCTCATACAAGCAGAACGCCAGTCTGGTAAATCAAAGTGATTGAATTTATCCCTGGATCGTTTTTCATTAGGAGTGAAGTGAAAGGCGCTTAACCAAAATGGAATTATTGTGTTCCGTCAACCGAGAAAACTGCATTAGTTTATCGCATTCTGATGCTACGTGACCTGCTTAGGTGATGTTACGTCTTTTCTGTTTATAGATTATCGTAATTTTCGGACTATAAACCACATGGGACTATAAGGCGCACCAGCTAAAATTTGTGATTCAAGTTTCACAATTTGAGAAAAAAGTAGCGGCTTATAGTCCGAAATTTACGGTATATGTCTTGATGTTTAAATATTATTTTCAAATAAATGCAGCCTGATTGGACCGCCTCCTGACCCTAACGAGATCTCACTATACAAAATGAATTTACAGATGCTACACACAAGTCATGAGCAGACCTTGGTGGACACTCTGTAGGTGATATACGTCTCCATTGTCGAGACGTGCTTCTTTGGGTCGTCCACCGTGACAAACAGATCACGCGTTTCGGTGGAGCCGTAATAGTCCCGGGGGTCTGACTCCATGTCGTCGTCCAGTTGCAGCCTGTTGAATAGCGAAGATGCTGAGGCGGGACTCGGCGTGTCTGCTGGCGTGCCATTGGACAGCCCTGGCTCCTGAGGGAACCCAAAAAAAAAAATAATCAAGACAAGGAAGTGCAAACAAAGAAGTGATCAGTTGTGTCTCTCTGTGAATAATGCCCTCGTTGAACTCGTCGTTACAATTCTAACAATGCTACATTGTTACCAAAGACATTGCTTGTGGAATTACATCCGGGTTTAAGACTGCTAGTTTGAATCCTCTCACTACTTCCTATTAGGGTAAAATATTTTTTCAATCATGAGGTTGCACCATATTAGTCTCACATTTGAAGTGTTGAGAATCTCTAGTGCCGGTTCTCTTCCTTGCCGTCACATGCATTCACTCTCAACACCATAGTGAGCTGGATCTCGGATGTGACGGGCTGAGAGTTTTTTTCTACACTGTGGTGCAAAGCCTAACTTGTAATCATGGTTCACGTAATTGCATTGGGTTGCATCATTGCATTGCGTTGAATGAACAAGCAGGCCACTTGCAAAGTGAGTCACGCTCAAACACCAAAATAATCCTGACTGGGGGTTATAGATTAGAATATAGAATAGTCTCCATCTCTCCATAATTTTCAACTGCATATGCAGCATAGAGTATAAAATGGTTGGATTAACTTGATGTGCAAGTTTATCTTTACACTATAGCCCGACATATAATGATCACACTTTTTAATCATCATCATAAAGTTCCGTTGGTGCGCTCATTACTGTTATCATGATAACAGATAATAAAACTTGCCGAATGTCAAGAACCGCTTGTGTTCTCACTAAAAACCTTATTAGCAGAATATATCACATTTATAAAGTTTTAACAAAGGCTTGTTTGTTTTACTCCGTGATTTGATTGCTATTTCAAAGTGGTAAGTTTGCAGCCAGTGCAAACAACAGGTTACGAGGATAAAAAAATATATATATATTCTGGCTGCTTATTTCTTTTGTTTTTGTTTTGCTTTAATCATCAAGCACGGTTTTAGGTAAAGCCTGGGTCTAACCTACCTTGTCGCCCCCAGCGGTGACGCTGACATCTGGCCCCGGGGACAGCGGCTCGTCAGAGGCGGACAACGGGTGTAGAATCTCTGCGATGTGCTTCTGCCCCGAGCTGGCCAGGCCGCGCTGTGCGCCGACGCTCATCGTGCGGCAGGCGCTGGGGCTCGCCTGCAAGTGGAGGGCTATCGGCTGTCCAGTCTACGGCTGCGACTGGCGTTTGCACGGACAAGTGAAAATATTTCCTGTTCGTCTTCTAGTAAGGGACGGATTTTCGGAGCCGCTATTTGGTCATAATAGTCAGCTGACACCTACGGCGCAGATGCGGAGGTTAAAGCTGCAAAACCCGGAAGTAAACATTGTGCGTGACAACAGGACATCTTCTAAGCGCTTAAGCGTTTGTAAAATATGCAATAAAAACAATTGTGCATTGGGTAATTATGCACATTAAAATGCAAGTATTAATGCAAAGACCGAATTGAAAATGTTAAGATTTTTACAAACTCATTAATGTAACATTTTAATGCACACAATGTTTAGAATATTGTGTTAGAATATATATTGGATATCTATGTATGTACAAATCGTGTAAATATATTTTTGGGTTTTCAAATGTAAGTAGATATAAATTTTTTAAGTATTTTATATCAGGCATCAGCAAAGACACCTCATGGGGCTTTCCAAAATCACCCTGCTACTACAGCGTTCAGACCAAGCAGCAGCATCGGTTGGACAAGAAAAACAGAAGTACCACATAAATCCACGATTTGTCTCTGTTTTGTCGTCGGGGACATGACTACCAATCCTTCAGGACCAGGTAAGTGTGTTTTTTGAATGTTTTAGCTCCGTGTCGTTACGTTGCGTCTCTACGAGGTATCTGGAGGCGATGATATCAGTTGCTTGAAAGTGGCAGATCCTAACCCCATTTTCTTGACCAAGTCACCTCTTACGCTACAGACAGTCAATAGATTTGTTTCTCATCCCAATTAATTAATTTCAAAAATTTGCCTTGTAGTGCTCGATGTGTATCAGTAGTGCGCAGTGGTGCTAATTTGTATTGCTTGTTCCTTTATCCCTACGCAGTGTTCCAGAACAAGGCCCGAGTACAAATCCTGGCCGAGCTGGAGAAAGAGAGGGAGAGGTTGATGCAGAATCAGTCCAGTACTCCTGGAGCCAGGTAGAGGAACAGTTGCCACCAAAGTCAATGGAGATTTCACTGCAGTATTTTAGGAGTTGCATCCAGTTTACTCTCACTTGTGATTGTTCTTTTTTTAATTGACATTTTCAGATGGTTTAATGATTTATAAGAGGCTATCTTCTATTCACTTCACAGCATTTCAATAGCCCGTCACAACATGAAGGACTTCCGGGATAGTGCAGAGCAGCAGCACATTGTTGCCCAGCAAAAAGCAGCCTTGCAGGTACAGCTCACCGCTTCATAAAAAGTTGAAAATGTTGGAAGCGGTTTGCTGAACTTTGTCCTTTCCCGCAGCACGCACACGCACACTCGTCAGGCTTCTTCATCACTCAGGACTCGTCATTTGGTAACCTCATCCTACCCGTGCTTCCGCGCTTGGAGCCAGAGTCATGACCCCCAGAGTCCCCCTGTTCCAAGATTCCTCTTCAGGCTGTGGGCACATTTGTTTCCTGGCAACAATCTCCGTGGAGTTGGAATCCGTCGCAGTTATTTGGCGAAGGGATAAAAAAAAAAAACATCCTCAATAATTTTTAACACTGGGATTTTATGCTGTATACTGTGTATGCATATCTTGGTGTTAGTCAACATGATTTTGTCTTTCTTAATTTTTTTATGCTGTTTACAAAATAAAATATTAAAACTGAATTGACTGAGGTTTTTTTTTTGTATGCAGGGTACTTATAGTTAAGGTATTTTTTAGGTGGTGCTCTAATGTGGTCACACCTCCAAACGTCCACTTGGTGGCAGCATTGCGCTCACGCAGGTCCACCTTTCAATGCATCCACCACACCCCCCGCCCTCTCTCTCTCTTTCTCTCTCTCTCTCTCTTTGTTTGTCTCACTTTCTGTCTCCCTCTCTGTGTCAAGAGTCAGTTCAGTCCTCCACCGGGTTGCCGGTTGAGGAGGATCCTGCAGGAGTATGAGAGCATCACTACAAAACTGGATCGGAGGAAGGGAGGCAAAGTGCCTGACCCGGGTGAGTTACTGACCGGACGTTCTTTAAGTGGGTCTGGGGTCCAAATTAATTAGTCAATCATTTCTAAACCAATCATGAAGCTATGTAGAACTCCGGTTTCAACGATTCTGCAGGTGCTCTGTCCATTCTTGTATTATTGCTGTCTTTTTCTTTTTTTTTTTACTACAAATCATGCATGACCTTTAAAATGTATGCGCGGAGAGGTGTTGTTGGTGTTATTGGCTTTTTCCGTTCAACACAAACGTAAAGGTAAGATGCGGGTGAATCAAGCGACAGGTGTGTCCGATATTTGTCATGCAGGTAGAAGATAGATCCCGAGAAACCAAAGTGCAGTGGTGCACATGAGTGGAGATGAATGCGCTCCAAGTAGAGAACGTTTCATCAAAAACAAACAAAAAGGTTTTTCAGTTTTATATGAGGTTTGCCTTTATAAAGTTTTCCCAGCATGACATGCCTGAACTCTCTAACCTTTTTTTTTTTTTAACTTAGTTAGTGTTTGGATGGTTAACCATGTGCGCAAAAGGAATTTTTGAAAAGTGTGTGTTGGAGAGAATCCAGATATTACCCAATTATTTCTTTCTTTCTTTATTTCAAAAAAAAATCTTGTCACACTTTTTATCTTCTGATTCGCAAACTGGTCATGGGATGCTGGAATGCAAGCTTGTGATAAAAGAAAGAGGAAAGGGGTTGTTAAATAATATTCAAAAGTTCAAGGAAGGTCCCATAAAGCTACAGATGGCGTCATAAGCAAGCATGAGGTAGTAAGATTTAAATGATGTCCTCTAAGTACAGGTATTAAATATCATCTGATGGTACCTGCAGTGTCGGCACTAGGGAGAGACCCACTTAGTGTCTTTTAAAATGATATTTGGGTCCCATCTGCAGCTCCTTGACCTGCTTATTCATTATCACCCTACCTGTCGATGTCCACAGCCACATAAGCATTACATAGCCACAGACATTAGTGGAATGTAATTTAAATCACTGACCTGGTTCTGCTTGCTAAGGGAGGAAGGATTCAACCAAGCTCCTAAAAAAAAAATCACTTGTCATCTTGTCTGCTGCCTTTATAAGTTATTTTGTTTTATATTTAAAGTCAACTGTTTTTTTAAATAAAAGCAAATAAATAATTCGATTTCAAAATGTATTTCTCAAATAGATTTGTGTTATTTTTATCCGTCCATGTGGAAATACAGCTATGATTGTCAAATGAACCACAATAATTTGAGAAAATGAGGACACAATTTTGTACAGTCTGTACTTGTTGTCAGTCTTAGTGTACACATGCTAAATTTGTTTATTTTACAACCGCTCAGATGACTTTCTAGGTGTGTCTTGTCTAATTGCTCTCATCACCTCAGGCTGACAAAAGTTAATGTTTCTCATAAATGACCCCAAAAAAATGGGGTCAATTCAATGAATTAAACCATTTCTGCCAAGCCCTGACAGAACCTGCGCTGGATTTTACAGATGAGATTGTATGTTGGGGAACATCACGATTACATCCTTTCTTTGTCAGCCTTTCAATCATTGGTTAATCTTTCATTTTGAGGCAAATTGCTTCCTAATCTTCCTGCCTTCTGGAGGTTGTTGCGGATGTCATAGTTGCTCTTTTAGGGTCATTCTTTAAAGCTCTTAAAATGATTCCACCATCATTCGCAATTATTTTCTTTGGGCTACTCAATTGACATCTGATATATATTTTTTTTGTATTGCTGACCAAACAAAAATGGCTGACGACTGAATCTTTGCTTTACTTCCCGCAATGTGTATTTGTGTCGTCTTTATTTTCCATTCATTCCGAACCCATCCAATTCAGCGGTGACCATAATGTGACAATCCCTGCACGCTCAATTACCCTCTCACTTGACATTATACCGGCAGCCTAACTGCTTTATTCATCAGACTCGCTCCTTTCACTGTGAGGGACGTTTCATGTAGCTCCATTCATGCATGAGTAACACAGGAGAATATGCACGTTCATGACTACTTTGTGGAGAAAGCATGGAAAAGTCAAAGCCTGTGAAGAAAAAAAAAAGTGGCTTCATGAATATGCAATTATATTAGGGACAACTTGATTGAAAGTAGTGATGGGATAATGAAGCTTCAAAATTGCTTTGTGAACCAGTTGTATTTTGTTGACAGCTCTCGATGGCAAGACTGAAAATAAATGTGGCTTCCCAAATGCTGAAAATGCATTTGGAGCTCAGAGTGCACATGGCAAATAAGAACAAATGGAGGAAAAGAGCTGTTGGATGTCATTTTTCCCTTTTTTTGCTCGACATTGCCACCGCCTTACGTAAGTAGTCAAACAAATCAATTTGCACGGAAAATGATATCTTTGCTCACATTTTTACCTTATCAAAAATCGTGTTTGTACTGTGGATATTAATAGAACTCATGAGAGATGGGAATATTTTGAATTCAATAAATCACTCTGTCGGCTAAGAATTTGAGCAAAGTGTTGCTTTGTGACGAATACTTTTCTCGCCTAGCTAACATTAAGGCCACTGTGTGAATATTCCACCTGTGTCAGTGGTTGATCGCAAAACCTCTCAGCTGTCTAAAATCGGCACAGCGGCACTATCAAACCGAGAGGAACAAAACCGTAATTAATGGATCACATTTTGACTGGTTTAATTTTAGCAGATGCCAAGATTAGCTTAGAGATTTATAACCTAGGGAACATTCACTGAATTGCATTTCAGAAAATCCTGTCCCTCCAGAGAACACAATTTGTTGTACAGATGCACTGGGAGGGGTTGGGTGGAGGGTGATTACTGATATTTTTTCTATATGTCAGCTGCCAAATATGGTCTTTAGGCAGGCTAAAGTGTTTCCAAATGCCGCCTGCTTATTCAGCTGCTTGTTATACGGGCATTAACTGTCCTGTTTGCGCATCACACGCCGCATCTACGAGCTTATGTGGGCTCACATAGACACGGCCGTCCTGCGCCCTCCACCCTGAGCTCCTGTTTTTTATTTGAAATTTATTTTCCCAGCTAGTTGCGGACCTTTGTGTCCATTCATGAACATATTCCCCGTAGATACTCCATGGAATGTAATATCTATCCCAGGGCAATACAGCCCAGTCGTCCACTGAGGATTGGACATTAAAGCTACTTAATGTCTAGGGGTTTCTTTCCCTCGTAATATTCTAAACAAACCACATTTTGGTATTTTGTTAACACACATCAATCTTAAAGCTGAAGCATCTTGATTTTTCCTCTCGTTTACTGTGTTGGGAAATTTGCTGGGCATTTGTGTTTTTCTTTGACAGTTTGGTAACTGAAAGTAGGCTTGACCTTAGACCAGCTCAGAGTAGGCCAAAATTGTGGCGCCGGTGGATTTGACTGAGGTGCCTGAAGACATATTCTTTGTATGCGTGCGATTGGGTCCTATGCAACACAAATAGTCCCCTTAAGGGATAATAATTAATGTCATGAATTAAATGAGACTTAAATATTTGAATAGCCCCCAGGCTACCTTGTACAAGAAAAGTCTGGTCCCAATGTAAAATAAATGTTAAAAACTTCTGTTTTAAAGCATTCTGACTCATGTTCCCAAACTTTGCAGCAAACACATTTACATTGAAGCATATTATCACATCCATTAATGTGCTTCTTCCATTAATATCATCTATACTAGCATTATTTTGTCTTCCTCACAAACATTTAAGATGACAAGAGGAATATAACGTCCAGCACGATACCTCACAGTCTCCTTGGAAACCGGATCAGAATCAAAACGCACTGGTCAAAGATTTTCACAAGTGATCATGTGAGCTGTGATATTTGAGTTGGATGTTCCAAATGTTTCCGTATCACAATACACAAGTCATGGGATGTTGTCCGGAACATGAGTGTACCATGTGACCATCATGTGTGGAGCGAAAAAAAGAAAAAAAAAAAAACGTTTTTCTTGATGGGAATCAAATGGGCATTGAATTATAACCCCAAGCCACTTCTCGCTCACAAATGAAATGAGTCACATGTCGCCAAACTCTCTAGCACGGTGCAATTATAGCGTTGCACTGCCACGGCTCAATTTTTTATTTTCATTGATGTGAAAACCGATTAGATTTTTCTAATGGCTTTGCAGGAGGTATATGAGCTGATCGAGTGCTCCTCCATTTATTTATTTATTTTTGCTCCAGTGGTGTATTTTCTGTCAATGGGAAAGATGAAGAGAGCATGCTGTTTTTTTCCTTGTGCTGATTCTGCCCAACCTGCAGCTGGATAATGACAAAATTGTAATTTGTTGCATCGACGGGGGTTCGATTTTGCCCTGAATAATGCAACGGTTGAACGGCGCCACCTTGAATCGAAGGTGCGGCGTTCAGGAAAGAAATGGAGTTCAACATGGGCTGAAAGGAAGGAAAAAAATCTCTCACTCCTCACCTCGGTTTTGTGTCAGTCACACACACACACAAATGGCGAGCTGTGAAAAGACACCTCCCTCTCTGAACATCCCACGAGAAATCTCACTTTCTTCTTGTCATCCTCTCGCCAGCCCATATTTTCTGACATGTTTGTTCTTTAACGCCTGATGTGTGTGTAATTAAAAGGCAGCGATACAATGACCGCATAAAAGAGCTCGATGATTTCTGACCAAGAGTAGGGGTACCGAAGGGCCGACCGATTAATCGTTTTGCCGATTTCCCCAAATTTGGTCGATTATTCTATTGCTCGTGTGTTTCTGACGTGCGCTTTGTTTTGTCCAGCTTTTGTTTATGGTGCAATGCTCAAATTTTAAACTAATTTATGAATTGATTCATTTGATTTTAGTGAAATAATTTAATGCTTTTGTTTACTTATTTACTAACTTCTTTTTTGTCCTGAATTTTTTTCTTTTATTTTAGTTGAATAATTTAATGCTTTTATTTGCTTATTTTTTTTGTCCTTAAAATTCTCTATGTTTAAAATTAAAAGTATTGTTAAAGTCAAATATTTTATTTTTAATAATTTGTTCAAAGTGATGAAAAAAACGAAATTAATATATTCGGTATGTATTTTCAGAATTAATCAGACGATTAATCGGTTTTCAAATATCGGCGATGACATCGGCCAAAGAAAAAAATCCAAATTCGTCAGGCCCGACTGTACCGTTGTCCAACTCACACCAGGGCCAAGTTCTAATGGCGAGACCCCGTCTGTCTCAAGTAGAGCAAGATAGTGATAGGACAATAGAGTAAATGTTTTATCTGCAGGAAGTAAGGATCACCGTCTGTCACTTTGAGGGCTTCATGTTGACACGTGAGGGTGATACCACCTCACAAAGATCATAAAAAAATGATACAGACAAAGTCATAATAGGTGTTTAAATGCGATAAGGCAGATGAACAAACACTCTGCCTGAACTACCAGCACATAGCCTAAAATCCTGCTTCTAACTCGTGACACAAAGGAGGACATGAAAATCTCTAAATCACTTTATTGAGGTTACGCACGTGAGTGGGTCTACCCTGTGCTTCCGAGCAGTTCACGTTTTATCGTACTTCCTCATTCTCTCTCAGGGGGTGTAACTTATTTTGTCAACAGAAGACATCAGAGGAGGAAACACCGACGCGAAACTTGTCTGTTGGTTTACTAGACTGAAACGAGACTATTTTTGTAGAATAGGTCTCGCCTCAAAATCTGTTACTTTTCTTGCTATAAATCTTAAATAACATTTCCCCACACATCTTGGTTGTTTAATTTGGAATATTTCTCAATTCTTCCTTTAAAATGAATTTATATAGGTCGTAAAATATTTTGACAGGTCAGCAGGATGGGGTGAAGAGCACTCTCCTCAGCTGACCTCGAGGCAGATGACCCGTGATGGCCACAGTATCACCTCCACTGTAAGGGCAAAATAAAATAAAAAAATATAAAAAAAAATATATATATATAATTTAAGCTCACCATTGCTTTTTTTTAACAGTTTGAAGGACGGTGTGACAAATACAGAACATCAAAGTCCCAAAGAAGAGCAGCAGGAGTTCCTGAGGTCACTGGAAAACATCCTGCTCACCATTGTGCTGTCCGTCATAATCATCATGACTGTTTTTGGCAACCTTTTGGTCATGGTGGCGCTCTGCAAGGATCGCCATTTGCGGTGAGACTTTTCAAAATAAAATAAAAAATAAAAAAGGGCTTTGACTTTGATTTCTCATCCTTTCCAGGAAGAAAAAGACCAACTACTTCATTGTGTCGCTGGCCTTTGCTGACTTATTGGTGGCGTTGGTGGTGATGCCCTTTGCGGCCATCGAGCTGACCACCGGCGTGTGGAAATACGGCGAGATTTTCTGTCTGGTGCGCACGTCGCTGGACGTCCTCTTGACCACCGCATCCATCTTGCATCTGTGCTGCATTGCATTGGACAGGTCTTTTTTGTGTGTGTGTGTGTGTGTGTGTGTGTGTGTGTGTGTGTGTGTGTGTGTGTGTGTGTGTGTGTGTGTGTGTGTGTGTGTGTGTGTGTGTGTGTGTGTGTGTGTGTGTGTGTGTGTGTGTGTGTGTATGTCAACAACATGAAAATGGGGTCAGCTGACATTTGCCGTGTGTTTCAGGTATTACGCTATTTGCTGCCAGCCTCTTGTGTATCGACACAAGATGACCCCTCTGCGAGTGGCGGTGATGCTGGGCGGCTGCTGGCTCATCCCCACGTTCATTTCCTTCCTACCTATCATGCAAAGCTGGAACGCCATTGGCATCGAGGATATAGTAAGTCCTCACTCACTTGGCACGCTCTGCTTCGGACGAGGTAATCAACTCTCGGAGGGAAAAAAAATATATATCCCAATCCAAGGTCAAGTCAATATATATAGCAACCCAGAGTCGGTAGATCCTCCTTAAAGAGCAAGATGTTCTTTCGGCGAGGGCAAAAGGAACATAAAACTCGGCAGCCTCATATTGTGTCTTTCTAATAACATTTTCAATCCCTCCAACAATGACACGGTAATGCAGTGATCACAAAACAATTTTGTCCTCAGCGGAGGCTGACTGGCTGCGAGCAATGACAGCACTTGAGCGGACTTTTTTTTTTTTTTTTTGCTGCTGGTCCGCCCGTGTTTTTTTTGTTTTTTTTTTGCGGCCAGGTTATTTCAGAGCTATCTTGAAATGAGCTGCGCAAATCCCCGGGGGGGAGGGCAGAGATGGACTTATTCATTCAGCCACGTTTAATGAAATACACATCTCTGCTTTTTTTTTTCTCCTAAGCCACAGGCTGCTCCCGAACGACATACGTGTCGGGAGCGCTGGGGAGAATTAGGTCAGCCATAGAATGGGGAGGGAAATTCACTTCAATTGTGTGCAATTTTGGCTAAAAAGGATTTATTAATTTAATCAGATGCTGGTGTTATATGCCACGTCACAAAGGTTGAGGCATCAGGATTCAGCGACTGCAAAAAAATGGATATAAATTGCAAAGTTTCATGGCATGAGGAGGTCCGGTTCAATGATACGTCACGAGTAAAGTCTCGCCACACGCTGAGATTTATGGGTGGCAAAATGTCCTTTTTTGGCTCGAGCGCACTTGCAGAATGTAAAAAGATGTGCAGACGTTTCACTTTTGCTTTCCGGGGGACACGGTGTACCTCCGTGAACCGACATCGATCATAACAAACCTTTTATGGGTAAGATGCCGGATTGCAAATGGGTGGAAAATTCCAGTTCATTTCCACCGATATTCCGGAAACATCCAATGTGGAGTTTAGCTAGGGGTAGTGGGGTTATTCCACCGGACGTTCGCAGAGCTCACAATCTGTCTGCATTTCATTCTCACCTTTCATCCAGATAGAAGAGAGGCGAACCTCGCCAGGTGGCTCCAACGACACAAGCTGCATCTTTCTGGTCAACCGTCCGTACGCTCTCATCTGTTCCACGGTGGCCTTCTACGTGCCTCTGGCCCTCATGGTCCTGGCCTACCAACGAATCTACGTGACCGCCATGAGCCACGTGCGGCAGATCGAGACCCTCCAACGCGCCGGCTCCGCTCCCGCCGCCGGGACGCCCGCCCCCGTCGTCACGGCGAGGTCATCCACGTGCTCGGACCCGGCGGACCATTATCACCTCAGAACCACCGAGGGAGCCTTCTTACCGGAGTCGGCTCCCGTAGCCAACAGCCGCATGCGTGTGGAGACAAAGGCGGCAAAGACCCTGGCTGTTATTATGGGCTGCTTTTGCCTGTGCTGGGCGCCGTTCTTCATCACCAACGTGGTGGACCCCTTCATTCACTACTCTGTGCCCTGGCAGTTATGGACGGCATGGCTGTGGTTGGGCTATATTAATTCCGGCCTTAATCCTTTCCTGTACGCTTTCCTGAACCGAGCTTTTCGGAGAGCCTTCCTAGTCATTCTTTGTTGCGGAGATGAACGCTTCGCAAGGCAGGGGAGCTTCTCCTGCGGACCTACGCACAGAGTCTGCTCGCCCACATCCGTCAACGGGACGTCGATGGCGCTAAGGTAAAGACACCACTTTTCCATATTTTTAGGATGATATATTGAGATATACACAAGAGTCTGTTAACCTACAAAGACGTATAGGGACACTAAAAATGCCAAAACGTGAATATGTGCTAAACACTAACAAAAACATTTGTTTATGTCTTGAAATAAACATCGAGTCAGCGCGCAAAGACCGCACACAAATCCGAACAGTAACATTAGCTCTGAGAGATGTCCACCTATTTTAGTTACTAAAGTTGGGTCGCCATGGCAACAATAGAGATGCTATTTGCCTCGTTTTACAAGCCGCCTTCGACATAATTACAAAGCGTTTTCTATTATAAGATGTGATTTATAGAATATTTCAACCTTTGGACAAGAGGAGAGGATAAATGACATTTTTCATCATAATAATGAGCGTGAACACTGCTCCTTTTCAGCACAGGATTTTTGTGAATGTTTGTGGCGATGACTCAGTTGACAGCTGTGTTTGCGTTCCCTACTTCAAGTGGAGAGGATGATGGAGGAGGCGAGCTGCTCGTGTCTGGATTGTTTAACTTGAGCACAGACACTCGACCGACGCGTATGAGACAAAAGGCGCTTGCATGCGCACTTCGCCAAGGAATTACGCTCATACGAAACATATATGAGCTCAAATCTGGGATTTGAATGATTTGGCTTTGATTATTATGAGCCCGTGCACAAACCACAACTTTGTTTTAATGGGATGGGGGTGCACGTTAGGTCACCTACTGCCTTTTTAGGCCAGGTTATACTTTGTTACTGACACTTCCAACTAGCCAAAGAATTACAGAACACTTAATAACCACGTCACACGCCATTTTTAGGGGCTGATCTATGCGGCGCAATTGCAGAGTACAGTTTTCGTTACCAGGACGACAGGTGGCAGAGCTACTGTAGGTCATTGCGATGAAGCCAGCCTCCTCAGGCTTTCCAACATAGCTTGAAGTTGTTTGAGTTTGTTGCTAAATTTAGGAGGACTTGCTCACCCCTTCGCGTTCATTTAACAGTGCATCCTTACGTGTGGGGGGCACGGGTGGGATTTTAAAAACTGCTTGGATCTTCCAATACTTCTATAAGTATGGGATTGGAAAAAAAAAAAAGAAATTGTATGTATATGTCATTATTTTTAACAATCTGAATGATCCTTACATATTTTTAGAACTTCATATTTCAGGCAAGGCAAATGATGCTTCAAATGGATGCTAATTGTGTTAATTTTATTTAACGAGGCCATATCGGTTGACTGTGTTAAATGATAAATAAATGTAAGATGACTTCCCCTCATGACTTTAAATGTAGCACATTTGCTTCCTACATCGTAGTAACCCAGTTAAATCTACCCTTGGGTGCTGTGTGTTATTTCTAGGATTCTGTCAGCGTCCTCCGTCGAAAAAAAGTTTGAGGCCAAACTCCACAATAAGCGCACGGGTTCAACTAGAATGATAGGCGTGCTATTAAAAGCTAATTGGAAGTTTAAATATGTATTGGTAAGTCTAAAAAAAAAAGATGAAGCCGTCTCTCCTGTGTGTGTCACATTTCTGCTTGGAAACATAACAAACTCAGTGTCCAAGTCTTCCTGTGACTCTAAATCTGCTGGCTTCTCTCTTGAATTTACCTTTTAGCCTCGCAGTGATATCATCGGCCACGTCCATGGGCTTCCTGTCTGCTGTTTAGTGGAGATGCCGTAGAATCAAATTGAGATTGGAAACAGATCTCATTGCAATAAAAAAGACAGGATACTGCCATTTGTCCTTAAAATGTATCTCGTAAAGAATTAAAAAAAGGACAATAAAATCTCGCCGTAGCGGTTGTTGCTATTATTAACCGTGTTGATTCAAACGCTCACCATTTGATAGTCAGACTCACAATGTGGCTTCAAAAAGAAACAATGTACGCAAATTGAATCAACTCCCACTCGCCTGCACTTGTGTGGTTTGCCCCTCGAGAAATTATAATCAGAATATTAAGAACTCATTCACTACCAATGACGGCTATAGACGTCCAAGATCCATTTTAACCAGGCTAGCAGCGATTGAGTTAATTAATGGACTCGTAATTCTCAACTGACGAGTCAGGACAACTCGTGTGATATGACGACGGCACGTTTGACGACATCTCGCCATCGCCTCCCCCCCCCCCAAAAAAAAATCTCCACACCATTTCTGTGCCATTTATCCAAAGTTGAGTCATTGCGAAGCGGCTTACCCTCTCATATTTTGCAAAGCGCAGTCGCTTGGATGAAACACACAGGTCGCTTTTGTATAAACGTTGCAGTCACTGATTTATTATGAGACATGGAGAATTTATTGTTGTTTGATTGAAACCAAAATCTTGTAGCTGATCCACTGTAAATCTCACTCCCTCCGCTCCCTCTTGCTGGGATTTCGTCATCCTTTTCTCCTTCTGTTGAAATATTCTGAAAACGTAACTATAATTAGTTGGAATTTAAAGAAAAATAAATATGTGGCTTGGATTTCTTTGTTTTTGTTGCAGTGTTATCATGGAAAGAAATATTTTCAAATATTTCTGAAAGTGTAGTTTGGAGTGGTTGTCAAATTAGTCATGACGAAATGCCCTGTTGTTTGTACAGTATTAGAATTGTGGTGAGTCAGCAAAAATATGATCAACCTCAAGCGAGTCTATAAAAGCGTCAAATCCCCCTCCTCATAAGCTTAACATTTCCCACCAAATAAAACCGACCCGAGCACTTTCAATATATTCAGAATGAACTTAGTCAGCCCTCTCAAGTCCCATGATTAATTGGATCTAAGATGCAGCCTCCACGAACGTAGCCTCTGGATGTTCGCCTCAGCTGACCGATGGCCCGAGAGATACGCCGCCGAAAACAACACGGAGCGCAAAAATAAATCCCAACTTGATTTCATCCTGTTGAAACTCTCTTTGTTGCATCACATCGCTTGCCAGGCTCCGGCCTGGGGAGGGGAGGGGGGGGGGGACTCAGTGGGTTTGCGTTATCGCACTTTCCCATCATTTGGAGAAGCGGCTGGAATTACCCACGCCGCTACCCTGCTCGTCTCTTGGAAGATATTCTCATTAAGAACACAAGCGGGATGAGCAGCGGGGGGAAAAAAATGTGCGACCAATATTAATTCATAGTATTTGAAGTCCAAATAACAGTTTGTAAGTCAATTTGGGATTTGATGATTGGCCGACCCATGTTGACCTGTTCAATTATCCCTTAACTAACAACAATTTAATTTAGACCTAAAAAAAACAATTCACTCTAATTGGGTCAAGCCGAATTTTGTAGTTTATCTCAAATGATATTTATGGTTTAGTTCAACGTTGATTTTGTATCACATTGGATTGTTTTGGGTTTTTTTCCATTCCGTACGACCTAAAATAGAACTTAGTGGTAGCTCCGGCTGCTGGTGTTGATACAGCGACGGAAGTTCTTAGCTTTATTGTGAACAATGAAGCACTAATCTCCCCTTGGACAGTTGTAATTCTGTCTTCACAGTAAAAGCTAATGAAAGCATTTATTTGGTTGAGACTGCCAAGTGTTAAAAAGCACAGTGCATGAAAGTTAAATGACCAACGCTGTCGGTATAATAGTGTGTATGTGCCAGTGTGTGCAAGAGTTTCTTGTTTTACCGACTCATCCCCCGGATCCCAAAATGTTTTATCCTCCACGCCTAAATGATGATTACTGGATTGAAACCAAAGAATGAAAAAGCTCCATTAATAATAAAAATTCATAGGATTGTGCTTCAGAGGATTTTATTCCATATTTGCAGTTAAGTGGTGACCTTGTTGTAGCTGCAGGTGAATTTTCTCTTTGGACCTCGGGGATGAATTTGAGACTTTGGCAGGATCATGCGGTTCGTTTTATTTCTTAGCATTCCTGTTGTTTATTTTTCACCAAAGCCGTAAAGCAATGGCAAAATGATTCCGTTGGATTTGAGTGTGTTTGTTTTGAAGGCTACTAAATATTGTGTTAGTGCTTCAGTGCTCTCTCTTTCCTTGTATGCCAAACATGAGTTTGACTCTGAGAGTGTGTTCTAGTGCCTTTTTCAAATGTTTGGGTTTATTCCAGCCACCGTCCTTCCATTTTCCATAGCACTTGTCCTCATGAGGGTCGTGGGCGCAGACGTGTTTTGAGTATCAAACATCATAAACAAGATTTTCAGGCTAGATTCTTGTTAAATTGGATTATCCTATTCCAAGGATTGAAGTAAAAAACTGGCCGAAACATGCTCGGACCGCAGCGGACCGGACTCCGCTAGATGAAATTAAATTTCAGCAGAGGCTATAATTGGGGTCACGTCTCATCCCGAATGTGATTAGCAGGTGTCACACTTCCTTTATTACTCGCCTCGGTAGCAGCACGCAGTGCCATCCATCTGTTCCAAGTTCTGCTTGTTTGCTTGTTTACTCAAAAGAAGGTATTGACGCTGCACTTTTTGCCTGCGGCGTTCTTGTGTGAGTATAGCATTAGGCCTTGACGGATTTACTTTCTCCAAAACAGAACAATATGTCCCAATAAAACTGTTGATTGTCCACCATTTGACTAAATAAACAATATAAAATAATATATAATATAATATAATATAATATAATATTCGCTCCCATTGGTTGCATTGCAATGATTGATCTACTTCATTGAGAGTTCCTACTTGAAAAGAAGCAAACATGACACATAGGGGACTTGTGTCCCCGAAACCCAGAAACGGCTTCTGAAGAGGCTGCAGGACACTCGTCGAAGTATGCACAAAGTTCACACACACACACACACACACACACATAGTAAAGTTTGTTTATTTTTACCGTGTTTGCTTCATTTTTTTTTTTTTTTATGTTTATCAACAGCACTTGGCCAGTGAATATTTTACTAAGATTATTTGGCTCGGAAGGATTACCTGAATAGTATTATCATGTTGACAATCTTTAAACAAATTTATTTTACACTCTGAGTTTTTGGGTTCACTGGATGTTATGCTCTTTTGGAACACCGGTAATATTGCAAAAAATGTAATTCCATTTTTTTTTTTTTTTTACATTGGACCTCAATGCACATTTTGGCATTCTTGTTTGATTCGCATTCCCGTTGAAACTGTTTGCATTTGAATACAAAATCACAGCCGGAGACATCTGCACACCCACATGTGATAGCAGCCAAGATTTTTTTTTTCTTCTTCTCAGACCAGTGGTCCATTTCTAATAAGGGTGACCTACTTCTACCAAACAGTCCACAACAATGTACTATAAAATACGATTTATATTCTTAAAATATATGGGATTAAAATTATGGGATTTGAACTTTCTGGTTAACGTTCCGATGGGAAAATTGCCCTTATCGTCCATCCTGATCAGTACTACAACTTTCTCACTTCTGCATCTCCAAAAGCCAAGAAGATAAGAGTGAAATTTGATTATTTAATGTCCTTGAAGGATATTAGAATCAAATGAAAGGAACACACGCACGTCTCGTATATCCTGTGTTCATCTCTCTTGGGTCGTATGCTTTCAGTCAAACGCCTTGCAGCATTTTTAGATGTATCAAAACAATCCACATCCACTTCCAGTGGGGAGACAAATTTGCGTTCCCCTCAGTGTTGATGCAAGGGGAAAAAAAAGTTGCCAGTATCAAGTCTCTGGATTCAAGCTAGTTAAAGTTCAAACAGAAAAACTCAGAACTGAAAAACAAAAAGCCTTGTTTATTTTGTATTTTATCTTTGTGACATTACCATGTATTACACTGAATATTTAATATGGAACATATACATGGACAATAATAGCCTAAAGCAAGAGGAGTTAGCTATCACTAGCACGAAAGCTAGCTAACACACTAGCTTTTGTCAGAATTCATATATTTCACATGCTAGTTTTCAGCATTCGCATGGAACAATTCAGTGGTTCTTTGTGACCTTGGTGTTCTTCAACTTTTTTTGTTTCGATAAAACCTGACAGCAAGTGGAACTTTTTCTCGACCAAAAATCCCCATGGACGCGCAGTCCTTAAATTGCACAAACTGATGAAAAATCCTTAAAAGTCCCGAAATATACGAAAATGCTCTGACATATTTTTATTTTTTTTTCCTCCGCAGCCAGACAGCAAAGGATCCGATGAGTTAAAAAAAAAAAAAACGGGTTTTGATTTAAGAGTTGGAAAAACAACCTTCTTTTACTTTGGGAACACTTTATGATATCTTTACTGCTACAACACGTCAGTTTGAAGACGCTTGTGGAGAGAAACATCTTCACTTTAACTAGCAAAGCTACATGCATTGCACTCATGTAGACCTAAGTCAATGTTTGAAGTATGACTTTGCATTTGATGCGTCTGATACTCCAAACATCTGCCGAGGCCTTAAAGGCACAAGATGTTAATTCAGTCTAGCCAAGGATCATACCATATATGTATGTTCAGTAGACTGACCTGGATCTCAACTCAGCCTGAATAAATTGAAACTGATAAGGAACTGTTGAGTTTCTCCTCAAAGTGAAGTTAAATGTGATGCAATCTTGTCGCTAATGCACAGAAGTAAATCGTTCAAAAGAATTGAGATTTCATTTGCAGATGGATGGGTGGATAGACGAAAGAATGATACAGATATATAGACATCTAGCGAGCGAGCTAGCTAGCTAACTAGACGAATGGACGGCATAAAAGAAAGTTTGAAAGGTTTTCAGCAGGAAAATTGGAATGTGAAGGCACACAAACTCAATATCGATGCTAATATTCTCATCTCCGCTTTAATATTTATACTTTTTCCCCTTAAATATGTAATGTCTGTCCAGTATTTTAGCACCACCAGGGTACAGTCAGTGACATGTTTTATTTATGAGTGCTGTTCTTGTCAAATGAGCTCACAAATGAATATTTAATAGACCTAAATTCTGCGAGCAACATGTGCTAAACTGCCTTTGACTCATCTCCGTGAGGTTCCATGCTTATTCCGTGCATGTTTAAAACCTCCTTTAGAAATATTCCACAAGACGCTTGTTGAGATTTGTCTCGAGGAGACCTGTGATCTCACACTTATTCCTCGTTTAACTGTAATCAAGCTTCCCATTTCCGTAAATTGGCTCACGAAACTAGCAGGGCGTCGTATTGTCGGACACTAAATCCTTTCAAAGCTTCTTCTGCTGGAGGTCTCCACTTGTTCAGAGGAGGACAGAGACGGGGCTTTGTTTGGACAGCAAACACACTCCTTGTACAGAAAACACCGTAAAAAAAAAAAAAAGTTCAAGAACGATTCTGTTTTTCATTTTCCACACTACAGCTGGCCACGCTCCTTTTTTGTGGGATTGTGCCTTTGGTCAATCCAATGAATGATTTATACTTCACCTGGATTGAAGAATGTAAACTTGTGTTGTAAAATGGGATGTTACTGTATTTCCTCGCTATGTATGTCTATATATACACATATATATTAGAGGCATACAGCATATGTACTTTTAGTGATAACATTTTGTTTGTGTATCTTATTCAGATTGTCCTTCTTGCCAAATCGAAGCTACTGTGACAACAAAAGGACCATACTGGCCAATGAGCCGGAGTCCCAGGACTCCCTTGGACCTCTATGAGGACGATTTGTCCAGTAGGAAGCCTGCCATGGCGCCAAGTGTCCTCTGTGATGTCAACTGCTGTCGACTGATTTAACTTTACTACATTGGTCAGTGATGTCGTCTGACCGGGAGATTTCATGAGCTCACGTACGTCGCCGGTGGACGATCTGACCCGATATCGGGATGACAGGAAGACTGTAAGGTGCTTCGTTGTTTTTAATCATTGTTTTTAGATTAACAGCCGAGTGTGGGTCCAATTGAATCAAAAGCACAGTCGCTGCTTCAGTCACCATCCTTTGATGGAACAAACCTTAAGGTGACGCTATAAGGCAAAAGGTCATTTTTCAGTTTTTTTTATTAGTATGTTGTGAAGATATTTATGACAAGATCTTTCTTTTGACGTGTTCCCAATAGACCAAGAAAAGTCACCGGCAGCAAAAGGGTCTTATGCTGCATTATAAAAGTAAGATGGAAGATGGAAGAAGTTAACCAAAAGTGGCAAAGCCTTCAATATTTATAAAATTAATATTGCCAGCACAGATTTCCCTCAGCGTGCTAACATGATTGCCATAACTTGCTAAACTCATTTCTAGACGTGCATTGTCTTATTTTGACCGCTAGAGGGCAGAAAGGCAAAATACTAAAGTTGTTGCAAATTTAAAAAAAAATAATAATTTGCCTTTACAAATATGATCATGTCATTGAGGTATGAATGTAACAATGTGTTTATTGTTTTGGTTGTCGTTTGCAGTCAAACTGCATCATTACCAAAAAACGGATGTTTGTTATAGTTCAACGTTTACGTGTTTGCTGGATACATAAAAATAACTTTAGTCAGATTTCAGGTCGAGTGAAGAAAAGAGTTGACGTCCATTCTGATAATTACACAACCTTTTCACTTTTGTTTACATTTTCTTTTAGTTGTTTGTGGGAAAATAGGAGAATATTACTGTTAGTAATTCAGGCATATAAAAAAAAGGCTAAAGCCATTTTTGTTGTCTATCTACGGATATAATCAGAATATTCAGTTTTGATTATTCACAGTGACTTTCATCTTTCTCTGTAATTTCTTTTGTCAACATGAGGGGAAACAATAATAATAATATCGTTGCCCATTGTGTCTATTTTTTTTTTCTATTGCGTGCGGTGGCAGTTCAAAATAAATTTCTAGAATATCGAAATGAATTGACCTTTTTTGACCCAGACTTTACCTGACATCAAGTTCTGCACAAGTTCCCGTTTTAGTCACGGTTCCTTTCATTGAATCAACATTAGCACAAAAAATGTGTTTTCGGATGACGGAATATGTTATTACGTGTAGGCATGAGACACATTTTTAACGAGGTTTAACAGCGCTTCCACACAAAGGAGTCGTCAAGCAGCCTATTCAATGACAGCAAACACAAAGATCAACAATCAGCGATTGGCACCGAGCCTACCATTAACTAATCAGAGGAGGAATTTATGTTGTCGGGCCTCTCAAAATGTTCTCGCTGCTGTTTCCTGTCAAAAGAAATGATTTCAACATTTGACTCCCTGTGCCAATATTTATGTTGCTAAAAGGGTATCCTCTCGAATGTGTGTGTGTGTATGTGAGCAATGACTCATTGCCTGTTGCTATGCATATTTCTCATAATCAGTTTTCCCCGAAAAGGGGAGGTGTCTATGGAAAGCAATTTGCTGCAGGATTTTGATTGTTTGGTGAATAAAGTTCAAGGGATTTGCTGACTTATCTGCTTTCAAGTGGCGTTCAGAGGTCCCACTCACCATCAAAGCGGCAACACTGAGGGGGGAAAGTGTCCTTCAACGGGTCAATTATACACTTGGGGTCTCGTAAAATTGATTTCCTTTGAAAAAATTGTGCAAGTACAACGTAGACGTAGTAGACTACGCGATCGATGCTGCAGAGGTCATTGAATCTGATTGCCTTAGTTTATTTTTGTCTGGGTTTTTTTTTTGTGATGCTATGTAGATTCTTACCACCAGATGTCAGTGTAAGACAATCAAAGTTTTTTTTCCTCTCTCTTCCAGCTCCTGACAATAAATAAATAGATTTAATATTGTAAATAAATAAATAAATAAATAAATAAATATTCACAAAAGTCAGAAGATTTAAGTTAAATTCCAGATATGAAGATATGGATACCTTTTCGACAATCCGTTTGTGATTCACTTAAGATGATTAAAGCGAACCACCACAACCACAAATACACACATCAGATGACAAATGTTTTCTTTGTGAGCGTGACTTTACCTTTGTCACTGTTGATACGAAAACATGAACGTGCTTCTCTCAAGCAAGGCTGTTAATAAGTAGAAGATACTTTTGGGGTGTTGTAATAGTTGAGGAGGTTAACTGTTGGAACTTTTAGGGTTATCTAGGCGGAATTCTAGCAGTCCTTAAAACATGTCAAGCGCCGTTGTAATATGCTCGTTTTCAAGTCAATATTTGAACCAATATTTGCTTCCTTTCTCCTTAAGTAGATCATGTTTCAAACTTGTTTTCCCAAGTCGGGAATATCTGACTATCATAATCAAGCCAAATAAATTTTCTTTGAAGCAGATTCTATTTTTCCCCCCCACTGCACATATTCCAAGTGTCTTTTTGTCTCTGGCATGTTTTTGTAAAAACACACCAAACAGCAACAAATATGCATAGCACACTTAACCGCCCCCCCCCCCCCCCTATTTTTTATCTTGCTGAAATCAGGACATTTGGCTGTTGGAGCAATTGCAAGTCCGGGTTTGCAGAATGGTTGTCTCTTTTATTCAACCCCAACTCAAAGATATCATTAAAAAGCAGCAAACTGAAGCTTTCAAAACAAACGTAGCAATCCGCTCGCCTGTCACCATGGCAACCATCATCTCCTGCACTCCCTCCTCCTCTTCTCTCCCCGTCCCCTCTCGCTCTGCTCCAGACGGCATATGGGAACAAGGCAGGGGGGGTTGACAGCTCCCATCATGCTTTGCAGTCGGAAGCAGGAAGAATCTTGAATGAGATGAAAAGATGTCGGATGGAATAACGACACAAGAGGAGACCCAATGCCCCCCTCGTGCCATTCAAGCTCCTCTCAGGGTGAGTCCTCCCTCTTGCCACTTCTTAACAATCCCCTCGGCAGGTGTAAACTCTGAAAGAAACATTGATGGTTGACACAATGTGATGAGCTGATCTTCTCATCTTGTGGTGGTTTGTCAGTGGAAGAAGGAGGAACATTCATCAGAAACGTTGCCACATCTATTTGTCTAAGTGTAGCATTCACGTGTATTTAGAATGGAACATCTCCTCCCTTTGACTATCTTCAATCTGCCGTGAGAGGATTATTATTAGATGGGGAATCATATGCTTGATGAATAATTTTACCAAGACTGACATGAGGAATGCGATGATAGGATTAGCTCAAATACTGACAATGGGGCCTTTCTTTGTAACATGTAATGTATTCAGGGAATGAACACACATGATTGGCCAAACATATTAACTTGCGTGTCATCAATGTGTCAGTGTGAGTTGGAAACATGGTTGACGGGCTGCAGGACAAATATTGCAGTTCAGTCAAAAATTGACTCGATATATCTTCTGTAGAAATGTTAATACTTAATGCAAATGAGGATAGGACACGCCCACTTTAAGTGGCCAAGCCAGTAAAAAATGTTTGCTCAGAGGGCTGCGTTTGGCTCACTATCTGAAGCGGTTACGCTTTGTAAATACAGATGACTTAGTCGGCACATCAGACTTTGTGTTGCGCTTCGACTTGTCCAGGTGAGTACAAATGCAGAAATGCAATTTAATTGACTTTTGTTGAAATGTTTTCATTGATTTATAATTTTTTTTGTAACATATTAGTCAATGGATACAGAGAGAGGAAATTTATACCAGCAAAAAATATATATATATATATTTCAGAGAAATAGCATTTGCTTGGCAAAACATGTGCATGGACATTATACTATAACTGTAAAATAAATTAAAAATAAATTAGATTAAAATAATTAATTACGGAAATGTTTTGAAGAGCATTGACAGAAAACATTTACAATAATCATTCATTCTTTATTTGCGTTATTCATTCACTTATCCGATGTTGGAGAAACTTGATAATTATATTACTAGAATATTTGAACCTCATGTAAATGAATCGTTTGTTTTTTTCAAATGTTGACTTGAAATATCGTACATGAGAATAAGCCCTGTCCACAAAATTCTTAGCATTACTCAGGTCCTTTGTACCACATGATGAAAACCGGTACACACTGATTGGACACAGTCAAAGAACAGAGTTGACCCATTGTTTTCGTCTTTTTGACGCCGTGATCA
Organism: Syngnathus leptorhynchus; assembly: GCF_054491065.1. Lineage (NCBI taxonomy): Eukaryota > Metazoa > Chordata > Actinopteri > Syngnathiformes > Syngnathidae > Syngnathus > Syngnathus leptorhynchus. The sequence goes on along the minus strand of NC_141206.1, from coordinate 8,742,562 downwards.
ATCTTGGCGCCACTTACAAAAGATCATCAGGGTGTCTCCTCCCATGCTCAACCATTTATCAGGTTCTTTTCTAATAAGTAAGAAAGTCCAAGATTAGCTACAACTGTAATTTATTGATAGTCTTCTGGCTCTGTGGGTGAACCTTTCTACATTGATTGTGTCAGATCACAAAGCAAACGTAACTTCTCCTTTCAAGTCAAAATGGCTTCTTTAGGGTAACAGAACATGAGGAACCCAGGGAAGAAATTTATTTTGCACGATTGTCACGTCACATACATCAACATTGACGTGATAGTAATTTATTACTGACTACCTCAGCAGTTTATCGGTCCTTAACAACTTCAAAACATGCCCGCATAGGACTGTTGTGATGAGGCCGATAATGGATGGCATTTAGTGTTTTACAGCTACTGGGACGTTGTGTCATTCTCTGCTCCTGAAACTTTGTGGCAACTGTGAGATAAAAACAGTTTTTGGATTGAATTATCGTTTTCCTGAAGTCAGGTTTTACTCAGGGTCACTAAGATATAAGATATAATCTCTTTAGCCACTTTATAAAAACCAACAGTTCGATCTAGAAGAGTCCAAAAATACAAGTGGTTCATGAAGCAAATTTGAAGTTTCGTTTTTCCCATCATTGCAAAACAGTTTCTCAATGTCATGGATTTTCACCTGTAGGAAATACATGGGGGGCGGGGTTACTAAGGTTATCTTGAGGATAATTAAGAGAATTGGGGTCACGAGGGAGTACTTCAATATTTATGTGCTTTTTTCTCTGGATCTCCAAGGAGCACTGCCGACCTCCCCGTCATCGACCCCGCCGCTCTTCTCTTCATTTGCCACACACTCTCTCCATCTGACACCATGGAGGAGGTCAGCTCGACACCACCTCTGTTGGAGCGGAAGGCTCATCACACACAGCCCACACTTTCCATCCTCAAGTCCAAGCTGCGGCAGAATCTGAGCTGCTCTGCCACCCGAGTCCGCTCCACTTTGTCGGGCTTCTTCCCTGTAGTGCGCTGGCTGCCCAAGTACAAACTGCGAGAGTATGTTTGTGGCGACGCCATGTCCGGCTTGATCGTGGGGATCATCTTGGTACCGCAGGCCATCGCCTACTGCCTGCTGGCTGGAGTAGAACCCATCTATGGATTGTATACTTCATTTTATGCCAACATCATTTATTTTCTCATGGGGACATCCAGACATGTTTCTGTTGGCATCTTTAGCCTGATGAGTCTCATGGTTGGACAGGTGAGCTACAGGTGTCACAAAAGATGTACTTCAAACCGAATCCAATCCATCTTGGTCTCTTTTTTTTCTCAGGTGGTCTACAGAGAAGTGTTCCTCGCTGGATTCGACCTCAACGAGGATTCTCCTGGTATTCCAGAGTTCAACGGTTCTTTCATCAACCTCACAACTCACAGTGTAGAAATTATGGGTGTGCAGTGTGGGAAGGAATGTTACGCAATTAGCGTGGCCTCGGCTCTGACGCTCCTGGCTGGTATCTACCAGGTAAAGAACCACCTTCAAGATTTCCTAGTCTTGAACATACCAGAGAATGTAAGATTTTAGTTTTCCTAATTAGCCGGTCTGACAATCTCCTCCACAGGTCCTGATGGCTGTGTTTCGGCTGGGCTTCGTCTCCGTCTATCTTTCGGCTCCCATGTTGGATGGTTTTGCCACAGGAGCTTCCTTTACTATCCTGACCGTCCAAGCCAAATACCTCTTGGGTCTGAAGATCCCTCGCCATCAGGGCTACGGAACTGTCGTTGTAACCTGGTTCAACATCTTCGCCAACATTCACAAGACCAACTTGTGTGATCTTATCACCACTGCCATCTGTATCACCGTATTGGGTAAATATGGACCAGAACTCTTTTAGGTTATAATAGCACAATGTGAGATAAGGTAGTCTCTAAATTTGGGTTTTGGGGGTTCTGTAGTGGCAGGAAAAGAGATCCAGGAACGCTACAAGGATCGTTTGAAGATCCCTCTGCCAACTGAACTGGTCGTGGTTGCCGGAGCCACGTTGGCCAGTCATTTTGGAGATCTCAACAATCAGTACGGCACCAGTGTTTCTGGTCATATCCCCACTGGCTTCATCCCTCCTCAAGTGCCCAGCCTTAGTCTGATGTCAAGAGTAGCATTGGACGCCATTCCTCTCGCGATCATCAGGTAGTTTTTAAACCAGTTCATGTTCAGATGTAGCACCTAGCTAGCTAGTAGTGATTAGTCAACAAAAATGTCATTTTATCCCCTAGCTTTGCCTTCACCGTGTCACTGTCTGAGATGTTTGCCAAGAAGAACGGCTACACGGTCCGTCCCAATCAAGAGATGTTTGCCATCGGCTGCTGTAACATCATTCCGTCCTTCTTCCATTGCTTCACCACTAGCGCGGCATTAGCAAAAACTATGGTGAAGGACTCAACAGGCTGTCAAACACAGGTGAAGTCCAAACAGAAGAAATACCGATCATAGTTTTTGTGGAATATAGTAAAAGACGTCCTCGGTGTGTTTCAGGTATCAAGTCTGATCAGCGCCTTGGTCATCCTGCTCGTCTTGCTCTTCTTCGCGCCTTTCTTCCACGCTCTCCAGAAATGCGTCCTTGCTTGTATTATTATCGTCAGCCTTCGCGGGGCACTCAGAAAGTTTAAGGACGTCCCCGCTAAGTGGCGAGCAAGCCGTAGCGATGCCGTGGTTTGGCTGGTTACCGTGTCGGCCACAGCTCTTATCAGGGTCGAGCTAGGCCTCGTTGTTGGCATCACCTTCTCGATGATCTGCGTTATCTATAAGACCCAAAACCCCAAGGTGAGTGATAGAACTGCATCGTAGAACTCTTTGTATATTTACATCAATCTACGAAACCGTTCCATTCCCTGACCTTATCCATCGTCTAACATCAGGTCTCTCTCCTGGGCCGAGCCGGCGACTCCGATCTTTACGAGGACGTGGAGGAATACCAAAACCTCGTTCCGCCAAACCGAATCCGAGTCTTCCGTTTCCAGGCTCCTCTCTACTACGCCAACAAGGACACCTTCCTGAAAGCTCTCTACCAAGCTGTTGGGGTGACGCCTTTCTTAGAAATGACCAAAAGGAAAAAGGCGGAGAAGAAAGCCAAAAAATTGTCCTTGACGCAAGCTCAGACAAACGGGGACGCTAACCATGGTGATGTTGTGGTGGGACTCTTGCAAAGCTCGGAGCTGGACTTCGACACCATCGTTGTGGACTGCTCCGCCATCCCCTTTATAGACTCCGCCGGCATGACTGCCTTTAAGGGGCTGCTGAAGGAGTTCAAGCAGATCGGCGTGGACGTGGTCCTCGCCTGCTGTAACATTTCCGTCATTGATACCTTGCACAAGGGACACTTTTTTGGGAAAGGTGGCAAAGACATGCGCAAAATGCTGTTCCACACGGTGCACCACGCCGTCCTACAATCAAACATACAGCAGCCGGACAAAAGCACGGAAGACTCTGCTCTGTAGTAGTATGTATGGTCGACCAGTTGTAACATAAAATTACTACCCTGTCACATTTGTTGCATCACGCAGTGTTCTGTTCATTCGCAACTGTCTGCATTTGTAGGAGAAGATAAAAATGAGCAAGACCAAAGCAAAACAAACCTGTCGGCTAATCATTTACTATCAGTCCAATTTTATGAACACATTGTTGCCTTAAGTTCCACTTTTAGGATGGAGCACTTTGATAAAATGCTTTTTGACTCTTCTTGACCACCGTCCTTATCAGTTGTGAGCAAAACTAAGCACATTTTGAATGTGTTATATAAGATTGGAGATATAAAGAATGCTGGCGGTGTAATCAGGTCACGTTGTTGCTGCTTGTGCGATCACAAAATGTAAGAAATTGGAAGAGAAAGGAAAAAAAACAATGATCAAAACAAATCTGAATGCAAAATACTGTTGTAAAGCTCCACTTTTGGAATGGGCGGAACAAATCTGTGGTCATTGCATTGAAACGGTTTGAAATGATTTTCAGTTTGTCACGCTGCGCAACTGTCGAGGCATCATGTCAACCATACACTGTTGAAGAGCCTGTTATTCAATAAAAATATATTTTTTACTAACACATCTACATTTCTTTTTGTCTACTTAGCAATGAAAAGCCATTATGTTGCTTTTAATATCTGATTTCTTATTTAATTGGTTAGTCCGCAATATTTCACCATCAGCCAAATCAAGATGGCGATCATTACACGTTCTCCAAAGAATTAGTTTGGACCTTTGGTTGACATGTCATTAATCACACCAATCCAGGTGACCAAAGTCTACCCGTAATGATTCAACCAAAGCCAATTATTACCAGAGAAACTAAAAATCATTTCTTAAATGGTTTAAACTCTCAACTGGGTCTCTCAAGAAAACTCTCAACAAAGCTATTCAAAGCTGATTTATGCTTTTGCATATTTTTATGTAAAAAAAAAAAGATTTGATAACCCCCAAAATTAAATGAAAAAAAAATTGTCAACAGGGGTACGGTTGGGAATTATTGAAATTGAATTTGAGCGAAATGTCATTTTTGTGTTTGGGTCTTTTTGTGCATATCTATTGGGACGTCCTAATTCCTGTTGGGATCCTTCCGTGTTTTTCCACAGGTAATTGAGAATATGAGCCATCTGTGCCACTCACCTGCAGAATGTTTGCTGGAGGAGCACACCCCTTTTAAAAGCCCTGCCTTTCCTCATTGTTCTTCTTTGTCGTTGCAAGATTGTGTCTTTTGCAGGATGTTGTAGTTATGTTGCACATTTTGATTTTATCTGTTTATTTTTGGCTTTCACGTCAATCTTTTGACTGACAAATTGTGCGGGGGTGACTTTTAGGGACTCCCTGAATATAAATATAATTCGGGGTAATGTGTCATTTGGTTTGACAAGTTTAGCAAAGTTTAGTATATGTCACACTAACAGTAACAAAGTGATGTGTGACATCCACCCATCTTCCATGATGCCATTTCGCAACAAAATTACTCCTTAAACTCTCGTCAGTGTGTCTTGTTAAACATCAGGATGTAATGCAACAGAATCTCTTGTAATTATTTAGTGCTAAGTTACACATCTACATGTTGTGTAACTTTAAAGAGGCCTTCGTTACTTAGTGTTTGTTGTTTTCTGACTAACCAAATATGGTTTAGTTTTTTAATTGCGTCTGCAAGAGACTAGATTCTCAATGCGCATGAACACTGCCCTCTGTTGTTCACATGAGGAATAACAAGGTCTAACTTTCGGAATGTTCTTTGGCGTTTCAAAATGGGGGGAAAAATCGACACAGCCGTCTGTTGTTCAAGTTAAGAATAACAAGCTTAACTTGTGGAATGTTCTTTGGCTTTTCAAAACGTGAAAAGCAATTTGACACTTTGCGACCAACGTTTTCAGTCATTCAAAATAGATTTTATGGCCCTGACCAAATTTAATACAATTTTAAAGTCAAGTTACAGTGCTTCACAATACAAATCAGCATTCTCAGAATAAAAATGGAAAAACATTGAAACAAAATTATACTGTAGCTGCATTGTCGTGCAAAAAAACCAAATCAGTGCATTCATTGACTATGCATACATTTGTTCTGGTAGAAGGCAAATGAAATACAAGTATGTATAACAACGAAAGACAGATTTCACACTGGCCCAATTCACACATTAGATTATTACTTACATAACAATGGCCTGCACAATTATAGAAAAATATGTATGCCATGCATAGTTTGATTTACAAGCTTGATTACTTTTGACCTGCAGTTATATTTGTAAGTTTGAAAGAACTTACATTTATGGTGGTTTGCTACCTGCATACATTTCACATTGCAAAAGCCAAACTATAACAAACTGGTTGATTGTTTCAATTTGTGCATCAGTTACATCCACTGTCATTTCTTTCTGCTTCTAAACACAAGCCGTTATGTTTAATAAATAACATGCTAAAATATCCCATGCCTCACCTCCACCACCATACTTTCAAACACTTGACGAAGCCGTGTGCACCGTGTCATCCACAGTGACACTTTGTTCAATAAAAAGCTCCCGATTATTTTTTTGTCCCGAGAGCCGAACGTGCAAATGTCTTCTCAACCAAGCATCAGATAATTGTCCATAAGAAAACAACTTTTAAATTAAGTTTCTATCTAGTATAAATTAGTGATGGGGAAAATGAAGCTTGCTGCTTCCTGAACCTTTTTTTTTTTTTACTCCTCCAGACATCACTGACTTGCATTTCTTAAACCTTTGTATTTAAATCAACAGTGCCACCTAGCGGAGTAAAAATACAACTGGTTCATGTTAATACTATATTTATACTATAAATAGAGACTTCTACTGACATACTGCCTGTTGTTTTCAACAGACATTCTACTGATACATATTGGCTCTGGTGGACATGCTTGTTCGTGTTGACCAAATGTAAACAGTTTCAGTATTTAAAAAAAAAAAAAAAAAAAACAGCAATAGGTTGTGTCGATTGATCTTTGTCATTGCGTTCTCGGGGGGCAGGGTTGGCTGTGGCGGAATTGCATAATGTCCACGGCGGTCTGATGCCACCAGTAAAGCATCGCAACCACCAGAACGTGCCACACCTGATGACTGGCGCCGATGTAGTTCACGTGGCCTGAGAAAACGACATGAACCAGAAATACTTTTGATAGTAATTGCCCAAAACTCACGTATGATATTAAATGACAAAAATGGGGTGAACCAGACTCACCAGGAAAGCATCTCTCAGGCATCTTGGTAATGTAGAACACGAAGGCAGCGGCTCCGATGAGGTACATGACAATTAAACGTGGCAGGAACATCTGCACAAATGACCAAATATTCAACATTGGCAGAAGTCATGTTGCATTGAAAAACGTGCTGAGACCAGCTTTGAGGGAAAAAAAACTATTCTAAATGACTTTGGTACACTGGCTCCCTCTAGCGGTATGTAAAAGAAACACTAGTGCTGACTCCAGTTTTTATCTGATGACGCTTTCCTCACCTTAACAATGTGGCAGCTGAAACCTCCATTGAGCCACACCCAGTGACAGGTCGGAACCACCCCGATAACAGCCACGCCAAAGAAGATGGACACCCTCATGCAGCGCCATTCAGCGCTCATGTACCTCGGATGGAACTGAGCGCCGAATACCAACAGAATCATAGCCAGCACAGTCAGCGAATAAACCTGCCGCCAAAACTGATGAAACAAGACGAAAAATTAGATCAAAGAAATCCATCGGAGATGGAGGAAATGAAAAAAAAATGGCACATACAGCATTGCAATAGAAGGAGTAAAAGATGCCGGGCACGTAACAGCCTAAGATCCCGACAGAGATGCCGGCGTAGTCCAACGCTAGAAAGCGACGGCTCATCTTCTCCGATCGATGGCATAAGAACATATGATAGCCCACGGAGCACAACATGCACACCTGTAAGAGGGAAGGGGGGGGCACAAATGCAGAATGGTCACAAGCATGTATCTACCACCGGACAAGTAGTCTAAAGTTGAGGCCAACTGTTTCTACATTGAGCTGCATTGAGTCACGTTGAACTACAAAACCACACCTAAGTCAGGCATTAAAACACAACACAAACTGGTTTCAGACCTGATCGGGATGAGTGAACTCAATCAACTTGTTTTCAAAAACGTGAATTTCCTGAATTACAATATTGTTTCACGGCACAGATTCCGACACAAATGTATCGTTTAGCTTACCTGGAAGCAAAACAGTCCTATAGCGTAGATGACATAGTCCTCTTTGACGGCTCCCGAAGCCGGTAAGACCTTCACGGCGTCGTTGACAGCCAGAGAAAAGAAGAGAATGAAGCCTAACAGGTGGCTCCAGATGTTCACAGTCTCATTGGATAAAATGAAAAGACTTGAGGAGGGGGGGGACAAAAAAAAACAGGGCAGATCGTTATTGATTTATTTTCGTGAAGATTATGTAGCATTTAATATTAAACTCACCTCCTCAGGCAGAGCTTGGAAGGCAGGTGGGCCCGATAGCCATCTGTGATGTAGGGGTTCTCCCTGAGATACATGGGAAGTTGTTCAAAGGTGTACAGTCTGATCTTCTGCGGGATGCGCATAGGCCATTCCGGATAGCTGCCCAGCTCGACGTAATGCGTCATCTTCATCCCGATCTTTGCTTTTTAGCCCTCAAATCAAACTGGTTTGGGGTGTGCAGGAATGTGAACCTGACAAGAGAGGAGACACACTTAACATTTACCACATTGCATATGGGGAAACTGAAATAAAAGTTTGGATTTACAGGTTTGCAAATGTATACTGACTCTCGTTTATTATGAACTTGAATGTGATTGGTTGATCCTGTACGCAGCCACATTCCAGTTTTAAGAAGGGTGTAGTGTGAATGAAGGGTGTATCTCAATTGTTTGACTTGAGCTGTCAAAATATTTTATTTATAGTTCTATAGTTGTGCAGATTATAGATTATATTAAGGGTGGAACACGTTTTGAAACGAATGATCTTCGTTTCGCTCTTTTTTTTTAATCACACAATATCTACCATTTGAATTATAAGTGTGATATATGTTGCACATCATAGATGAACGAATGTATCGCAAACCAAATTTGCACACAATCATGCAAAAATGCAGTCCATTGAATGCACCACGCAACTATATATATTATGTTATATATTGTGTAATAAACGTCCAGCATGACAAATCATTTTAAAATGACAATTCTGTCATATATAAAAGTAGTCACTGCGGACGCTGCCAACATTCAACAAAACGTGGAAAGATTTAATAATGACGCCTAACGCCCGATATGCATTCATCCTTTAACGTCTAGTTCGACTCTAAACGTGTATGAATCAATAAAAAAATGGACACGCTTCGACATATAAACCCGTAATACATTGACAGGCGTTATTTAGGGCAGCTAAATTGATTGAAAACATACTAACCAGTGAGCGCTAGTCCCCGTGCCACAGTCGGTGATCTCCCGACAGAGCCATGATCTCCCTGATGTGTCTCGCGTTTCTCCTTCCAAGTAGATCACAATTGCTCAATAACGCGCACAAGGTAGCGTCAGCAACGTCAGCAACTAATACAAAGCCTGTTTTCTTTTTGGATTCATAGTAAACAATGACACAGCGCTCTACCGCCCCCGTCGGGACAAACGGAAGTATTTCACCCGCAGTCCATTCATTACATTGTAGGGATCGTTATAAAAGAAAACGTCACATTTGGGGATGTGGATTAAGCAATTCCTAGTTGATTTACAAACCAAAGCTGAATAAGGAACACGCCACCCTGTTTTGGTCACAGGAAAAAAAATACAATATCCTGCATTTGCCTTTTAGTGAAATTAGTGAAATTGTTTGGGTACGTTGTAATTGCTGTGTACGGCACATAAGAGAAACTTTTTAGAAACATCTGCAGTGGCTTACCAACAGCTCACATCCCTTTAAAATTATCAAATAAACAAAATAAATTCAATATCTGCCCTATAAAGGATGAAATTCAACTCCTAGTGGGCCTCTGAGATTTTTAATTGATTTTTCTCAAAGCAGATGTGAAATAGGTTGTTTGAAAAGTACATGAATTTGAAGCTAAAGCATATTGTGTCATACTGTATGTAATGTGGGCCCGTTGCCTGCAATGTGAAGGTTACACCCACAAACAAAAAGAAGGATAACGCCAAGCAAAAACAGACGTCTCCAAGGGGATGCTGCAACAGGCAAAGATTCAATGTCCTGACAAAATGACTTTGGTATGTAATGTTTCACGTCATGACTTCATACTCTCTGAATGTTCGTGCGTAAAGAGACACGCTCATCATTTCTGCCGCATTATAAAAAAAATATAACACGGGTAGGGCCATTTTCTGTCTTCTCAAGATCATTTTTTTTTTGTCTTTGTTGATCACCAAGAAAGGCGGTCAATGCATCTCAGGGAATAAAAAATGATTGATTGCTCAATAAAACAACTTGTTTGGCCTTCTGGAATTGCAAGAACATTATACATTTGTTTGTTCGAGTCATTGCAGGGTGGGGTTTTGTTTGAATCCAAATTATTATTGGGACATTCTAATCATCAAGAACAGATGCTACATTCATTTTCCATTGAGGTGAATAAAATGCCATCTACTGCATAGCTTGCATATTTATATTCCAAATATAGCTGTAATAATGTATGACAAATGTAGTTGTTGTGTTAAGCAGCTCCGATAAGTCTTCTGCCATGCTGTGGATATTTCCTGTCCCAGTCATTGACTATTTATGCTACTAATAGTGCCAACTGTTTTGGCTTCTTAGAGTCTTAGAGAGATGTTGACAAGTAAAAGAGGATATGTGATGGCGTTTCTTTCACAATAAAAGCAAAGTGACCTTTTTCTGCCCCTCCCACGTTTGTTTTTGTTTTTTGTAAGGATTTAAAAACAATATTAATTGCAGTATCTCATTATTTCAACACTGCAAGTATCACAAACATGCATTATCTGTAAATGGTGTATATTAGAGATTTTTTAGGGGGCAGTGATTGTAATGCAAAACCAAAAGAGAATAAAATAATAAATTGTCTCACTTGTCACATGTTATTACCAGCGTGGTTGGGCGGAATTAAAGCACAAAGCAAATGCTTGTTTTGTAATGTAACCTAGTAATGCTTTAATTTTGAAATGCAAGTGCTGTTCGGGTGGGACCACATACTTCGGACAACAGCGGATGATAATCCTCAATGTGTGCAGTATGTGAGCTGCAGGATGCGAAGCACTTGAACGCACCACCGCTCGGAATCATGAAGCCCGCTATGAAGATGAAATATATTCTTAAGAAAAACACATCATCGTGCTTCTGCCAGTAAAACACTCCATGAGTGGATTATGGGTCGTTTATGGATATTCTGCACAATTCTTCTTTTTACGGCTGTTTTGGTGAACTCAATGTTGACGGACGACGATGAAGAGTCTTGCAATGGTGCATTCGATGTTTATTTTGTTTTGGACAGGTGAGACATATGAGCGTGGTGACATGCAGCTTACTGACTTGCTCTTTGTCCTTGTATGGTTGTGTTAAAGTTTGCATGTTCCCTCGGCTCCTCTGCAACGATCATTTACCCTTAATTTGAACTTTACTCTAAAAATAAACAGACTTTTGCAGCCCTTGTTAATTCTGGCTTCCTCCGACGAAAAAAAAAACCTGCATGCTCATTTAATAAAGATTTAAAATGTTGTGTAAATCAAAATAGCTGATGCCGCTCATGTATGACGTCATGACAAGAAGCGCAACAGAAAATGAATGGCTACAAAACGCAATGCTGATTCTGTTTGCAGGTCGGGAAGTGTGTCAGGAAATTGGCATGAGATCTTTGGCTTTGTGGAGCAACTCACCAATAAGTTTGTCAGGTGGGTGAGAGAACTAAACCTGGAGACATAAACAGGAGTGCAAAAAAAAGAAGTAGGGCAAAGCTATTTTGGGAAGTTGACATCTCAGACAAACCTTCTGATTAATGCTGGAGAGTGTGTGTGTGATATCTTTAGGGTTTGATAACAGGTTACTAAATATAAACTCATAACACTCAGCCAGATGTGGAAGTGGCGTTGACTTCATGATAGTCAGCAAAGACACTGGGAGTCTTACTGGCCATGCTGAAGGCTTCCTGTGAGTTTTTTTTTCCTTCTCTCTGATCTTCTGTATTTGTTTCAGTCCCAGGATGAGAGTGTCCTACATTGTCTTTTCAGCCCGAGCTGTGGTAATCCTTCCATTAACCGGAGACAGGTACATCCTCCTCCTCTTCTTCCCAATACGGGAAAGCGTTAGATAGATAACCAGATTAAACAGAAACTGCCCTCTTATCACTCTTCTGGATTTCCAGGAGCAAGATAAACGAGGGTTTGGGTAAACTGAGCCAAATCAAGCCAGCTGGTGAAACGTACATGCACGAAGGCTTGAAGGCAGTACGTATGCACCATTGTTTATTTTAGGGAAGGAAGCATCCTTGAGAAGTTTTTAAAAGCGAAAAGTCACGTCGAAGCACATTTGGCTTTTCATCAGGTGTCGGAGCAGATGGAGATGCAAACGACGCCGTCCCGTAGCATCATTATTGTTCTGACTGATGGCAAGCTGGAAGTTTTCCCATTTGAGCTGAGCGTGGAGGAGGTGACACAGTATTTATGCACTATTTTATTTATTTATGTGCATTTTTTTTTTATTTTGTTCTTGTTGTGTTTCATCCAGGCTGACAAAGCTCGAGGTTTCGGAGCCCGTGTGTACTGTGTGGGCGTCATGGACTTTGACCACAAGCAGGTAGTCGCTCTGATGTTTTCACTCCCTCCTCACTGAGAGGTTTATTTGTCTCCTCGGCGTGTGTCTGTGTTTTGGCCTCGTCAGTTGAGGCACTACAAGATGAATCAAAAACGTAAACAAAGCTTTTAAGCTCAAGAATGGCGGGGTTTTGTGAAAACATTCTGTTAAGCAAAATGTTTGGATTTGGATTTCTCCCTGTGCCTTTGATAGATTGGATATGAGTGCCAATGGCTACATAGATGAAAGGATTGTTGATGTACTAATAAAACTGACATTGATGTCATAGTAGGATTGGATAGTTGAACATAAACGGTGCAGAAACACAAGCAGACAGACAGATCTTTATCCCCTGTGGAAAAGTTACAATAAATGTATCATATTTTAGAATACGGATTTACTCGGTCTGCTTCGTAGTATTATGTCTGTATTACACTGCCCCCTGGTGGCCAGGTCATGCACACCAGAAGGAGCACTATATCAATGGGGCATTGAAGCACAAAATAATGACCATAAACTGCTTGCTCAGCCAGCTTTATTCATACAGCTGATCTTTTTTTTTTTTTTTTCAAACAAATACAATATTTGCTGAATTCATGACTTTCCAACCGTTTACTACAATGAATGACATCTTCTGTAAATAACGTTGCCATGCCCAGAGTGCTTCGAAGCTAAGGAGGAAGTCATTAGAGTGTTCTAATTAAATAAAGCCAGACGAGTTTCCTGTCAAGCAGGAGATGAAAGCTTCTCATGTCATTTTCCTCCATAAATGCTGCTGTAGATAAAAATCAGCCACTGAGTGATTGCTGAAACATAAACACTATACATTTTGAGCTAACAGCCTTACATCACTGTTTGCAGCTTGCCGAAATTGCCGACGGTGCCCAGCAAGTCTTCCCGGTGTTGTCGGGCTTTCACGCCCTCAAAGATGTCGTCAGCTCGGTGAGCTTTGATCAGTGCAAACCATTCCCGTTGAGACCAATTTTTAACCGGACCTGCTTCTCCACGCAGATTCTGAAGCAGTCCTGTTCTGAAATCTTCACAATAGAACCGTCTAGTGTTTGCGTGAATGGTATGTAAAATAAATGTTTGATGAGTCCATAGTAAAATCACGTTAAGATACGACACGTGTTTATCTGCAGAATCTTTCAACGTGGTGCTGAGAGGAAGCGGCTTCAGTGGAGCAAAGAGGACAGACAACGTTCTTTGCTTCCTCACGGTCGGTCAAGACGCATATAGTGAGTTAAATGTGCTTTAAATGAAGATTTATGGATATGTCAAAGCAGGCCCACTCAACCGAATGTGTTTTATGGCAGCGGTTGCTAAGCAACCAAATTTGGAAGTAGCCTGGTGCTTTTCCTTAGCGATTGAATCGATAAAATTATATTATGTGCAGAGCTCTACGCTGCCGAGGAGATTCCAACAGTAGTTGCTTTTTATCGACTTTAGCCAGAGAACAGAGGAGGCATTATGAGCCTGGGGGGGAGGAGGGAGGGAGGAAGGGAGGATGAAACTAAGGATGGAGACTATTTGGAATAGTTCATGAAAACAGAACATGACAACACATGACTAGACCTTACTTATCTTCTTGTTTATTTCATTTTAATATCCCAACAAATAGAAACTACAAACGGCTGACAGAATTTAGACAAAGGCTTTAACGCTGAAATGGAATAAGAATGCAAAGTGATATTTTCTTGGTTGTTTACGTCCAAGGCCAGAAGGCAACACTATTGAGAGATGGTTATCTGCTGTGTCCTGCTCCTGTTCTGCACGAGGTCGGACAGTAAGTACACACACATACAAATCGGTGATCTCCTTTTTATGACATCACCTCATTTATATGCATTCATGTTTTAATACCTTTTAACAATGTTTAAGTTAAAATAACCTGCAAATCACGTCGACCTCAGTTCACACATACTCTGCGCTCTCTCTTGGCTAACTCACAATTTTTTAACCAGGCGTCCACTTTATCGCCAAACAAGGAAATTATAATGAGAGCTTAACAATGCAAACGCCTTCCCTTTCCCAATGAGTCAGTTTTTTGTGAAACAAATGGGGTAGGAAGCTGGCAAGGTCACCAAGTTGCATAATACGAATGAGGTCTTTTATTGACTAGCAAACAATTGGACTAACAGTCGCTAATGGGACTAGATCTTGTTCAGGCTATTCTGGACATGGAACGAGTCGGTTTTAGAAAAGCCCAAAAATATATATTAACATTTTATATTCAAAAGGGAACTATAATTGCAAATCGGAAAATGAATCGTGTTTATTGGGGGAGAGGTGGGTTTAAAAAAAATAAAATTAAAACATCTGTTTTTGTAGAGCAGTTGAGGTGCTGGTCAGTTTAAACAACGGGCAGTCGTACATATCTGCTCCCATCGTCATCGAAGCCACAAACTGTGTGAGTATCTGGATTAGAGTACACATCGTTAAAAAACAATATATATATTTATACAATTTCTATTTTTGCTGTTTATGTCACAGTCAAATGGGATCTGGGTGTTGTGGCTGCTCTTGGCTCTTTTGCTGTTGCTGCTTTTTGGTCTACTTTGGTGGTTTTGGCCTCTGTGTTGCACCGTGGTGAGTGCGTATGTTAAAAAAAAAAAAAAAAAAGCCCAAATCTGTTAAGCCAAGAAACACATTGGGAAGTGACTTTTGGTTTTTCTCACTGCAGGTGATTCGAGACCCACCGCCCTCTCGCCCTCCCCCTCCTCCCCCTCCTTTACTTGTGAGTAGACCACAAGGAAGAAAAGAAAAGAATTAAACACATCATTAAGATGAATTACGTGATTAGTAACGTTTTTGAGGGCTTTGTGCGACTCTTGCAACGAAGGAAACACTGACACCTATCGACTATTACTGGTACTGTAAGTGTCGCATTCAAAATTGCTCGTTAGCGGACAAGAATTATTGGTACTAAAAGAGAATGAGTAAAATATAATAATAATAAGCTGTGAGTAGTTATTGTTTGTTTTATTTTGACTGTTTTGATTGTTTAGGAGCAAGAGGAAGATTTGTTCCCCAAACACAAGTGGCCTACAGTGGACGCGTCTTACTATGGTGGGAGAGGCCCCGGTGGAATCAAACGCATGGAGGTGATTTAGGAGGTGGTATTTGAGCAAGGGTGTGTAGACTTTTGTAACGTTCTGGATGGATGTATAGGTGCGCTGGGGGCAGAAGGGCTCCACAGAGGAAGGGTCAAGACTGGAGAAAGCCAAGAACGCCGTGGTTACTATGCCGGATGAAGTGGAGGAGGATGTCATCCCTCGACCGCCGCCAAGGCCGCCGCCTGTTTATAATTCCCTACCAGAGCCCAAATGGTACACGCCCATCAAGGTGAGACATCGGCAGGCATTGTCATATATTAAATCCTTGAGTTGAATAAGTATTTTGGTTTTGGTTGTGACCCTCAGGGGCGTTTTGATGCATTGTTGGCGTTGTTGAGACGGCAGTACGACAGAGTGGCAATCATGAGACCGACTCCTCATGACAAGGTGACATTTTCTGTAGTATGCAATCCACTGAAGAAATTCAGAAGTTTGATCTGCATCGTTTGAATTTATGTATACTTTTGTTTTCTTTCATGTTTTTAAACTTTTACCTCATCGTCCACAGGGCCGCTGCATCAACTTCACTCGAGTTCACTAAGACGGAAACTTTGCAGCATTACTAGTTTAGACCAAAGACATCTGCCATATAATCTTGTGTGACAAAATGTAAATACTTATCAAATTTCTTTACATTTATCCTGGTGTAATTTCTCTCACTTATTTCTTTGCAAAACGAAAGCATTCATAGTTTGTTCTTTTATTTATTTGGGAAAAAATATATATATAATTGTCTTTTCACAAAGGATTCAATACAAGTACCATACACAAGAAATTTGAACAAAGCACATGAAAAACATTTTATAAAACATCCAGAACATGAAATGAGCTTTTTAATATAAACAAATCGATAGATTGATCACTTTCTCATGAAAAGTGATGATGACTTGTTTCCTATTAGTCTTAAAGCTGTGCTCCACAAACACACTTCTATAAAAGCTTAGCTGGTGTGTCTGAATATTAAATAAACAAAAAACAAACCAGCATGGTGACTACATAAAGAAATAAACATTCATTGTTATACTTTTTGATAGAAAATACAAATAACACTGTAGGAAGTCAAATAAATTCCAGTTCGAAAACACACGGATGAAACTGCAAGTGCATTGTTTAGCTTGTTTGACGTCACGTGACTGGTTCACCAAAACACACAGTGCCACAAATGGCATACAAAAACACACAGAAAGTGAAATCCTTCAGCATAGGAGGGCTCTTATCATACATATCAGATTGCCGTTGTGAAAGTCTGAGAAAATGCAGCTTTTCCAGGTCTGACCCAGGGAATGTATATTGTTTTTATGGCCATGTAGCTTTAACATGCTAGTCAATGCGTTTATTTACACCCTGCAAAGTGGAAGAGATTGTCCTCATGACCGGTTCTCTCGATGCAACAGGGAGGATCTATGGACAGGACAAAAAAAACGTTAGGATGGTCAAGGTGGCGGGTTTGACTGTTTGTGCGCGTGTGAACTCACCGGAGTGATCGGCGACTGTCCTTCTCCATGTTGTTCTCCGGCCCTTCGCTTTCGTAAGAGGCCAGATGAAGCTCTGTACACACAAATCACCACACATAATAGTTAAATATTTCATACAACACAGTGCTATATATATTTTTTTTTAAAGTACCCAAAAACACTAGTGTGTTCAGCACAAAGAAATAAATTTAACAGAAGAGTGACTGACCGTCTTCGGCAAAAATCGGCGTGGTGACGAGATACTGGAGGATTCTGCGGTCTCGGTCGAACGGGCAAATCACCTGACGCCACACCAGGAATTCGCTCACCTGCTTGGCCAGTTCCCAAAGTTTCTGAAAGCAAAGAAGCAATTTCGGATAAGTTTAGATTGAGTCACCATTAAGTATTTAATTTACCACAAGGGGGCGGTATTACATTACCAACCTCAAAGTTGATGTGTCCGTTGGGCAGCCGGCTCGCACA
This sequence comes from Syngnathus leptorhynchus, assembly GCF_054491065.1. Classification (NCBI taxonomy): domain Eukaryota; kingdom Metazoa; phylum Chordata; class Actinopteri; order Syngnathiformes; family Syngnathidae; genus Syngnathus; species Syngnathus leptorhynchus. Next base: position 8,725,256 of record NC_141206.1, on the reverse strand, counting down.
GCCTTCGTTCAAGAAGTAGATATCTTTAATGAGCAGGCTGAAGAAAGGAATGACAATCTTCTCTTGGACGCTGTGCGCGGTTTCGGACCTCTGGGTGGCGCCGCGGAGCGCGGTGCGATAGTTGCTAAAGTTGCTGGACGGGTCCATCTGGTGCTGAATTGAGGACAGACGCACGAGACGTGATTAGCGTTTTAATGTAACAGCGCAGTGGGACGGCCGAGGATGACATTTTAGTGCGTGCGTGTGGGTTTTCTCACCTCGAGAATTTCAAACTTGTCAGTGTTGACTTTACTCCAAGTCTTTTTCAGTCTGGCGACGGGACTCATGTTCATCCCAGCTGAGACGCCACAAAACAAAAACCAAAAAAAAAGATCAGATTTAGCACACAGAGTTCATTTCTGGTTTTGTTTTGGGCAACAATGCTACGCGACCGTGTCCAACTGCCAAGTCGGAAAAAAAAAAATATCGCCTTTCACAAAAGCTGCCATTTCACAGCGCTAAATTATAAATCGCGCAAAGATGGACCAGAGGGAAAGACCTTCTGTTGATAAGCCTTTGGCACTCGAGCGGCCATTGCAACAAAGTGAATGTTGCGAACTCTGTCATGGCAATGGTGGCTATTTAAAAATAAATCCCACCCTGAGGTGGTCTTGTGCCCGCTTTGTTTGGATCAGCGGAAACAAGCACAACATTGGGGTCAAATTGGATGTTGCTTGAAAGGCTGATCAGATTGACCGAGGCTAGCCTGCGGGTTAATCATCATTAAGCGTGCAAAAATGGCCGCCTCGACTTCCTTTTGATTCTTGAAACGTGACGACCTTTCCAAGTGGCTCTAAATACTCACTGATGATCGCCATGAGCGAGTTAAAGTTGCCAATGTTGAAACACTCCTGCGCCACGTCGATGAAGAACTCGATGATCCGCGCTCGTTGTTTCTTTTTCACCGGCTGGAATGCGAGAGCACCGAGTTGAATCAAAAGACTCCAAAAAGCCGATAAGCATCACAAGTGGACGATGAACGTACCATACAGATTTCGGTGGCCACCAAGTAACTCAGTCTGTTGAACCAGTTCACGTACGTCTCCAAGTTGCTGGTCTTGCGCTTTCGGAAGAAACCCTGAAAAACAACCCCAAAAATAAATATGAAAAAAAAAAAAAAAAAACTCGGATTAATAACTATGGGCTGCCTGGTGTTTACATTAAATTTCAAGAAACAGGTGCAAATTCATCTATGGAGCCTTGTATTCCTATTTTTCTGAAGCAAATACAAATATTGGCTAGGCTAAGTTGAACGTCATGATTTTTTTTTTTCATCTTGCCTGTGTTAATTATAAACAACCAAGACAGGTTGCCTGCCTATCTGTCACTTCCTACTGGACAGGATCTTGAGAGCCCTCACTCCCACACGAGCTCTCCTACACAATGAAATCTCTGACGTGGCTGCTGTTTTGTTTTTTTTCCCACATCTCATTTGCATCTGCCTTTGCATCATCTGGCTCATCAATTTGCTTTCATTTAAAAAGGGTACAGTTATGTTCCAAAGAAAAGCTCAAAATCCTTGTAATGGCTTTATCCTTTCATGAAAATGGATTGGGAACACATCGACCATTGTATTCTATTCCCTTGACTGATCAACGCAGTGGCGGTGCTAGAAGGCCCCCTCCAAGATAATTGACTTTGGGGTATTTTCTGATTATTTTTTTATTTCCTGGGATTTTTTCTTTTCCAGATTTCCACCCATCCCAGAAGGGCAACATAATATGCATGTTTCTCAGCATTTTTTGAAGAATATTTATGATTTGTTCAAAAAATAATATTTTATTTTGCAGACCCACTGAGGTATCGTTGCTCCCCCCCTCCCTAATCTTATCTCCGCCAAGACGCACAAATATCGTACTAAAATAATAAAAAATAAAGCAGTAGAACCTCTTGGCCTTGGTGATGTAATCCCAGACCTGCTTACACAACAGGGCCTGACTGCTGTACCTGGCGACTCTTCCAGATACTAACCCTCGTATAAAATGGCCTTATATAACTGGCAAGGTGCCCGACGCAAAATGATAGAGCGCCGGTCCGCTCTGACGCTGACTGCAAGGCAAGCCTTCAGCTGAGTCTCAGCGCCGCTCGCTCGCTCGTTCGCACGTCAGTCGCGCAACAGGGAAGCGCTTTCCAATTTGGGTTTGATGTGCTTTCAAAAAGTACTTCAAATGAAAACAAGTGGAACAAAATTCACACTCGGCAGCCAGGAGGAGGCTTCATGTGGTTTCTGAAGCCATTTCTCTCTCCAAATTAGATGTAAAGCCAAAAACAAAAATAGAAAAAAATTGTTTGCTTTATTTGATGTTAATTACAAACCTAGCAAACCACATGCAGTAGTACGTCGCTACTTTTAAAAAAAAACAAAAAACACCCACTAGAGTGTGGTTATAATGTGTCTGCTTTGTGTGGATTTGTTTTTGCCCGCAGCCGTACGACATGACAACAGTCAGTGCACACGACAGGCTACCTTGTGGTTCTCCAGGGGGTCCTTCAAGGCAAAGGTCTGGATAAACTCCTCCGGACCGATAAAACTCAGCCTGTCCTGTGAAGTGAAGAAAAAAAAACATGGAGGGGGGGGTTGCTGAACAAAACCAAATGTTTATACTTTTCAATTCAAGGATAACCACAAAGAAAAAAAAGTCCTGGAAACCTTTTAAAACAGCCACAAGAAAAATAAAGCTTTGTTTTTAGATTTAATGTAAATAAACATTGTACCGTTTATATGTAAATCTCAAAAGAGACCTCAAGCAAAATAAAAGCTACAACTAAACACACACAGGCTTTTTAAATCTCAAACTACCCACACAAAGGACCACCAAAACGTAAGCTTACCAGTTCAATGTGTGTGAGCTGTTGAGCGAGGACGAAAGGGTCATCGCACACGCTCAGTACATCGCTCCGCAGCGCCGATTCTCTTTTGCCCTTCAGGGAGGCGGGACGCTCGCTCGCCACGGCGCTCAAGGCGGCCACCGCCTCCTCGTATTGGCCGAGGGCAGACAAGCGTTTTATCAAGCGCTGGGTCATCTGCTGCATGGCCCGCCACGAGTACTGGTGGAAACGATGAAATAAATGTTCACAATTCAAAACGATATTCCCACATTTCGGCCAAGTGCAAGCACAAACCTCGTCCCCTCTGGCCACGTGGTGCGTCATGTCCTTGAGACAACGCATCATACGCTCGTCCCTGAAGTCATACGGGAAGGTCTCGGTCCACTCCGTCAGCAGCTGCACCAGCTTGGGCGCCACCTCGCCGAAACGAATCTGGACAAATGTCATATGACGTCAAAAATGGCTTTGCCAATGTACGCTTGTTTAGCAAAATCGAGGTTCTTAGTGTTGGGCAAATGAAGCTTTAAATTTGATTCGTGAACCACTTGTATTTTTATTTTACTCCTCTAGATGGCGCTCTCCGTTGAAACCAACAGCGCCATGTTTTTCCAATATAAAGTAAAGCAATACTTTCTAAAACAGTCGGTGCACTGTGTGTGACTTTTACACCTGATCTGCCGAGAACATAAATCTGTTCCGACGGCAACGTTGTGGAAACTGGCGTTTATTTGGAGACAAACATCAACTTGTGTGAGCAAATAATCCACCCACCTTATCCAGCAGGGCGTCTCCGGACCGCTGCTGCTCCACACACAGGTGACAAACTCGCGTCATCAGCTCGTAGGGGTGCAAGAAGAGGCGCGAGCTCAGCAGGAAGGTGAAAACGTACGACCTCTGATCATTTCAAGGACACAGAACGCAAACAATGAGGAGTGAAATGTTAAAGGGGAGGTATTGTTTATAAAGGAGCGTGACTTACATCGGGGTAGTAGTCCACGGTGGGGACCAAATGTTGGATCAGCGCCTCGAGAGACGCCGATACCAAACTGTTGTCGTGGTAACACATTTCCCCGTAGCTGGCGGTGATGGCCCGTCCATAGAGGCGATTTTTGGCGCCGGCGTTGCTGCGACAGGACTGTTCGCTGCCGCTGCTGGTGCTGGTTTGGCGGTGGACTCGTGCGGGACAAGTGGTATTATGCTGGCGCGGGCTGTGAGGCTGCGTGCAGGAGTGCGGCTTGTCCGAAACGGTGCTCCTGCCGCTGTAATGACGCTCCTTGGTGCTTAACGAGTCCACGGCGACGCCGCAGTACGTGCTGTGAGCGTGCGGTATGTCGTAGGGGTTCTCCGCCGCGTTGTAGATGCTTTCCTTGGTGCTCTTAACGGAGCCGCAGTGGCGGTAGGGGCTGTGTGGCTGCTGGTAGTTGTTGTTGTTGCTGCTGTAAAGGCCGCAAGTGCTGAACTTTCCGGCGTATGGGGTGGTGGGAGGCATGGTCACCTGGGGAGAGACCAGAATACACAAATTATTCTTTTTTTTATTGTATTTTTAATTATTTTATTTTTTCAATTTATTCATATTTTTTTAATGATTATTTTATGACTATTTTGTATTCTATTATTCCTCAGGCTTTCAGCGGTTAGGTTAGTTTTCCAATTGTGTGTAGATGTTCCTTAAAATTCCTCTCTTGTGCAACCTGTTGACAATAGCGTGCCTGGAATGTGGTCAATCTTTAAGCGGAGCTTGTGCAAATATGGTGAAAGGTGATCACTCAAAAAGTGGAGCCTGAGAAGTGTGTCAAAGTAATTACGCTTAAGTCGCGTAATTGCAGCCCTCCTCCCCTGCATTCCTGTAGGCTTTGAACTTTGAGAAGACACCCCCATGTGGAAATTCATTCTGGCTTAAAGCACGTTTCGATCCGACATACTTTTGTCTATTCGCTTCGAAGAAAAATAAACAGGCAGACGAACAATCTGGGGACAGCAGTGATTTTATCGGTGAAGATAATTGGATGGGAGCAAGGTAAGCCGATCCTAAATCACCCATCCGGGCGTGCTTTAACTCTGGAGCCATCCTCATCCTGCCTTGGTAGCATCTGCCGGTGTAAATCAAGCCGCCGCATTCCTCAAACACCAATGCGCATATACGGCCTGTCGGAAAACAAAAGCCCACAAGAACCCGCCGAGCTTTTGTTGGATGGAGGAGGGTCAGCCTGAGGAGGATCTGCCTGCTTGCTTGCACACATTCTCCCAGCCAGGCACACTTGGAACCACGCCAGTGCCAACTAGTTCAGCGGGAGTTAGTCTCCTGAACCCTACGATCCTCCTAACCCAGTTAAAAGATTACCGTGGCTTGAACTGACTCGCTCAACTTAAAATACGTCATCTGGCAAAGCCAAGTCGAGCCCACATGAGAGTCAAACGCATTATCGACTTTTTTTTTTGTTCTCCTTCCAAGCGTGCACTGAGTCGTGACCGTCTTTGTAAAGGGGGGTTGGGGGGGGCATCTAAAAAATGCGGCTCTTCCGACTCTGAGCTGAATTCCTTAAACCTTGACCTCTGTGAAATTTAGTACTTCCACATTGCAGCTTGGAATCTTCGACTAAATTGTAGGTTGGAAAACTTAATGATGACTATGGAAACATAATTTCAAGTTAGCATTCGCTATGATCCGAAACTCCAAAAGGCCTTTGATAAGTAATTCTGATGTGGGAATAAAAGTACAATAAATGCCGAAACTAAAACCCACAAGCGTACATGCGCTCTGTTTACTACGTTAATTCATACTTTTTAAATGGACTCGCCCTTTAATCTGGAAACATTTAATTTGATGACACTACAGACAATAACTTTTCCGTAGGCCAAAAAAATAAGTAGTACTCTCGGTTCATCAAAAGGTTAGATGTGAAGTTGAGAAGGAGCTGCAGGCTATCATCATCTCCTAAATGATCTTAACAAGATTGTGTGTGAAGAAACGCTTTGACAACACAACACCATTTTCTGCTTTCTACATGTTTTGAGGCTATTTATAAATTTTGTAGATACGAGAATGTTTTTGGTGTTGTCGAGAAGCGATATGGATGAAATAATTTATGATTATGTTTACAACGTACCCATTTGAGCATGCATGATTTTAAGAGGCGGGGCATAGACTGCCTGGTGAGTGACATGGGTGTCAACAACCGAGTGTATTGAGTTGACTGGCCTCTTGTGTAACTTGCCGATTAACTTAACATCCTTGATAAGCGTGAAATGGTTCCAAAGTTTGTATCTTCCCTATCTCATGGCCAAGAATGGTATTTGCCACTGCTGCCACTAGTTTGACCATTATTGGGTCATCAAAACTTTTCCAGTTCTAAAATCAAAACTCCCAAGCCTTTTTAAAAGGTTCTTATTTGCAAAATTGCTCAAAGCTTATTTGTGCATACGTTTCCTTTAATGTTGCCCTACGAATGACTGAAATATGACCCAATTCAGATTTGGATCTTTTTGTGTGTATGTCAGCCAGATTTTACTGCACTTAGTTTGATAACAATCCCTGGATCTTCAGCACGCTAGTCTATCCAAATCACATTATGCGATTTACAAAAAAAAAAAGGTACAGCCAGCTATGTGGAGGGCTGGGAGGGGCTGGAGGATGAAGGGGGGGGTGGTCTTCCGACAATGGCGGTATTATCTGTCCTGTCATGGTGTTAACAATCGCACAAAGACCCGCGGGAAGAGATCAGAGCAGATCGCACACACACAGCAGCTTTCACACAGTCGCCACCGCCAGGCCGGGTGACGCCGTTTGAAAGCTCGCATCGGTTTCACATCACGTTGTACAGATTATCAACCTTGCATATATCATCCGCACTGACCTGCTCGACTGTAAAGGCCAAACTTGTATTTGCCTTAAACAAACAAGCATTTGTGTAAGATATGCCTATCGAAACTCATTTTGCAGATCTGAGCAGATATGACCAGCGCACGCTCTGAGGGGCGAAGGTCAGCTACAATTTAGATTTTATGATGTTAAGCATGAGCAGCTGGCTCGGTGGTTCAACTGTAAATTGCCTTCAATGAAAGCCAGCAAACTCCTACGTGACGCAAAAACGCTCTGCTGGGAAAAAGAACTCTTACGTAAGATGGTCGGACTTGGCGAGAGTGTTTTATTATTATGATGACACACATAATACTTCTCACGGGTTGATCAAACCTCGCCTTGGTTTGCACCTCGTGTCCTTTGGCACTTATGGACAATAACAGGCATGCAAAGGGGACGGCTGTTTTTCTCAAGGCGATTAATATTTCGCACCTCTCACAAAGCTGAATAGTGGAGAAAGAACCTGCTTTCAAACACCCACAAGGATATTTTTTTTTTTTTTGGGGGACGTTTTTAGTAGCCACTAGAGCTCCGATGTCGTCATCACCTGAGTGGATGAACAAAATGTAGACCTCAAACTGGAGGCTCCAGAGACTCCAATTCATACTGATTAGAGTTGAAGATTCTTTTTTTTTCTATTCTTCTAACACACGCACACACACACCCTGAATGATTTGGTAGGCTAGTACAGTATTAACCTCGACTCAGGCAGGGATAAAGACATATTATCTCCTCTCCTACGAGGATATAATAAACTTAAGCTTTGTACGTGGGCCTTTGCCCACTCACTCCCACGAAAAGAATGACAAATTAAACACTCGAAAAATGAGCGAGGATGTGTCACTTTAAAAAGTCAAAACGTGATTATTTTTAGACCAGGTGGAGCACCGAGGGATGCTTTCTGGCTACCTTTATGTAAATTATTAAGTGTCGGGGTTTAATTTTAGGAGTTTTGGTGCAGTCTGTCAGGTAGGCTGAGATGAAAAGTAAAAAAAAGGGAACAACAACAAAAGAGGGGAAGCATTTTTTTTTTTTTTTAGGGCTCCAACTTGGCCTGGAGTACCACTTTTGATTCTCCCCATTTCTTTTCCCTGCAGGCACACGCAATCTGTTATTCTCTCCCTCCCTCACTCATACACAACCACACACACACAACCACACACATGGGCACCATGCCTGGTCCACATTATGGGCTTGTGAGTCAGAACACAGTATAGTCAGTGCTGCTTGTGAGGGAGAGAAAAAAAAAAAAAAAAGCCATGCTGTGCAACCACAGTCCCATCACAGGTGCTGGAGAGCTTGCATGTTTGTTTGTGTGCAACTACAAACCTAATTATAGCCTCATCGTTGTGGTAAACAAATAATAACAAATGGGACAAGTGCATAGAAAAGAAGCGCGTGGCTTTAACCGCTAACGTATAAAGTTTTTTATACTTTGCATCACACAAGTTGACTTGTAGTTTGGGTGCTTTAGAAGACCAATGCAATTATGACTTCAAAGAGTAATTACATGTTTATAAAAAAAACACACAGAAAATGCATTTTAAAGTTAAAAAGAAAACATACTTGATGTATTGAAGTCATTCTAGTGGCACAATTCAATTGCCTACCTTTGATGTGATGCAACTTAACGTCCGTTAAGTTAGTCAGAGTGCCAAAATGAGGCCAAACTATTTGTACTTTCCGTACAGTTGCTTGGAATATCTTATCGTAGGTGGATAAAGTTGCACGGCGTGTTCTGTCCTGATAAGTCTTTGATCAGGTTATCCTCGCTCTTCTTTGCTCCATTAAGTGTCTCCTCTGCTGTTATTTGAGTCGATCTCAAGCAGCGGAGACTCTCGAGCAGGCCTATTCAAATCACTCCCACAGAGCCGCGAAATCTGACCAATGACCGCTCAGAAGGCGGTTCCCGGAAATCAAAATGGACCAATCGTAGCGGGGGAGTGAAAAAAAATCGAATCTACCTAAGTGCTGATTGGCTTGTTGGCCAGCAGTCCCTCTTTTCACCGATAGGCGTCAGTGTTTCACTTGAAAGATGGTTTCCGGATGCAATGGATTTGTTTGTGTGTTTGAAGTTTAAAATGAAATGTTTGCAAAAAATACTCTATGCATTTTATTGTCATTATTTCAAGGTCTCCAGTGGTAAGTATAACAATAGTTTGAGAATTGCATATGAAAGTGAACTAAACTAGAATGGTAGAAACACTGTATATTGGCTTTTTCCAAATATCCAGTAGGGCTTTGAAAGGCTTTTGCTGCCAAGAGAGCTGATAGCTGCAGTCAATCCAATAATACCTTGGCCAACAGTTTGGTTTTTACATATTCCAACAACAGGGATATGTCTGGTAATTTCTGCTGACTGAGCTCCCAGCAGGTAAAATAATTCCATCCAGCTTTCCAATTTGGCCTAGATTCTGATCATTAAACAACTCCCCTTTCCACAAAGCTCATCCCAGCCTTATCCATTGGTTTGAATTCTCATTACATAACCAGAGTTTTACGTAGTATGGCCGAGGTTGTGGGATGCATTCATGCTTTTGATCGCTGCCGCCTCCATTGTGACACATGTTGTTCATGGCGAGAATAGATGCTCTCTGACTCCAAGTCATTACAATAAACCAACTCCTACGCCACTCACTCTTCTGACTGAGTGTGGATTGCGAACACATTGCATCTTCCGGCTGAGTTTTCACCTCGAGGGTTTTTGACTTGTTGACTGTAACGCCATTGTTCACTTTAGGGAGAGGTTTTTGTCAGAATGGAGGATGAAATCAAGGATATTGTCAGCCTAACAGCATACAGTTTTTTCCCTCAGTGATTTTGTTTTGAACCGTTGTGGATTTCTGGTAATCACTGACAAAACAAATGATGTCATCTGCCTGCCATCAGTGTGCTGTCGTGAGTGCCGGTGGGATCACGATGACAGCTGGGTGAGATCATTACGATGTGGGTACGGGGGGGAGAGGGACCCCCGCAATTTGGGAAAGGGAGGGGCGGGGTCGAATGTGGCTTTTAGTGTGGAATTCTTTTCTTGTGAAGAATGCGTTCACTATAGCTGCACTTTGGTGTTTATTTTCATGGCTGACCTGCAACGGGTGACAAGTGAGCAGATAGTCCCGATGAGAGGGAGGGGGGGGGGCTTGGGTGGGGGTTGTTTAGGTGGCCTGGAGGAAGAGGGGGGGGGTTGAGACGGGTGACTCACAAGCTTCCAGTAACAGCTCAGCCACAGCTACTGGAAGCCCCCCGACCCCTTCTGCATTTAGACAATACACGGCCAATCATCCGTGTTTTTCACTTTGCGGCACAGAAATAGCCGAGAGCTCGTAAAAATATGAAGCCGACGCTTATATGGAGGCAGCAGCTGGGTATGGATTTCATATTAAATGGAAATATTAGGTTTATCAATTCACATTTTCCGAGAGGTGATTTGAGTTTCTGCATAATCTAGCCGTGTTTTGGTCTACGGAAAAAGTAAAGATAGATTTGACTGGGAGATGAATCATACGTGCACACTCATCACTCCTCTCTTCCACAGAAATAGCCTCAAACAGTTGGCCACCATTCACCGATTAGTCCGCCCGTTCTCTTCTTTATTGGAAGTGACCCATCTCTCGGCGGGACCTCTTTGACCTCCAAAGGGAGTTTCTATAGCAACTTTGTGGATCCCTTTCACCCATTAAAGAAGAGGATTGGCGGAGAGAAAGAGCTGGTGGACAGATGAAACGTGGACATAAATCACTGCAGTTATCTGTCTCAATTCATAAATTTTCCGAGAAGAAATATTAGGGCGTGGTTGTCATGGTTACGCCGACACACAAATGGAAAAGAATAGATGTCTGCAGAAAATAAAGGCAAGCTAATTCCGTTCAAGCAAGCTAGTTCATTTTGTCACCATGCTGACTCAGCAGAATTAGTTGTATTTTTTTTCCAAAGCAGCACAGTCAGATTTGACTCGAATCACTTCATCTTAAATGTTAGAAATGTTCATTTGCGGAACCTATTACTTGTTCCCGCTCTGTGGATAATGACGGATCACCTTCTGGTTCCTCTTCCACTTTCCACACCTCCAACTCGCCACTGGTGTTTGCTTTTGATGGATGACGGTGGGGGACAGAGGGCTCGTTTCCTGCATGTAGCCTTAACTTCCATGTCACACACACAGATATCCTCTGAGGATGGAAGCGGGTTGGCACAAAAACATACAAACTTTCACATTGGCAAATGTACAAAACACACTTTGCCTGACATCCTCTGTGGAAAGAAAACTTTAGATTTCCTATTGTCCAAAAAAATAAAATTGATGAGTGGAAAGAAAACTTTGGATTTCCTATTGTCCAAAAAAAATTATAATTATGAGTTATTGAATAATGTAATGAGCATTAAGAGAACACGGATAGCTTTTGGGATTTTATTTTTTATGGCATAATAGAAAACATGCCTGTAAATGAAGCCGCAGTCAAGATGAATTGAAAGTGGTCATGTTTGAATTTGCACTTACCTTTTTATTTCATCAAAGCGAGGCAAGACTGTTTTGTTTGTCAGCACCAAATTGCTTTTTCCTCTCCCATAATCACAAAACCAGTATTTTTTATTATTTTTTTGGTCCAACTTGATCGGCACGCTGCTGATTTGGTTGCGGTGACGAATGGTCGCTATGGTTGAAATTGAAAAGGGCAAAAGTAACTCCAACAAATTATTTTGACCTGATTGGTATCATATTCAAGACTGTCGAACCTTGTTTGTCTCTTAGTCTTGCATTTTATTTCTTCTTCTTACGCTTTATGCCGTTTCCCTATAAAGTGTTAAAGGCAGGAAAGGTCAGCGTATAGGATGTGAGCTGCCCACATGCTTCGTAAAAACACAAGGCACAGTCCATCTGGGATTGAGTGCAGCCTGCAAGTGTTTTGATTTAGTTCTGTAATTTCACTGGAGCTCGAGTGGTTTTTACTGTAAACCACTCCTACACTGTCTGCAGATGTGGTGCTTCACCATGATGAAGCGGGTGGGAAGTATATGTGAGCACTTAGCAGTGTGTGCATGTACAGTATTTGTGGGTGTGTGTGTGTGGGGGGACTCAGATGAAAATTTTGTTTTGTTTTGTTGAGTCGCCACTTTCTGTCAAATGTCATCTTGATAATGTCACTTGGGTTTTGAGGTTAACAAGCCGGTCTGGGTTTAGTTTTTGGGTCAATTTTGAGGTTCGGACATAGCTGTTAAGGTTCGGGAAGTGGGCCAAGGAATGTAGCAGCCGAATTCAGGTCTTCACACAATGAGAAAATGCGCCGTTGTTAGTAAGTCCAAAAAATTACCTCAAAAATGTCAAAGCGTCCATTTTCCGTCACGTCAGAGTTGTGGGTGAGATGGCTGACATTGTTTGGAGGGCGGGGTGCGCTAGTCAATCACGGCGAGCTCAACCTTGGTTTCATCGAAGCAGAACACATTTTCCCACATGTGTTTGCAAGATTTTATTACAGTCCACTGAAACCAAGGCTGAACTTTCTGGCCATAATTCCTCAAGGTATTTTTGGCAAAAAGATCAAAAGAACACCACACCTTGAGAAAAGTATGGCAGTGGCGGGCAGAATGATGTTTTGGGGCTGGTTTTTGTTAGCTAGACTTGAGGCCCATTCGACAAGGTGGAGGGAAGTATGAACTGTTTAAAAATAGCTGTCAGTGTTTGCAGAGAAAAGAAAGAGAAAAAGAAAAATGAAATCAAAAAATGTCAAGAAGAAACATTTCCTTTCAAATGCATGAAATAAATGGCAATTTTTTTTAATCCTAAATTTTAATTCCTTGTAAAATAACCTAGACCATTGTCGTGAGTACCGATACTTCAGTACCGATACCTGGTATCGATGCTTGCCCTTCCTGACTCAAAAATAAAATATTTTTTGGGGGGGGCAGATGTAACTCAGTCTTCTTTACAGGTGCAGACCGTGATTATTATGATTATTATTTTTAACCACATCCATCATTGTCAACCAGCCTTATTGTTTGATAACAAACGGCAGCTGGAGCAACATTCTTATCATTCCTCTTCATAATGAGATGAATACAACTTCTAAACGCTTTGCGGTGACATCATACAAACTAAAAGAAAGGAATGCAAAAGGCCTCCATATGCATCCTGTACTTTCTATTCATCCATCTTGTTTTCAGACCCAAGTATTGTTTCGGCGCACGTGTTGTTGCCCAGTAGAAGCGTTGGAAGGCCAGTCAAGAGGCGAGCCCCTTTCAAATTGTTTACGCCAGCCGTTTCGTTGCAGGTGCACAATCAAACAAACCCCTGGGATGGAAATGGACGGGGAGGGGTTTGAATGTGACACAAACAGGAAGCAAGCTTTTGTGTTTCTTTCTCGATTCCGATCTTAGCCCGCACTTTTCGAGGCTTTTTTTTTTTTTCAACACGCTTGCCAAGCTCTTGCGTAATGTGCAGCAGTTGAAGGATGTTCACTTTTTTTTTATGAATCTCTAATGGTTACACATATGAAACAGAACTAACGGATGAGCGTAAATATTTCGGTTTTTGAAAAATATTGGACATCTGTCCTCCTTGGCTCAAATGAATCATAATACAGCCTAAGTAATCCCTCATGGGCTCGGCCAAAGCTGGAAATGTAAGGCAATAAAAATGGCTGAAGGACAAAAAAAGCAAAAACTGATTAAGCTGATTAAAAATAAAAAAATAAAAACATGTTTTTATGTATGTCAATGTGTACAGGTAGCAAGCTGCTTTTTGCTTACGTGTGCTTTCGTGTGTGTTCCAAGGCAGGGGATGTCCCACACAGTGTGGGAACAGATCTGAGGTCTGTACAGGAAAGACACGGTGGCAAAGGGAGACGGATCAGACCTAGGGTGGGGGTCTTTCAGGGAAAGGAGGAAACCAAAAAGAGAACACCCTCGACTTTTTCATTCTCAAAACAAAACCCCTCCCTCTGTCCCTTACTCGCCCTCCTCCTCTTCCTCCTCGCCAAACAAGTGCAAAATGTCCCTCCGCAACAATAAGTGCACCGCAAGCGGAGCACGACAACAAATAGTGCGTCACTAACGAGCGAGGACAAACATTCCTGTCTGTCTGCGTTTGCGTGTGATCCGCTCGTTCCCGCCACTTTGTCTTCTTCAGATGTCAGTTTGTTATGGCAGGGGGGCTCCTCTGAGTGCATTTGCAGATGCTTTTTTTTTTTATTTTTTAGGGGGGGGAATATTCTGTAACTGATACTCAAAGTCGACACAATTTGCGGTTCAGGGCCTCGAGTGGGTAACAAATATTCATCATTATGGTTTAGTTTCACAAAAATGCCGCAATCCTGAAATGTTTTGTCGAGTCTAACCGCGGATAGACATTTATTATCCACATACTTGTTTTGAAATTGTTTCTTGGCATGGAAGGGATGACCCGAGTTCATTTTTAATGCTGATTGGGATGTGAATCTGGGGCACAAGGGAAGACTTGTTTTTGTTTGAGAGTGATGTGCCACTTGTGATTCTCCTTTGGGAGTGATTCATCGCTCAAGCAAAAAGATTCATCACCAAAAAAAAAAAAAAAATTACATTTCCACTTTTCAACAGGTATTCCTGAACGGAAAGCAAACTTGTATTATGCAAGATGTGTTATTACTGGCCGCCGAGTAAGATTGATATTACAAATGAGACATTTTGTTGGCTTACAAACAAAACACGATAATCTCTATTAGCGGTACATCACCATGCTTCCTTATCACTTTTGGTATCACTCCAAATGTTTCACTGGCCTAATCACGGCATGCTGTGCAATTGGTGTTGGTAAATTTGAGGGAAAAAATAGCTCATATGACGCTCACGCAGTTCCACTATTAAAAGAGCCCAGCATAACAACAAGACTCAGTTTGGGTGGCAACAATGGCTGATTCATATCAACTCAGTTGATGACTAAAATACAGTCTCACCCCTGACCCTGTTTAGGTGTTTTTTTTCCTGACCTATGACTGCTAATTAGCTCAACAGTACAATTGGCTCTTTCTTGAACCCCCCCCCCCCCTGACCTGACCTTGTGTGTATTTGAGGGCCAAACTATAGTTGGGGGTTGTTAGCGCTTATATGAATTGAATTCAAGATCTATTTTCATCTAATGATGTAGCAAAAAATAGCATAATTGCAGATTGCTACTGAAGTGTGTTCATATTTTATTTATTTATTTATTTATTTATTCATTCATTCATTCATTCATTCATTTATTTTCTAAAGATGCTAAAACGATTCTGAGTAATAAAACAAGTAAAATATTTAATTTGGGCTATTTTCCAGGGAGTCTCCTCCTAATGTGTTTTCCAGACACCCACATTCCCTTTTAAATTTGGTTCAACCACATTAGCTGGAAGCGGTTTGGTCCCAGGAATACAAAAGAGCCAGCCAGTCTATAAAATTTGCTTTTAGTGAGTGAACTGTACACTGGGAAATTGTATCAGCGTTCATAATCCAGTTAGATGCTGCATGGGAAAAGATCAGAAGAGAGCTACTGCAACGAGAGCCTTCGGGGAGAGGACGTGATTTTTAAATGCATTTGCTGTTACTAAATCACAAAAAAAGTGACTCATGGGGTCCTGACAGAACAAACAGTCTTCTCCAAAGGTCATTTTTTTGTGTGCCTGGTGTGGAAGTCAATGCGAAGCACCATGCGTGTCCTTTTTGTTTTTTTTGGCGTGAGCTCTTGTTGTGACTACAGACAGACGCGGTGATTCAGACAAAGTTTCACTTTAACGATGTTAACTAAAGCGGAGAGCAGAGGGTCAGATGGGCAGCTGGTGCCAAATGTTTTTTGGAGCTGATCTCGAGGATGGAGAGGTAAAAGGACCACCGTCGTTTTGTATTTAAAATGTGGGAGACCCCCTGGTTTATGTCTATGCCCGCTTCCATTTCACAATCTTTCCATTTGGAGAATAAAAACAAAAGAGAACCACCAGTGGTTTTCCTAGCCTGCTCCTTTCCTGTCACTCAGAACACTGACTCTGCAGATTTCCTGTTTTTTTTTTTTTCAAGTACATTTCTAGTGGCGGAACTGCACAATTAAAAAAAGAAATACGCATAAATACATCCGGAAAACAAGAAAAGGTTCACCATCAAGCGAATAGCAACAGCTGCTTTAAGCATCACCTTACAAGTGAGAAATATATCAAATATCTGAAAAGTTCCCCGAAACATGGCGCCTCACGCACGTAGAACAAAGCGAGCAGTGTAGCAATACTATCTGCTCACTCTGCTGCCTCTTTCTGACCTCCTTTTGCTCTTCTTTTTTTTTTCCCCCCTCGTCTGAAATATGGGCCTTTTCTCTCTTTCCGCTCTTATGCAACCACTTCATAAATAGAAAACGGTTGTGTCACTCAATTACAGTATTTATGCTGGAAATGGACTGCATACTCAGGCCAAGGTTTACGCAAGAGCCCCCGCATGATTTTATCCATATTTCCATAACGTTTTTTATCATTTTTTTTCTCTTTAGAGTGACTCATTCATTTGCATAGGTGGCCTTTTTCTTGTTTTTGTTTATTTCCTTTTTTCGCAGCTCAGCAACGACTGTGCGGAGGTTTGGGCTAATGGACCAACGTGTGAGATTTAAAAGTTTATCCATTCATCCATGCATCCATCCGTCCATTAATATTTTTATAGACTGTAGGAGCAAAGGTGGGCTGAAGTCCATCTTAGTTTCTTTTTCATCTTTGAAAAAAGGATTCAGATATTACAGGTTGGTAGTGATGGGGAAAACGAAGCTTCAAATTTGCTTCATGAATCTGTAGTATTTTTTTACTCCTCTAGATGGCACTCTGTTCAAAATGTATGAAAGTATACTGACAGTTGAAGTTACGGGAAAACCACACAAAACCAAAAAAAAATGATTTTGTAAAATGCATCAACACATGTAAAAAGAAAATATAACAATACTCACAGGTATATATTCTTTATCCTCTGCAAAGAGCAATTATCATGCAAGTTATGTAGCCCTTTATGCTAGTTTGTCGTATCATACAAGACTCCGGATTCGGGAGCTGGGCCACTCGAAATGGGGGTCCTCGAATGACCCCTCTTCAAAGGTGAGGAAGGAAGGATGGGAAGTGCAAAGAGAAAAGGAAGCCAAAGCATTATTTTTCCAAGAGGGCGGCAGACGCTTGTGTGTTCCTCGCAGCTAGGTCCACTTTGTATTTTAAGGACTTGAACAAGTAGCTTTGTCCTTCCAGCTGTGTTTTTTGTTTTGGTTGCTTTAGCCGCTGTATTAAAATAGGCTTCAGTGCGTCATCCGCTTGGGCTCATCCTCAAGCCTGGTGCTTCCTGGATTCGCTACTTGCTATTATTGACTACTTTGACTCAGCTCACTTCAATGCAACAAAACATTTCAACATGCCCAGTGACTTTGAACAGCATCACAAATGGAAGAAATAAGTACAACAAAGGCTGACATTGACTTTTATTTCATCTCATAACAGCTAATAAAATATGAGGTTGTTGCTACAATCAGCACCTTTTAAAAAGGTATTTCATTTATTTTTATTGCTGGAAAAGAATAATAATTGCCCTTCCGCTTCAGAATTTCCTTTACAAATGGGTTCCTATGCTGAGAAAGGACTTAATGAGTAAGGGGGAAAATGGAAATGAAAAGCTATTGTTTTTAGTGTGTTGTCTTTGCAGCCTTTAAGGACAAGACGTTAATCCTCCCTGTGTGGGAGCCCCGCTCATTAAAACACACCAGCACGCTCGTCATCACACCGGCTGAACTGTGACCCATTTTGGGTGTGACCTCTCCGTTTAAGAAAGCAGGCGGCACTCTCTATTATTCAACATCATGGGAACTCAAGCTGGAAGGGGGTGGAAAAAGGAAAAAAAAAAACTCCTCTCATGCACGAGCTGAGCGGAATGTGAAGAAGAAAAGTGTTCTTTCAGAGCTTTTAATGGCACGTACTCCTTCAAGCTGAAACTTAACAGCATCAGGTGCTGGAGGGCTCCCCCTTTTTCACTTTCTCTTTTGAAGCTTGTTGCTATTATGATTTTTACAAATAGTTTTTGTACATTTGAATCCTTTATTCGTGTCAGTTGGAGGCTGTTTTGGGTTAATCAAACGCTATGAACTGACATGGGAAAATTGTCGATATCTAACAATTGACCAATCTTAAGACTGTTTGTTGTAGCTGAGTGTGCTTTAATTAATTTTGTAAAAAAAAATAAAAAATAAGGTGATTTTGGTTAATAATTATCATTCTTGTTTGTTGTTTTAGTCTATCATGAGAATAAAAATAAACAAAAAAATATTGACCTGCTACTGTGTACCTAATTACTTTTTGTCACTGAATCTGTTAAATCTTCAAGATATTGTTAACAGCACCACCTAGCGGTTTGCCATTCAGTTAATATTTTAGAGATAGCTAACATAATGTTTGTCATCTAACATCAATAATTCGTGATTTAATATTAAAAAAATAAATCTACAATGCAAAGAAGAATAACACAAAAATAATTGCAATTTTTGGTTGGGATTTTGGTGCTCTCAGTATTTGGGATAACCCTGTCCCCTTGTGGTCATATGCGGCACTACATACGCTATAACGAGAATATTTTTGGCACGGTGACGCCCACAAGCACAGGTACTCTTTCCCCCCTTTTTTTTTTTGAGGCAGTAATACAAATCCAGCAGATTGACAAGACTGTCACTCTGCAAATAACATGCAAAGACATCAACGATGGACTAAACTACAAAGAAAGCAGACGTTGCATTTATTTGAGACTTTTTAAAGCGCAAGTAACAATGGGACGATTAGTGGCTGAGCTGCTTCTGCTCCTGCTCATTTCCACAGGACAAGTTTATGCAGGTAAGGTGTTAGAGAAGCATCATGTCTATTTGACCTTTAGTTTTGCACTGTGAAAGTATGTCAAACAATGTAGATTTCTTGTTTTAGGGTCAGTTGTAAGACCCTTATTGTTTTATAACCCACACTTGCAGATTGCTCTTGAAATTTACATTTAGTTGATTACATTTTTTTTCAACATTTGACTTTGTTCTGTCATTTCACATTAGAAAGAAGGTCATTTCTAGGAATCCTAATTCTTAAGATAAATTAATTAAATTTTTTAAATCCGACTGCAACATTTGAAAAATTACAAATTTAAAAAAATTGGTGCCAAGAGCAACCTCCCCTCACTGTTTCCAATTATTTTACTACTTGTATGGACGGTAGGAAAAATTATAATTAGAGGTGTGTGAGTGTTGTTCCATTACTAATACGGTAATCCACACAATAGAAGATTAGAGTTTTATAAGCTTTGAGGCGACAAGCATGCTAGCTCAGTTTGCTGACTGAGTGGTTCTGTCAGTCATAAGTAACATGGTGAAATAATGGTTAGCATATTTGACTAACAGTTCAGAGGTTCAGGGTTCGAGTCTTGGCCCACCTGTGTGGACTTTGTTTATTGTCCGAGTATTTCTGTAAATTCTCAGGTATTCTGGACGGAAGAAAATTTTACCCCGTGATTGCCTGGTGACCTACTCAGGATGCTCATAGTTGACCCACATTCACAGTGTCTAATGGACAGCATCGGTCCATTACCGATGCGTTTTAGGTCAAATCAATATAGTCCAAGTCCGCATTGGTCTTTACAAATGTGTTCATGTTAAACACATCGGCAACCCGAAAGGAATACATTGCTCGTGTTGAAAATGGCGTGATGTAATATGTAAAATGCATAGATGATTCTAATATTTTGTTAATCTAAAAAAATAGCTCGAATATGATGTGGTGCATTTCTACCCCACAACTGCAAAAATCAACATATTTTGTCATTCTGCTCTAAACCTGCTAAGTCCAATTCAGGCCACAATCTTCGTCAGCTAAAAGTCCAATTTGGGTCAACTAATTAGCGGCAGACAACTATTCGGATGGCCCATTCCAGAGTGCATTAGCTGCCGTTATTGAATTTGGATTCCAGGTAAAAAGTGCAAAGCATCCAGCACATTGACAGGCCCAATCAATAAAGGATATTAGCACTCAGACCAAGTCCGTTAGTTTAAAGTTGACCAGGAAGTGTTAGCATATGCAGTTTTAGCCATTTTAGCTAATATCTGGTAAACCACACAATACAAGATATACGATCATTCGAGAATGTCTCTTTTCATATCGTTCCAGTGTCATTCTATGACAACAACGCCACCCAGCTGCAGACAGCGGAAGCTCCCTTGAAAACATTGACGACGCAAAGTGATGGCGACGACTCCAATGTCTTGTTACTGAGAAGCCTCAAGGTTGCAGAAGGAAGCTGGGCACCGTTGGAGCCCAAGCATATCAAGGTATTTTAACTGTCTTCTGTCTTTCCCTAATAAATAGATACTAAACCAATTGTTCAAATCTTTCAGGTGAATTTTGATTTTACGAAGTTGGGTTTGCATCCATCCGAGTTTATGTTCCGGATTGAGGAACGGGCAGTTCACGGCCACCTGCAACTTGACCCCAGTCCTGAAGATCCCAAAGAGGGAGCAATCTCAGTCCAGGGAGAGGAGACGGACTTCACCTTTAGCATGCTTGACCTCTGGCAGGGCCGAGTTATGTACGTTCATGGGGGCTCAGAGGATCCCCGTGACTACTTTACGTTCTCCATCTTCTCAAGCTCCAACAAGGAGCTTCCTGCGCATCTGAGGGAGCATCACCGGTACCGCTTTGACATCAACATCAGTCCTGTTAATGATGCGCCGGTTCTCAGCCTGCCACGTGGAAATATTTTTAATATTCTTAAAAATACCAAACGGCAGGTAGGCATCAAACAGTTCCTGGACAAAATTCTAGCGAGCACGTGATGATCTGATCAAACTTGAACGACTGACGTATACATCGCCAATATTCCCAGCTGACAAGAGATATGATGAACGTATCAGACCCTGATAGCAGTCAAGCCGACTTGGTCTTCAATTCCATGGGAAACTTTGTGGAGGCCGGACATCTTGAACATGAAGATCACCCTGACAGGTTGGTTGGATTTGTGGATTTTCAATCTAGTCCAAAGTCTTTGCAAAATATGTTGGTATACTTTCTCCAGGGTTATTAAAGTGTTCTCCCTGCATGATCTGGAAGAGGGTAAGATTAGCTTTGTCCACACGGGGGTGTCGACCTCCAGAATGGCACTCAGGGTCAGCGATGGTCAGAAGGTAAATCTTGTAGTCACTAAAAGAAATGCAAAAATGAAGATTGGATGCATCACAACTATTCTGACTTTTTTTCAGTTCAGCACGACAGTCGTTTTGAGGATTGTAGCGGTGGAGCTTGAGTACAAACTGGTGAACCACACCGGACTGGAAGTGAACCAGGGCAGAATGTCGCTCATCACGACCACTCATCTTGCAGTACAAATTAATGATGCCGATCAGCCTGTGGAGATTTTCTATCATGTCACAGAGCTGCCCCAATATGGGGAACTCCAACGTTTACACCAAAGTAGCAAATGGAAACCAACAAAATCCTTCTCTCAGAAACTTCTAGAACAAAAACAGATCCGGTACGTCAGCACTTACCGTGGCATCCAGCCTCAGAATGTCACCGACCGCTTCCGATGTAATGTCAGCATTGGCTCATTTGCGACAGAAGAACTCGTGTTTCCAATTGCCGTACGATGGATTCATTTTAAGGTCACAAGAAGCAAGATGGAGGTCAACGGTGTACTCAAAGTTGTTGTCACTCCTGAAGACTTTCACGTGATCACCAAGGGTGTCAAATTGAACGAGAGTGACCTTTATTTCAGACTTCTAACAGAACCCAAGAAAGGTCAGCTATTTCTCATCGATAAACTTCTAGAAAAGGATTCCACTTTCAGCCAGAAGAATATCACTGACGGCTTAGTGACGTACGAGCTGCTCGCTAAGTATCCCGATGACACGAGAGACATTTGTAGCTTTCAGGTCATTTCTACTCTCGCCAACTCAAGTCTTGACTTCCGAATCCACATCAGAGCCGAGTCAACTGACTTCACCGTAGTGAACAAAGGCATGTTCGTTGTGGAAGGAGGAAGTAAAATCATTACGAAAAATATTCTCTTCACCAACATCGCCAGTAACCGCGAGGTTCACTACAGTATCACGGCGCATCCGAGGCACGGTCTATTGAGGAGGATCGACCTCTCCAACTTGACCTCCATAAACGACAACATTGTAGCTTTCACCAATCAGGATATCATCGAAGAAAAGATGATGTACGTCCACGATGACAGCGAGACCAAAGAAGATTCTTTTGCTTTTCAAATTGTGGTCTACAAAGTCAATGGCAGGAAGGAGGAAAGAAACACAGTTGAACACACCGTCAACATCTCCATCCAACTCATCAATGATCAGCGGCCTGTTAGAGTTGTCGATAAAGTTTTCCACGTGGCCCGAGATGGACAGAGGTTGGTGACTTTGAGTGACCTCTGTTACCGGGATGATGACTCGGACTTTGAGGATGATCGCTTGGTGTACACCCGGAGAGGGATTCCAATGGGGGAGCTGGTCTTGGCCAGTGCGCCCAATCACAAACTCTACGAGTTCACACAGCAAGATCTCAAGCAGGTTAATTGAACATTTTGGAATACAGCATATGGAGAGTTATGATTATTATTATTGTTATCATTAACTGGAATTTGATTGTTCTGTCTAAATATTGGAAACCTGATCCCAGACCTAACCATCATTGAGCTAATCATTGAGCTCATCTTTCAAATCTTCTAAAATTGAACTTTTTCAATTATTTTATATGGCTCAACAGTCTCATTTTGTCATTTTATCCAACAGAAAAACGTGCTGTTTGTACACAGTGGAGTCAGCTTTGGTCGTTTTGTCCTTTTTGTGTCAGATGGGAAACATTATGTATCTACCTTAATGGAGGTAAAGTGTTTCTATTTATTTTTATGGCTAAACCAATTCTCAAATTCAAGACCCCAAATCAGTAATTTACCAAAGTAAATTTACTAATGTATTAATCTTTCCGTGATTCAGGTGAAGGCCCAAGATCCTTACCTGGAAGTGAGCAACAACACTGGCCTTATGGTCCAGCAGGGTGGCATAACAACTCTAACCTTATACAGGCTCAGCGTTTTCAGCAACCTGGACATACGAACTCCACAGCAAATCACGTTTGAAGTTTTCCTTCCACCCAAACATGGAGTCCTCCAATTTAAGAAAAGCGAAGCAGCAGCAGCGGCAGGTTCCGTTTTATCATTCACCCAGGAGGATCTGGAGATGAAGAACTTGATGTATCAGCATGATGGCAGCCATGAGTCATCCGATGCGTTTAATATCACTGCAAGAGCAAGGGAGAGACATGGAGAGGGGCGGGCTGATGATTGGAGGAAGGAGGTCCATCTGGACATTGGGGTGCAGATAAAAATCTACCTCGAAAGTCATCAGAGGCCACCAACAGTCATAAGGAATCTTCCAGTGGTGGTGGACAAAGGGCACGATGTTGCCTTAAGCAAGAACAATTTAGAGGTAAGCCGGTCAGTCTAGGAATTGCAAGAGAAGTCATTTTCATCTATTTATCTTCAGGTGTTTCATGAAGACAGCCATGCTTCAGAGATAGTCTTCACCATCCGACATCCTCCAACCCTCGGCTTTGTCGAAAGGTTTTCGCCTCAGGAAAAGCATCGACCAAAAAATGGAAGACAGCGGCATCTCTTCCAGGTGCACATAATTAACCGTAACTTCTCAGCAGACCATGAAATTGGTGAGTTAAAACTTTCAAATTTGACTTGTTCTCTTGGAAATCAGGAATTCAGAAGAGAGGCAACAACCTCTTTCACCCAAGAAGACATCAACCAGGGTTTGGTCATCTACCGTCAGAGGACTACGGGAAGCAGCAGAAGTAACGACTCTGTTCTGTTGGAGGCCACCAATGGCCTCACCAAGGTTGGACCAATTCGACTGGAGATTGACATTATTCCCAAACTTCTGCCACTGAAGGTAACTGTTGTAGAAAATGTAAACATGAGCTAGCACAATGCACAAGTCCTGTTCAATTCCAAAGGTGTCTGACCTGATCTTGGATGAGGGGTCCTCTCTGACGATCACACCTGACATCATCACAATAGACAGTCATCATTTCTCAGGGATGAATTTCCTCTATCAAATCGTTGTTCCTCCACGACACGGTCATTTGGAGCACAGTCGGATCCCAGGAATGCCCATCTCGGCATTCACGCACACTGAGGTCCACCCAAGTCTCCAGATTGAATATTCACAATCCATCTTGTGTGGGATACATACTTATTTTTGTCCAACATGAATTTGGATTTCCCCAGGTGAAACGTGAATACATTTCTTATATCCATGATGGCAGTGAAACTGTGAGAGACAATTTTACCGTCATGGCAAACCAGACGGAGAACCAGAAGCACAGTCTTCCACGTGTTGTCCACATCCATGTCACACCTGTCAATGATGAGACACCTGTTGTTATAAACAACCAAGGCCTGAAGGTGGGCGACGCTGCAACATTTTTTGGGGCCTAAATTATTTCTTCTCCTAAATCCACACATGTGGTTCTTCTCAGGTTTGGGTGGGTTCTATGACAGAAATCTCTGCGGATGATCTAAGTGCGGAGGACTCAGACACTCCACCCGAGTTGCTCGAGTTCATCATCACACCGCCCAGTAACGGCTACCTAGCTCTGAGGAGTTCCCTGTCCAAACACATCCTGAACTTCACACAAAGTCATATTCAAAATGGCCAGCTGGTCTTTGTGCACAGTGGTGAGACTCCCAAAATTCAAGAGGTGGTTGATAAACAAATGTTATTATACTGATGCTGGCACTTTTTAATTGCTGATTTTAGGTGCTTTATCCGGAGGTTTCCACTTCCAAGTTAATGATGGCGTGAACTTTGCCCCTCGCCAGATCTTCAGCACCACAGCTCATTCCCTCGTTCTAACACTACAAAGAAATCATCCTATTGAGGTGTACCGAGGTATAGCAACTCTTATGAGCCTACTATATCCTATTAAATCTTGTTTTATTTCATTTTTTAATACGATTTGTCTGAAACTCGCTGTATCCTTTTATTTTCCACACTAAAGGTTCATTGACCCCAATTTCTGAGCAAAACCTTCAGGTGGTGACCAACGAACCCAATGACATCGGAAGACACCACACTGTGGAGTTTACCGTGACCGTTCCGCCAAAACTTGGCCGCTTGGTTCGTCACATGCTAGACAACTCTACTCAGGACATTTCTACATTCACACAGAGCATGGTAGACACCAGTCCCAATCTCTAACAAGATTTCATCTCTATCTTCTAAAGTCAAGTTCTCATTTATGCCCCAGGTGAATTCGGGGATTATTTTGTATGAGCAGAACAAACCGGTTTCAGCGGAATGGTTGGCTGAAGACACATTTTCTTTCACTGTGTCTTCTCCTCCTGCCTTCCTGCCACCAGCCACCTTCACAATCTTGATCTCCAATCAGCCAAACAAACGTCACAATCATCAACATGACAGCAGACTCTCCAACAATGCAGGTAAACGCTGTCTAAGAAAATAAATTTAATTTGAGAGTTTTAACGTAATGTGTCTCGCAGGTGCTGTGGTGTCAGAGGGTGGCAGGGTTACAATTGACAAATCGAAACTCGATGCATCGAATCTCCTGGAGAAAATACCCAAGCCGATCCAGAAAGACTACCATGTCATCTACCGGGTTATTTCCTTGCCGCACCACGGTGCTTTGTCAATCCAAGGACGCGACCTCACTAGGTTCCTTAATTCCTTCATTCCTCATTTATTTTAATTGTGAACTTTAGTGTAGGCAATTTTTCAAATACACTTTATTTTTGTCTTCAAGGGAGCAACCGAATTTCTCTCAGGTGGCCCTAAATGAGTTTGGTGTCACGTACATCCATGATGACTCTGAGACCACAAGTGACAGTTTCACTTTCCAAGCCCGGGTGGCCCGTCTGGATGCCCCCCCGTCTTCGCCTCCGTCTCACTTATCCGATTCCTCCTCGTTGCCGTTCTATTCGGCCTCGTCTTCCCTTCCGTCGGTAGACTTGGTGTCTAATCGCCACGTCGAGGACAGCCTGACAATCACGGACACTTTTAACATCACTGTGACGCCTGTCAATGATCAGCCGCCGTTGAGTAGCAACAGATCCCCGAGTATAAAAGTCGTCGTTGGGGAAAGAGTCGTTCTTGGACCGGACAGTCTTCAGGTGGGAACATTTTTGCATCTTTTAATACAAAATACATTTGCTGTATAGTTTCTTCTGCAAGAACAGGTTGAAGATCACGACACCCCTCCAGAGGAGCTCCATTACCTTGTGATTAGCAAGCCCAACAACGGCTACCTGACGCTGGGCGAAAGACCAGAACCGGTGACATCGTTCACCCAGTATGATGTCAACCACGGTCGGCTACATTTTACACAGCAGGTGAAAAGTATTTTCTTTATAGATTGATTTCTGTAGTTTGTTTCCTTACCCTTTTTGGGTTGGCTTCTCCAGGGTGAGCCATCAACTGGAATTTTCTACTTTAACGTCACTGACGGACACCATCGTCCACTTTACAAAATTTTCAGTTTGGAGGTGATCAAGCCTTCTGTTTTTATTGTGAACAACACCGGCCTATCGTTAGTTCAAGGCAGGACGGCGGTGATCCTAACGACCAATCAGTTGGCAGCTCAAACAAACAGTCACAACCAGGCCAACATTACCTACACGGTCACCACGCACCCTCATCACGGACGCATCGCTATAAACGACCAAGAAGTCAAGACCTTCTTCCACAAGGATCTGCAATACGGCCGTGTGGTCTATCATATGACTGATCTCAGTGAATCGGAGGACAGCTTTCAGATCTCTGTGTCGGCCTCGGCGCCTGGTGTCGAGTATGGAAACGTGAGCGCGCAGACGGTGAAGGTAGTCGTGCGGCCTCTCATCTATCTGCGAGAACCTGTCAGAGTCCCCAGCGGCATTGCTGTCAAACTGGGGAAAGCCATGATGGATGCCTCCGAGCTGGCGAGAATCAGCAGAGCCAATCCGGTCTTTGAGGTTCTGTCCCCACCCAAACATGGAAAGCTAGTCAAGGTAAGGCACCTCCTGATCATATTTTTTCATTTCATAATAGCTCTGAGGTGTTTTGGAGCATGAAAATGTTAGTACTGTTTTTGAAAATAGATTGACAAAAATTGACAAAGCAAGACCAGTTCAAAAAATGTTCCCCTACCAATTTAATCAATTATCTTCACCAATGTAATAAATGGCTTAGCCACTAGAGGTCAGCAAAAGCATCTTTGTATTAACGATGCTGAGCGCGACTTTTTCTGCTGTGCCTGCATGTACGCAGATGACATATGACCCCAACGGAGCCCCAGAAGTCTTAAAATCATTTACTTTCCGCGACGTGGTTCAAGGACGTGTCGCCATCGAGGAGACGTTGAGCGACAGCCCGCTACCCAATAACAAATCCTCGCTCGCGACATCACAGGGCCACGCCCCCGCCACGCCTCTCAACGATTCTTTTGTCTTCCTGCTGAAGGCCGGAAACGTTCAGCCGGCCAAAGGTGAGCTTCACTTCACCATCTTCCCTCACCACCAAATGCATCACGGCCCGCCTGGGTTGAACATAAAGGATGGTGCGAGTAGCGAACACAAGATGACGTTGCTAACCACAAGGAACAAGACAACCACTGGAAGGGGGAGAGGAATGACTGGGAAGGGAACCCCCATGTCCAGCAGGGCGGAAGTGGATTTGCATCCTCACATCCTGACACACAAGAACCACAACAAGACCCACCACAAGCCGAGACCTCACCACCGCACAGCAAATCACACGCGAAGTCACGCCAAGACCGCCGTGGATGAACCAATGTGGCGACGGGAATCCCCCCCGCAGCCTCGCCCCCCCTCCGAGCCAGAACATGCTCTGGTGAAGCCCCCTGACACCCGTCCGGTTCACGTGGAGGTCCTCCCTAGACCCTCCTCGGACCCTCTGCTCATCATCCTGCCACTTCTGGCTTGTTTACTCCTCATTGTCATTCTCGTGGTGTTGATCCTGGTGTTCCGACACCAAAAGGAGAAGCAGGCTCGAATGCGACTTCTTCAGGAGCTGGCCGCCGCACAGTTACCCGCCGAGGGGAGCCCGTACTCAGGCCGGTCGGAGCGAAGCGTGGCTGCGCCGTCTGTGGTGGTCACCCCGCTTGGTGCTGCCAGTTGTCCGGTGTCACCGAGGGTACCGGAAGGCCCCAGGAGGCGAAGTCTGGCCCCTGGGATGACCTTCTGGGGGCCATTTGATACTGAGGCTACAAGCAGTGATGAACATTTGAGAACTTGGCAAAGTAATGAAAGAGTTATTGGCAGAAATTCATTACCGGCCATCTCTGTCGAATTCAAGACCTCTCGCAGACCTAAATCCCCCGTACCGACGCTTCAAGGCAACCAGTATTGGGTTTGATTGACATTTGGTATTTTGGGGGCCTGTTTTGCTTAAAAACCCACATAATTGCTTTTTATGTGCTCAGGTCAAAGCCTTGTCGAATATAAGTTTGCTTTGCTTTGTTGCATTTTTTTGTGCCAAGCTTAACTTACAATCACAGTAATGAACATGATGGAATGATGTATTTATTTGTTTGTTTTCAAGCAGATTTTCATTGTTTATTTTATTCGCCACATAGAAACAGAAATGCTGAGTCTAGTCAAATGTAGCAATATAATTTTATTTTTTAAATAGTCCCAATATGCAGTAATGTAAATACTGACTTTGGTTTTGGTTTTGCTCTATTTTCTTAGATAAGCTCTCACGTGACTGCTAGTTGAACTGCTTTTACCCCTGCACAATGTTAACTTTCTTACCTTTTCTTCATGCTCGCGTCTTACTATGCACTGTAAAAGATTTATTTTTCAATAAAAAGATATTTTTAGAAATAATGAATGGCGCATGCTGTTTTTATGTGCAATTAGTCTAAGACTGTGTAAGTCCCCGAGCCTCTCAAAGAGAATAACTTTATTCATTTTCAATTTGATTCTAAAGAAGACAGAAACTTTAAAATGGCTGATTTTTAAGAAATTGTCATTTTTTGCAGTATTTGGAACAAAAAATTTATTGAGGCATCTTGTAACGGTTTCAAGTTTATGTTAATTTCTTTTTCTGCTTGGAAAAACAGATTACTAATTTATTTACTTGGGCTGTCATACAGTTTAATACAAATAAATGACCGTGTATTTTAGATCTGGTTTCACAGGCCTCTGCTTGTCAGAAAAACAATTCCATCTCAGGAGCCAGACATAAAAAAAAAAAAAAAAAGAGTGCACATTAGCCCGATTAAAGAATAGCTTATTGTTAAACAGGAAAATCAAAAGGAAGCAGAAAGGAGGAAGAGGTCTGGCTAAATAATGAAGAGTAATCTGAGCTGCACGCTTTGAAAGCTGGTGTCTCATATCAGCCACTGGACACACAACGTCAGATTTTTACTTTGGAAAAGTCAAAGACACAATTGAATAATGTCCTATATCCATTTATTTATGGAAATACTGTCCTGTTGTAATACATTGAATTCATATGCAACTCCACAAACAACTAATTGCCCTTTAAGAAATAAATCACTGGGTTCATTCCAGAGTATGTGAAAAGAAATCTGAAATACGGTATCCAAAAGAAAGAATGGAAGAAGCGCCAACAATATCAGTTATTTAGACGAACATGCGGAATGTTTAAACAAAGAGGCAGATATGGTTTCAAACATTCTCAAACTACCCCGACTGACCTTACTAGTGTGAGTAAAAGAGAAATATCATGACCTTGACTCTTCGCTGCATTTAAAAACAAGCAAGTCAAAGTAGAATGACATCACTGGCCAATGGCCAATGAACAGCGCACATATACCCATTTTTTTTTTCCCCAGTCAGAAAATAACAGAGTTTTTTTTTTTAGGAACATGCAAAGGTAATGTTAGTCAACTGAGATTTGTATGATGACAAGGAGGAAATCTCAGTTGTTTATCATAGATAGGACCAAGACAACCTCAGTGTAGGTAAGTTTCCACTACACCATTTTTTTCTATGGTTCCAGAAGGATGCAGAAAGGGGCGGGGCATGTAGAGCACTACTTTTGTATTGGTCCATTAGTTCATGGAAGCAGAATTGTTTGAATGATCCACATGCCATTTCCTGCATAGTTTAATTGAAATCGCAAATCAATACCTTTGCACGCCATATATGGAAAAGTTATTCAGTCTTTAAATGCTTAAAACATTCAGTTCAGTTGAAATGCAGATAGCTTGTGGCCATTATAGTCAAAACAATGCAAATTACGCTGAGTGGATCATTCACCTTCCGTATATTTTTTTTTCCACCATGATGGTCCAGGACTCTGCTTTTCAGTCAATAATTTTTTCCGCCTCCGACCGCCAAATCTTTTTTATCATCCTACTGCTCGTCATACTTCTGGAGCGCGTCCTGCAGCTTGGATGTGATTTTTTGGAAAAAGCCAATTTGCTCTCGGAGGTGGTGTTGCATCTGAGCTCGGAAGTCTCGTACGCGCGTGCGGTGAAAGTGCTGGATCTCGGCCAGCGTGGCGCACGAGATGATGTTGCAGCGGTCGTGGAGGTCACCCTCCTGCGCGGGACAGTCCTTCACTTTGGTCAGCGCACCTTAGACAAGATGGAGGAGAAAGCGAGTTACTTTTTAGCTTTCGCTGCCAAGGCAACAAACTGTTTCGCACGGGAAATAAAGTGACGTCAATATGACATTTCTTAAGAACTGAATCTATGAGGAAATGAAAACTGTATGCTTGGCTTATGAAGCGAGACGGAAGATAGATTTTAATGAGAAACTCGTGCAAAATAGCATTTTGACAATAACTGTTATTCAGGGGAAAAACGCTGTTTTTAGCCAAGGAGCTAGCTTGAGAACAGTTAGCCAAAAATGAAGGTTGCTATAGTTAGTCATTTAGTTCATAAAATAAAATAAGCTGTATCTTTTGGAGCATCTAGTCTCTAGGGAACTTTATAAAAGAAAAAGAGCTGTTGGAGTCAATAGTGAAAACTTAATTCTTTTAACACCAGCTAGCCATTAAGGCAGATCTACTTCAGAAAGAAACAGTTTCTTGCTACAGCTGCCTTTACAACAACAAAAAAGTTGCACCCCAGACGTCCTTCCTGACCCTCTGCTGAGTAATGCCTTAAAATGTCTAGTGACTCAACTTTTAAAAGGGGAAGTACAACACTTTTGGCAGACATGAAGGATGAAAAACAGATGAGAAACTGTAGAGTTTAGGGCTAACTTGTAGAAATCGCAAGCTAGTTTACGGCTCACTGTTTGGCTTGCTGACCTTTGTGACTTTGTGTTGTTAAAGAAAGACACAATGATCTTTTTCCCCATCCCGTCAACTTTATCTATGCAATTAAATGAAATAATACGAGACTTTGAACCCCTCGACTGCCATAGCGATTAGCAGCCCGTGATCTGAACTGTGTTCTTTGTACCGTTAGCTGGTGGGAAACGTCTATCTCTTCTCTTCAAATTAGAGAACCAGAAGGAAGAAAGGACGAGGGAGGAAAAAAAAGAGTGGGAGGAGGAGGAGGGGAAAACTAATCCCAGAGAAAAAAAAAAATGGAGCAGTCTCTATTTTGCATTCCTCCAGTCTCAGGGCAACTTTGGACAAGAGGCCGTGGAATCTGCTCTCATTCAAATCAGATGTTAGCCTTTGGACCTGTGGCCTGACGCTGCAAAGCGACATATAGGTCAACAAGATTTTAGAGGTTGTGACGTATTCTTAATATTACTCAGCAGTGACTCATGGAAGATATAGGTCCTAACATCACAAGTTCATGTCGCAATGCCATTTTTGAGCAAGACAAGAACTATCCGTCATTCAATGAAGGTAGTCAAAAGTGGTTTGCGTGGTGTGGATGAGCTCATCGGTCATACTCAGCATAGAGAGAAGGAATAACAAGGCTCGACATTCCTGGACTGGAATGAGGTCAACATCTGTGTTGCTGTATTAGAAACTGCCTTACAAGCTAGCTAGCTAACTGAAGTTAGAAAGAGTTGTCAGTAACGGAGACTATTGGCATTCAAGCTGGAATTGTATCGAGTAAACAGAGTGCTCAGCGCACTATAGAAACGGTGCCTCCAGGTTTGGCAGACGTCAGGACTTTGCATGCCAGCGGAGGCTCCCCTCCTCCCATACCGCGGGGAACCAACAAGCTAACTCCTGTTTGTTGTGTTTGCAGTGTTTTGGAGCCGTTCACTCGAGGCGCTCTCGGTACACAAAAAAAAACGTCTCGATGTTGGGTATCAGTTTTCTGCTCTCACTGAGTTCGTAATAAGTGAAAACAGATGACGTACTTGGTTAGGGGTCGCGGGGTTTGGGGAGTGTTGCCTATAAAGTGTTTCGTAGACGAATAATAAAGGCGAAGAGCCAGATGGCGCCAGCTCAATACGTTTCTTTTTTGGTTCTGTTAAAGGATCGTTATTATTTTACTGACTCTTAGCTTGAACTGGGATTAGGTCTAACTGAATTTTTGTTACCGGTACCCATTTGATACAATTACAGTCCCTAATTTAGGTTGATTAGGGATTCCAAGGTTGTATCATTCCAAAGAACTCACTGCGGAGTCTCCATAGATTCCGTTATGTGAGGTGATGACCCAAACTAAACTCGACACATCTGGAATATGTTTTTCAGATCTGACTTGAAAACCATGCATTGTCTAACCTTTCTGTACATGGACGATGTCAGGAAAGTTGGCCAGGTGTCCTCTGTAGAGATCCAACAGATCAGAAATGGGATCCAGATCCTGGCGTGGTTGATCTGCAAAATAATCCCCGATGGCCTCATAGGCGTCACCGGTATAAGAGATGGCTTTATTCAGACCTCCCGAAAAGGCCTGCTGGTCCAGCTCAAACGCCTGCGAGAGGAGTTTGAAGGATTGTCCGACTTTGTGGTACTCCTTCTTGAATCCTGACATCTGCTTGCGTGCAAATTCGTTGATAGTGGTGTTTACCACTACGATGTTCTCGTCCATCCTTTTTGTGAAGGACTTGAAACCTTCGATTTTGCTCTCCACTTCCTGAAGGTTCAGTGGGACGTCGGGCGTGCTTGATGGAAGAGGACATTTTTTTAGTGACTGAGTACATGCCATCCGGCTTTAAAACGGGATGTCAAACTATCGGCAAACTCTTCATACCTGATTGTGAGGAAGAAATTAGCTCCGACCAGCTCATCCCTCTCTGCTTTCCTCTTGCCCTGTTTCCAGGCTTTCTCGTCGGCTCCGCAAGTGAGGAAATGCTGGAAGACGTCGCAGCGGGCCAGCACAGGGTGGCTGGTCATGTGGTTCATCCACCAGATGAGGCCTTTCCTTCGCTTGGAGATGAAGTCCTCCTCAAAGCGGCCAGTGGCCTGCTTCTCAGGAAGATGTGGAACCGAGATGACCGGGAATCGCTCTACGAGCCGGGCGTACAGCCAGTCGAAATGTTTGTACCTGCGAGGCACGAGGAAATGGAGGTGTGAGAAACTCAACGGTCTGACTTTGGGGAACATACTGTATGCTGAGTGAGAAAAAAAAGACAAAGAAACAATGAGGGAAAAAAAATGCACGAGGGAATTCGAGAGGAAATACGCTATTCCTGAGGCCAATAGGCTACACTTGGCTCTGGTTTTGCCGTTTGCTGAGAACAACAGTGGGAAGAGGCCACAAGCCAAATAAACCTCACAAGTGAGGAAATGGCGAGCAACAAAAAGAAGTGTTTGGTACCTGCGGTTGACTTGAACATTGGTGTGAGTGGGCGTCAGTCCGTAGGACATGTAGCTCTTCATGCCTTTGAACTTTGTCTGCTTGGTCGGGTCGTCGATGGTGCACGTGAAGGGGTACGGGTCGTCTTGCCATTCGGGTCCGTGCTTGCCCATCACCACGCAAATCCTGTCCCCATCTTTGACGAAAGCTGCCGCCTCCCCGAGAAGGAAAGCCTCTCCTCCAGACTTGACAAAAGTTGAGAACCTATTCAGGTTTCTTCCTACCGTGGCTGAGCTCTTGGCTTGAGGTTGCATGGAGCTGCTACGTCGGGCCGGCAGGGTGGTGGTCACCGGATACAAGGAAGAGGGTGAGGTCCCCAGACTTCTTGGAGTCTCGGTGGCCGGGGAACTATCATCCCAGTCGTCGTCCCAGTCGTCATCGCTGCCCTGGCTGGTGTGGAAGCTTCCCCCGCCGCTTCCGACGCTCCCCGCCTCGGGTCCTCGCTGGGAATAGGCATGTGTGGGAGTCACAACTTTGGGGGAGGAGAACCCGTTGTTGTTGTTGGAGGTGATGTGGTCCCTTATGATCTCCACGTAGGAGGCCGGGATGAGGCCAACGTCCCCTCGGCTGTTCTTCCCTTCCAACCAACCTTCCAGCTCCTCCTCGCTGAACAAGCTCACCAGCTCGTTTTCACGAATGGTGATCTCCCCTTGGTTCTCCGAGTGGAAGTCGTACAACACCCTGGCCTGGAGCGCCATTCTTACACAAAGCTTAATTCGCTTACTTGAACTGCTCAGCAACCTCCAAGCATTCCGAGATCTTTGGAGAAACGCGATTGAGTTTGCAGTGCAGAAACTTTTCTGTCCGCGTAATCCCTGCGCGGAACTGGGGGAGGAAAAGTAGCGCAGAAATCTTATCAGATATCCGACAGCGACCTCCTCTCCTCTCGAGCAGCTGCTGCTTCAAATATCATTCGCTTTCCAAGCGCAACTTGGCGATCGGGGGGAAAAAAACTTGACAAGACATCCAATTGATTATATAAAAAAAAAATAGGTTGACAGACCAGCAGTGGATTGCGCGGCTGCTTTATTTCACCGGACCACCCAAAAAAGGGGACTGAAGTGCCTCTCGTTCCCCCCCCGCCCTCCTCTCTCCGGGATGCTTGTAAGTTAAAGGCACCAAGTCCCAACACGTAGAAGAACCGAGGAGGCGGAGTTTGCTGCAAGTTTGGTCAAGTAACAGAACTCGCCACGTTATGTTGAAGCCAAGCAAATCAAAGCAAATCAAAGCAAAGCAGCTATATTTGGCATCACATAGTTACAAAAAAAAAAAAAAAAAACTTTAAAGGCAACATTTCAAGGCAAAGGTTAATAACAGTTCAATACAAGGCAAAAGATTTTAAAATCTTTCAAGCACTTTCCATCGATCCATCTATTGGGTCAAATGTATGTTGAGATAATACTGTCAGTTAAACATGCACTTAATATTATGATATTATTTTTACATTGTAATATTTAATCATGTGCGCTGTGCAGTATATATTTAAAAAGAAATCATATTACATTTGTAATGACAAAGGCAGGAAGCTAGAGGCCAGTGTCACATTACACAATGATTTAAAGAGGACGCGAGAAATGGTGTCAATAGGGTGTAATAACTGATAGTTTGATTATTTATTACATTTTATGGAGCATACTACATATTTAATGAGGTCAGCTAATTTAGCAATTCACTGACATCAATTTCCATCCATTTTCTAAACCATTTCAAACCATACATGTCTTTAAAAACAAATGCATTTCTTCTTTCATTTGTAACGTGTCAATTCAAATCCCTGCATAGTACTTTCGTGTATTAGTACATGAATTGTATTGAAATATGTACACCACGGAAGTGGCAAACGTCATGAGTAGATCGGCTGATTTACCGAGTGTACATGAATGCGCCATTCTTGCGCACAACGGTTGGCACCATCCGAGCGAATAGTGGTGGGGTAATTTGACCTGCGGGTCACTTGGACAACATGACGACCTTAAAATGCCAAAAACTACAAAGCTGAATACTTTGTTAAAGTTTAGAGCCGCTGGTTCAAGTGAGAGAATCTTGCCTGAGCAGCGCGGCATACCTGGGCGAGAAAAGCTTTTCACCTTTTCCGCGTCTTGTCTGCATTATGTCAAAACTACCAGGCAACGCAGGTGTGTCGCTCCTCGGGGACAAGTCGCTGGACTTCTACCGGGACCCGGTGCTCTTCTGCAGGGAGAAGATGCAAAAACACGGCAGTAGAGTGTTTCAAAGCCGCCTGCTGAACAGACCCACCACCTTCGTGTGCTCGGCGCAGGGCATGAAGGAATTGCTGTGCGGTGAGTTTACCTGCATGTCACTCCAATGCAAATTTACAAAAGACTAGTAGTTTGCAAAATGCAATACAATCTAAATACAGTATTCAAAATAAAGCTGCCTTCATTTTATAGTTTGCTTTACTGCACGTCCTCTTTTTTGGGGTCACATTCACTTTGTGATCTTGTTTCGTTTTTTTGCTGGGTTTCCGATCGTGATGTCAAAAATGTAGTCCTAATTTTATTTTAAGTACTAATTCACATCAATGTGATCCGTCATGGGAGAAACTCGTGATGGTCCTGCAGGGGGGCGGGATGAGGATGTTACAGAGACTTTTTGAGCAGCTTAACCTCTAAATTCCTTTGAGAATGTATTATGACACATTAGCAAATGCAATACTTTAACCAAAGTCAGACTAACTGGATAAGTATTACAAATTAACACTATTCTAAAGGGTTTAGATAATTGGATGTAAAAGGTGTGCCATTAAAGATTCAAGCCCATAGAATAGAAGCACTGGCAGAATGAGGATTTTTTTTTTCTTGGGAAACCTGAGTGGGTCACAAGGGGTTTAGACCAAAAAAAAATAATCTGTAAATATCCAAAAGTAAAATATTTGGCATGACACTTAGTGGGGGGGCACTGTGCCCATGTGGGGCCCCCTTTAGCTCTGTCAGTGGATAGGAGCATGACTCAAGTCAACTGAGGTCACCTGACTTTGTCACAGTTAATTCCAGAGTAATTGTGCAATAATGGTTTGTGCTTTGTTTCAGAAAAGTCCAATGTGTTTCTAAAAGATCCGACTGACGTGATGACAGTTCATTCCAGAGAAATTGTGCAATAATGGTTTGTGCTTTGTTTCAGAAAAGTCCAATGTGTTTCTAAAAGATCCGACTGACGTGATGACAAATATGTATGGTGACACCATTGTTACCACAAACGGTAAAAATAATCTCTCACCATTCAATCAAACATTTTTGGTTTGATGACATTTTGGCAAGTGTCAATTCATATAAAAATATTTTCTTTTTTTTTTTCCAGGTGAGGAGGCGTGTCTTCTCCGTCTGTCTTTCACCAGCTTGTTTACAGGAAGTTGTTTAGAATCATCAAGTGATTACATCACCAGGTAGGCGAACTAAGCTGCAGTTCTTGACTGGCTGCTTTGGGTTAAAAAAAGATGACGAAAAAATAATATATATATATATAATTTATTTATCTGTCATCTGAGTTGAAGGTCTCTTGTGAATTGTTGTAAAATGAGAACAGAACTCTGGTTGTGTGACTAATGTATTCAGTCAGTCACAAGAGTAACGTTTGTAATGTAAGACTTCCTCTTTTATACTTTAGAAATTGCATCATGTTTCTCTTCTCTTTTTGTTTTTCCAGTGTATGTGAACGCTGTCTCAAAGATCTTGCCTGCAGGTAATACATATTTGAAATTTAATACAGTCAATCCAAGAATAAAAAGTATTGATGGGGCCTCACATAAAATATATTTAGAAATAAGTAGTTCCAGATGATAACACAGCACCATAATAATTCATTTGAATAAATTAAAAGGTGCAATTTCACGACACGTGTGTGTGTTTTGTGTACAGTGGCGAACCGCGGTGTGTGTACTCGGCATTTAAGCAGCTGGGGACAGAGTTGGTTTTGGGTCTTTTTCTGAACGTGCATGCGGACGAGCAGCCGGAACTTTTCCAGAAAATCACACAGCTCTGCACTCAACACTGGCACGGTAAGAACAACTTGCAAGTTTTTACAACTTGTAAAAATGTTACCGTCTGTGCGCTTTAATAATTTGCTTCTCCAGGTCTCATTTCTGCTCCGGTCAATGTGAAGGTCCCTTTGTGGTCATCTGGTTTTTCCGTAGCCTTGGAAGCCAGAGACCAGCTGCTGGAAATCATCAAAGACAAACTGGAGAATGACGCAGACGGGTGCGTAGGGCGCATCCAAAACAAATCAGATTTACCTGAGCGTTTGGTCATCACTGTTGCTCTCGGCTGTCAATCACCAGGTTTGTAGGCTCGCTGAGGTCACTGCCTCTACCCGGCGCCGATTGCGCTTCCCAGCATCTTCTGCTGTTCATCTCAGCGCTCATCCCCAAAGCTCTGGCGTCGCTACTCACTTCGTTCACTGTGGCTCTAAGTGGGAATGAAAAGGTACAACTACAAAAGAAAAAAAATGGGGATGGAAGTGTGCATAATGCCCTTTGCCGCCCCCGAAGGAAAAAGTCTTAGCTCCGCCAGTGCTTCGCACCCGATCTCCAGTCAAATGTTTTCTTTAAAATACAAAATCTTTTTTTTTTTTAACTTGTCATTTGTTCAGGAGGAAGCTCGCCGACGTGCGTTGGTTGATGCTGATTATCTGCAAGGAGTCCTGCTGGAAGTTCAGAGACTCTGGCCTCCTTTCATTGGTGGACGTAGGATAGCAGAAAGGGTGAGAATCATCTTGCAAAATTTACTCCGTTGTTTTTTTTTCCACAGGTGAATGATCGGAAGACAGTCTAGAATTAAAAACAAGCTATTAAAAAGCTAGTTTGCCAGAATATTTTCGTCTACACGGGGTGTGCGTCTCTGTATGTTGTGAATCTTTCCTGTAGGTGGCGCCACATCGCAATAATTGCAGTTGCTTGTGCTAGTACTTGAAATTTAAAAAAGAAAAAAAAAAAATCATATTTAGCAGTGAACTGTTTGGGGTGGCCATATATTAAATATAAACGATCAAGCAATGTGAAAATGTAAAAAGAATAAAACTCTTAAAAGGCATTTTCTGATGCTGCTTGACATCAGCACTTATCTGTTCATGCCCCAACTATATTTTGATTCCGGCAACCTCATCAAGCGGGTTTACGCAACAGTCCAATCCGAGGCATTGATCCGTCCATTTGATTGATCGAGTCCGCTTTCCCCGGATGGAAGTCGGAGGGGTCGCCGGTGGGGCCGACGTTGCGCTAGTGATGCTGTGAAGCCGAATGGAAAGTCATTTGTCACTTCTGGGAAATGCTTCGGTACACTTTGATTGCCGACGACCTCCGGGGGAACATTTTAGGGAGGGGCGGGGTTCTACATCCTTACATGTTATAAAGCTTGAGGAAATTTTAACAAACCAAACAAACTAACAAGACTGGATTAGTATTCACCGTCACGCGGAAAAAGTAGAAGCGGCGTCAGCTGGAACTAAAATATGCAAGTTTTGCAAACTTGAAAGCGCGTGTGAGTCAGTGAATGAACTCCAGAAGGGCAGTCGTGTCACAGCGAAAACAAGGAGAAAGAAAAGTAGCACATTTTCCACTCCAGCAGAGAGAGGCCGGGGTCCAAATGAGAAAGGGGCTATAAGGGTGTGTGTGTGGGGGGGGGCACTGATTATGTTGGGTGGCAGTCCATTAGCGTAGCCACTAATGGATGCAGTGAAAAGGTGAACTTGGAGGCCAACGCACCGGGTGAGTGGACTTTTTGCCCCAAGGTGACTTTTTTTTACACTAGAGCCCAATGCAAAAAAAAAAGGCCTCAGGAAAGTTTGTCAGTCTTTCAAGTCTTTCATTTCTGTCATAGAATTTAAAATGTGTATCGTGGCTAACCCCCGTCGGTTTGTGTGCGCAGGACACGACGTTGGCAGGTTTCCACGTCCCCAAGGGATACGGCGCCATTTATGTCAGTCATGCGGTCCACAGGGACCCGCAGGTGTTTGAGCAGCCTGACAGCTTCCTGCCAGAGAGATGGAACGGAAGGTGAGCTTCACGCCAAAAAAAAAAAAAAATGAAGGCGGGGCACAAATTGGGTCAACTCGTCAATTCAAAACATACACGGTAGCTATTTTCTGAAAGTGACAAACGAGTGCAAAGCACCCAACCATTCAAATGATATTGTTTCCATGGCAACCAATGAAGATAGATTAACAGTACACACAAACGTGACCTCAAATCAGATTGCCGCACGTTAACGCAACGCAAAGATCGACATCTGCTTTGTTTACATTTTCGCTCTCCATTCACCTGTTTATTTTCATTCACGTGCCTCCTGAAAACTATGAATGCGTTTACGTGGTTGCGAGTCACCTGACGCGGCGTCGACCAATAGGGCCGCTGGCGTGCTAGCAGAGTGGGGGAGAAGTCGTTTTTGCATTTCTTTCCCTTAATGCCTCGTGGAATGGGATGGAATACCCAAAGTGAGTCAGAGCTCAGCAGATCTGATCTCATTTTTTCCTTTTGTGAGCACAGCTCAGAATGAAAATAGGCTCATCCCTGTGAAATAGTCTCCATTAATTTAGGATTTCTATTACTTGATCATAAACCGCCGTTTAATGTGATCTTGAGTAGGGTTTTTGTCTTATACACTTAATTGTGAGATATAAATGCACACAACTATTTAGAATGTAAATATTCTGCAGTAATGGCTTTTTGGGCAGGAAGAAAAAAAAAAAATGAATGAATGCAGCTGCCATGGTAACTCCGGCCACCTCATGCAATGGGGATTTCCCCATTTGTGTGTGTGTGTGTGTGTGTTCTGCTGGAAAATGTTTCCTTTCACGTCATTTGGTCAGTGTCCGAGCCAGCAGTGATGACGCCGGTTGACGTATGTGAGCGCTAAAGGCTAAATATGTGACGACGCTACGAATACGTATTGGTTTTGGCTTCGTTTTGAGTGACACTATCCGAGATATTTGCACGGGTTTGCTCAAAAACAGCACGACTGATGTCTTTATCCTTCCATTGTTCTTGCGGGCTACTTATCCCCCCTCCCCACCCACCACCATCTCCGCTTGTCCATCTGTCAGTTGTCCGTGGGGGTTGCCTTTGCCTGTCGGCCCCGATAGTTGCCAGGCTCCTTTTCTTGCCACCTGCCAGTTCGCTTGAATAACTGCAGTCGTCTTGCATAACAAGCCCACCGCCTATACCGAGTAACCCAATCAATTTTTTTTTTTTTGGTGTGTTTTAGTAAGATAGATGCACATATTGTGTGTCCTCATCCATGTGTGCTTTTCCAGTTTGAAGCAAACAGCAACGTCACCGCGTTATCGCCCTGTCGGGCCGACGCCCACGCAGACTGTGGACGTCGAGACGCGAGTCGGAAATGCTGCCGTACGCAGATAAGGAATCGAGCTACTGCGGCTTGTAATCTCCTTTAGGTCGTAGAACAGGAAGCGTCTTAGTTATCAACACCGTGGTTATAAAAAGTCTACACACCCCTGTTCAAATCTACTGTTGCTCAGCATGTTTTTTTTACGTTGGAGCTTTTGGAAAGACTTCCCTTCTTGTCTCTTGGAATGGTTGTCTGCTCCGCATCCTGCTTCTTAAACGCATGAAATTGTTATTGGAGGGTTGCAGCAAAGGAACACTTACTGCGGCGGCGTGCACAGGAACCGCTAATGCTTCCCGTTTGCCTTTAATCAGAGCTCAGGTTTCAGGATGCATTAGAAGCGATTGTTGGCACACCTGCTGTTCACGTCTGTTTTGTTCAAGTGTATCATAGAAAAGATGTAGGACACGATAAGATATCTGATGGTTCTCGTTTTGCTGCTCTGATTGGCTCAGTGAGTGAAATGTAGCGTGATGCGATTATGTCCAGAAAATCATTGAATTCTTTGTCCTTTAACCCTCTCGGCACATATTTGACATTTTTTGTGCAATCGTTTAACTGTTTTTTTTGTTTTGTTTTTACGTAGGAATGCAGACCACAAGCACTTCCTTTGTTCCTTCGGCAGCGGCTCTCGGAATTGCATCGGTAGTAAACTTACGGACGTCTTCCTGACGGTGAGCATGAAGAAAACACAACAAATGTGAATATATTTTTGGGGAATCTTTAAAACAAACTTGTCATATTGTGACTTATGGTTCAGTTAATACGAATGATGAAATTGTAGTGTTGCCATCGGTATAAAACGGCAAGCCTGAATTCCTACGAGTGGAATTTCCTGCATTTAATTTGCACAACTTGCCGAATCAGCAA
This sequence comes from Syngnathus leptorhynchus, assembly GCF_054491065.1. Lineage (NCBI taxonomy): Eukaryota > Metazoa > Chordata > Actinopteri > Syngnathiformes > Syngnathidae > Syngnathus > Syngnathus leptorhynchus. Next base: position 8,683,551 of record NC_141206.1, on the reverse strand, counting down.
TTATGCTCAATTACCAGGAACATGTGTACTTAACTAAAACTTATTATTACACAAAGCAATTTAACTTTCTCACTTTCTAATCAAAGCATTTGTAAATATTGCTCAATAGAAAAGCTTTTTTTTTTAGTTTTGGTTTTGTTACGACACCATCGGGATGCAGCAGCTAAAAAGTCAAGCAGGCAAACTCTAAAGATTGAACTTGTAAAAGTTCATTTGGGAATGATTACCCACACCAGTGTCGGGCAAACAACAGGAGAATATTTTAGGTCAATGTTCAACTTGGAAACTTTAAATTTGCATGTAAGCGTTCCAGTTTTGAGTATGTTGCATGGTGCACATATTGTTTTTTTTTTAACCTCTTATCTGAAACTGATTTGATTCATTTGTCCGACTTACATCCCAATGAGAGATTTTGCAAATTGGGCCTAATTACCTGGTTGTTTATATTTGTCAATGGCAACAGAACAGACAGAATCCCTCTTTGCACACGCCAGTGGGCGTGACCAGTGTGAAAAGTAGACCGCGGGGATCTAGGTCATAGATGTGACTCATCGCCCCACACCCCCTCCCTCATCTTCCATCTTCCATTCCATCACTTCTTTCGCCCACTTCGTCTTCCCCCGGCGTGTTCATCCCGGCCTTCCCCCCCCTCCTCTATCGGGATAATCTTCATTCATAAATTAGAGTCGCGGTGGTTAGATATTAACCAATGGCGGCTTTGACACTTACGCAGAATAAAAGAATAAAATGGGATAAAGGTTGTGGTTTGTTTTGGTGCAGGAAGCTTGCGTGTACCTCTTGAAGCACTACGACTGGTGCCTGGACCCGCCGTCACAAAACCTGGACTACAAATGGCTGCCTGTGTCTCGGCCCGCCAGCCCCCCAACTGTTTCCTTCACTCGTACGGAGCCGGACGGGAACGACAGCACGTAGAGACGTGCAGAGTTTTTATGTGTTTAGAGCACACAATTAGGCCGTTAAATCCAAAATGTGCAAAATAGATTTTTTTTTTATAGTAGTTGCCTTAAATATGATCTCTTTGCTGGAGTGTATTCAGCATCTACACATGCGTTGAGGTAAGCCCTCAGATTCCATCAGTGACTGCAAAAGTGTGTGTCCCCCCACCCCATGTCTCCCCTCCTTTTCACCACCTAGCTACCAGCGCTGCTTAGCAACAGTTCGTCATACCGACACTACTGACTTGCTTCATTTTAGCATCCTCGAGCACGTACGCAAACACACACACACACACACGAAGCTGGTTATTTACAAAATAATTATTTGCTGCTCATGAATTGTCACCCAGCGAGGTCAGCTCATATATTTAGGAACTGAGAATCAAGAATTAATGTCCATGGGACAATATTTTTTGGTCATGTTACGCCGTTCACCATCTAACTCTGCTGCTGTAAAATGTTTTTATTTAATTTAATGATGTAGAAATGAAGCTTATTTTATGTGTCGATTGTTATGTAATTTAAATATTACTGAATTTGTCAAGTTGTCCTGATCTTTTTTCTTTCTTTTTTTTTTATGATATAGTAAAATATACTGCAGTGCTCACCTATAGGGAATCAAATCACAAAATTTAAATGCACAAAATTAGTGGTAAAATTTTTAAATAAGCATTTTAAAAAATTACTAATTTAAATAACAATAATGATTGAAAGAAATAAAATGAGCAGTAATCATAAATATTTTACATGCTCGATTATAATATATTTTTCCCCAGCTATTTATTTTTAAATACACATCCACACACGTGCTTGCAGACTCACATCAGAGTGCATCTGGAACCAAGTGAGATTCTGCTTAAGAGTTGGATGACTCACTGTCCTTCATCCACCAGCCAGCCGCATCTCCTAACAACAATTGACGACAACAGGCCGCAGCCACTCGTCCTCCTTTTCATCATGTCTTTTTCCTTCATGTTTTTTTAACCCTGCCGAATCAATTTCAAAGCTTGTGAGCACAAAGGCAGACAAAACATTCAACACGCTGCGCTGTCATCAGAGATGGCGGAAATGAAACGTCTCTGCATTGGCGTCATGATGCCTTCAGTTCAATTTTGACATTGAATGCGCATTATGATTTTTAACATAAAGCTGCAAAAGGTCAGCATAATTGACCCCAAATCTTCAAGTCATGTGATCCAGACATGAGCAATCATGTGTATTGTGTGCAAATCCGCATTTACACGAGAGTCTCTTTGTGCCCGGCGTACAACACAATCAATGCAACTTTGCAAAGAATGTGTTGAGCAGAAGTGGTTTAAGTCATATTTAGCTTGCACGAGCATAAATTACCGCAACACAATGTGACTCATTGAAAAGTGCCAGCTCAAGTGTCCAACTGTGAGCACACAATCGTCTATTCACACATTTCACTCATTAAATACCGTGTTTGACATGAACATTATCCAAAGTTACTAGCGTTAGCTATTACAAAAATTGACACTTTTGTATGACAGGATTTAAAGCCGGGGATTAATTTGAAAGTCTATTTTTGTGACACCTTGGGGACAGCCAGTCTACTACCTGGCAACACACAGTGGCTCCAGATGGCACAACAAAGCCCGGCGTCCATTTTAATGAGAGGAACTAATTATCACATGCAGGCCTCTACTCAGTCACGCACAATAAGTTTGCTAGCTTGCGCAGTCAATACTTGCCAAGATGCAAAAAAAGTACACTTGTGTATAATTTGCGTTTCAAATACAGTGTGTCGTAGCGAGACGAGCATAGATGTTAGCTTAAAACAGGTCAGGCTCCTAAACTAGTACTAGACAGTGTGTCGTAGCGATGGTTAGACGTTAGCTTAAAACAGGTCAAGATCTTAAGCTAATGCCTGCCTTATGTTGAAAGCGAAATACAGACAGTACATAACTCAAAGTAAATTTGTCATCCACACTATCGCTCTCATCGTATTGATGTCTCAGAGCGTTTGTGCATATAGCAACGGAAACCGAGAAACAGATTGTAATCCCCCCGCCCGGAACCACCCGCACACAATCCTCAGTGCTTACTTATGAGCAAGTGTGTTTGTGTGTCCTCAGACAGAAAGGAAGGAAACATCATTAGTCACAGAGGTGCTATCAAGTGGTGTTTAATTGTCTCATTTATCTCGCTGTGCTTGCGACTGCGCTCACATCGTGACATTCATTTGACTGTCAAACTAGCGGCTCACCTCCATTCATTTGCAAGCTAAAAATAGATTTGAGCCATGTTACGTTACCAGATGACCGCGTCGTAAAACACTGGTAGTTCACGTTATCATTCCCTATTAAAATGAATGGAAATGTTCTGTTCATTCTGGCTTTTACTTAATCATCTCCTTTGTCTCTTTTCTATCAGCAGTTTGTGCTTCGGTTCAAGACGATGAAGACATTTTGGACCTGTCACACTGCTGGCTCTTCCGTCTGTCTTCAGTGGTATATGCTCGAGGGGAGGACAAGCAGATGAGAGGTCAACATAGAAAAAAAAAAAAAGAGATTGCACAACAAGAAATATTCAAGCGCATTTGAAAAGATTTGCTCGTTTATCGCACACGGTATCATTTGCAATGATCTTTGAAAGTGAGCGTCCGATTTTTCACGTGAGGCGTAAGCAGGAAGCGTGTGAGGAAAACGAAACGTTGTGGCACATTTCTGCGAGGCGTTGAGGATGTGGCAGATTGTGATAACACTTCAAGGCTTGTGTTTTGTTGTGCGAGGGCACGGGAAGGGAGGGGGGCGAGCAAATTTTTCACTTTAGTGTTGTGTAAGTTCTCGTTGCTTGTCAGGCAACCGGGCAATTGACTCAAAGCGACACAGAGGAAATCCAATCACTTAAATGTGACCGTGTCTCATTAACAAGGACACTCCACTTCCTCTTGTTCCTTCCCCACATCCCTCAGAGTTTTCAACTGTTACCCCCCACCCCACCCGCCGTCCTCGCACACTTTATTCGTGGTCGTTGAATCAATGTGTTGTTGTTTTTTTTCTTTCTAAGGAGTAGAATTAGATAAAGAGAAGAAGGTTCAACAGGAGTTCAAAGCTGTTTACTGTTTTGATCTTTAACAGTATTTTTCTGTTTATAAGGGTGTACCATGAGTGAATTGTAAAAAAAAAAAATAATAATCTGCTGGTTTCTTCACCTTTCACCTAGACAGTCCGGAGTCCTCACATGGGAGGCAGCAGTTACAGCTGCACGCTAGTTTGTTGACGTACGCTTGGCTAATAGGCTGACACGTGCCAACTCTCGCTCTCAATTTCTAAAATGTGAATGACTTGCAAAAAAAAAAACAACAACCATGTATCTCAAAACAAACAGCAAAAATTCCTCCACTCACTATTCTTGGAATTGCATTTGATCAAAAAGATTATGGTTCCCCAAAAATAATCGGTTATATTGATAGAAACATCGTTTTAAATCGGCTTCGGTTACTCTCATTAGCCATACTTATTTGGCTTTTTTTTTATTTATTTTTATGTGGTCAACCTACTAAGTCATGCAGTAAACACAGATTTCAATGGTTAAAGGTTGAAATTAATCGAAGATAGGCATTGCTTTGTTGACTTTTTTCCCCTCATCATACATCCGCCCCCTCAAACATCCCTTTTATTACATTTTAGCTCCAGGGGTGGCAGTGCCCCTGTGCCCCCCCCCCCTCTCGCTCTGCCAATTGATAAAAAACGCCAATGACCTTTCATATGTGTTTGCTGTGGAGCTTCAAGGCTTACCTGTTGGTTCTATATTACTTATTAACCAACACAACATCGACAAATATAAGCCTTTAAAAAAAAAAAAAAATACACACACATGCTTGAGTCCTAATATTTCCATTCCGATGAGCAAGCTTAAAAATATTTTTGTCTTTTTGATGACCAATCCTTGGACTGCATGCAAAATAATGCACTTTTCATTCCATCATAAAGCGCAAGTGAATATGGATCTGACCTCGCCATGGCCCTTTTTTCATTTCCGCTACTCAATTTACCCTCTCACCCTCTCGCTCGCCCTCTCGTAACCCTCCTTTGTCCTCTTTGCTCTCCCTGCATCTCTTCCGCTTGCATCCAGGCATAAACAGCATGTTGGCACTATAACAACACAAGTGTTGCAATTGCAGCACTACTCACCCGGAGTTTAATCATTGGATTATGGGATTAGTGAGTAGCGCAGATTTAGTGTATACTAACATACTGTACATGCGCCATTTTATAAATCTGTCTTATTTTTGATTATATCGGATGTGTTGGGCACATTGTGTACAGACACGATTTACTTCCAACCTTTTGACTTGTGCTTGTATAAATAGTGGAGAATTTAATAATAGCGTTTATTATTCAGTATCCCCAATTAACGTAATGTATTCCCCATTAACTTTGATGTCGATTCGACAGTCGAGGTGGCGAATGTGCAGAGGAGGAAAATGACTGTTTGTACTCGGGAGGTGACTCACGTCGCCATAATGACTAAACACCGTTCACATTTGAGTGTACGTTCTGTTCTATTATTACAATTGTCCACTTAGTCATAATGCATTGAGCACCCAGGATAGAGACATTTCATACAATTACTCAAGTTGCATTTTGGTCACATTTTATTTTATTTTTTTTGCCATCACCTGCAACATTTTTACTTTATATTATTCAATGCACAGAATTGTAAAAAAAAAAAAAAAAAAAAGATAAATAATCAATAATGAAATAAAATAAAATATACATGCTGTCATGACCTTTCTATTTTTTGACCCACGCAGGATGAGGCCCATTATCATCTTTTCACAGTAAACCACCAACAAGCGATCCACTTGTAAAATATGGGCTGTTGCCTGTCTTAACAATATGGAGGATTATGTAACAATTACATAACAAACGTTGGCTGCATTCACATTTCTTTGTGAAAGAATCTAAAGCCCAGAGACAGTCGAGTTGATTTAAAAAAGCAATGAATGGATGCTTAAGCCGATCTTTTTTTTTTTTTCCAGCCTCTCGTAGGTAATTAAAGTATTAGAAGCGATTCTTTGTACAATACGATGCATTACGCTTTCCCTCTGACATCTTTGAGGCAGCAGATTTTTCCATACATGTTTTGCCAACGATGATGAATGAAATGCGTATGTGATGTGGATGATTGTGTGTTGTATTCATGAATGAAATACCACCACAGATGCAGAAAAACAGAAAGGAAGTGAAAGAGATATTTACTAAGTGTGACGTGTGCCTATCCGAACCTGCCCTTCCCCATTTGATGTATTGACGGATGACGACATGCACGCGGGCTATGGACGTGAGGGGATGAATGGATGGATGAGGGAGGGGGGGGGGGGTAGAGGGAGCGATGACATCAGAGTCTCCCCCGCACCAATGGGCTCTAATCTGGCTACCCGTCGTCTCCGCCCCTCCCTCACCTCTCCCTTGTTGCTACGGCAGCTGCAGCATCCCCGCCCGTGCGGCCTATAATTTAGTGTCGGTAGTAAAGCGGGGTAGTGCCTTTCGTGTGTTAATGGAAACGACAATCCCAGCACACGTGATGGCCGCTTACTATGTCCGTCGTCTACTTCCCCTCCCCTGCTCTTCATCATCCCTCGGCCAGTCCGTTCCATCACCGTAAAACGCATATCCGGATAATGTGCGATCCAAGGTCAATCAAAATCCAATTGGGCTTCGTAAACAGGATTTCAGGGAGAGTTTATAGGCAATGGCGGTGACACAGCTTTGCAATTTCTCAGTGCTTTAAAAAAGTGACTTATGCTTCCCTGACGTAAGCATCTCCGAATCATCTCCAGGGTCAATGCCGGAGTAGATTTGAATGCGCCACAGAGAGCGTCAGTGGTAGAAAATCAACGGTGGCCTCCAAAAGCATCATCAAAAATACGAAATGAGTGATGAATGAAAACTTCCACCAAGGACATTTACATTGTTTTTACTGCAAATGGAAAACGCTGGGGGGAGGTTGAAGATGGGCACCTGTGCACTTAGTTGTCGTCATGTTTTTGCATAATAGGATCAACACGCAAATACCTGAGCACGTTCAGCTAAAGATGCAAATTGCTTTCCTGTTGGTAAAACAACACGTAAACGTGTCCGCTTCCTGCAGCTGCACTGCAATGTTGACCTCAAAATTGGAATGCTGGGGTCATTGGAAAGTCCCAAGACACTGCAATAACATGAATTATGAATCTTTCCTTTTATGTTGTATTCTTCTGATGTAGCTTGCATGTTATTGTTATTTGTGACATTTTTTAGTATCTCAGAGCCAATTGAAAGCGAGCATTATATTTGTCAAACTGAGGTGTTTCCTCGTATTTTCATGACAGGCGTCGAAGTCCAATTTCTCCCATCGAGTGCGCTTCCATTGATTTGTTGCGTTTTTGTGAATGGACGGCAGGGGAGGAAGGGGGGGGTGCGAGGCTACATGTCTCGTGATTGGCCGAGGTGGATGATGTCACCTCCGCCGTGACGCCATCCTCCTCATTCATAAAAAAAAAAAAAGGAAAAAGAGTCGAAACAATCGTGAAGAGAAAGCCAGAGTGACAGACAGAAGGGGGGGTTGTGGTAACAATGAGCTCCACGGGTGGCGAGATGCGCGCTTAGAAGAGCGGTGCTGCGGTGCTGGGGGGTGGGCGGGAATCCACGCGGGATCCGGAGCCAGAGGCGAACCAAGCAGCCACAGCAAGAGTCCGCAGAACCAGCAGCACAGCAGCCCCCGAACACGAGCGACCCCTGCAATGGAGGATCTTTGCGAGATGGACTGCCCAGTACTCAAGCGGCTCCTGAAGGAAGACGGAGCACGGTGTCTTCTTCTCGACTGCCGCTCCTTCCTTGCCTACAGCGCTGGGCATATCCGCGGAGCCGTCAACGCCCGCTGCAACACCATCGTGCGCCGCAGGGCTAAGGGCTCCGTGCTGAGCCTGGACCAGGTACTCGCCGGGGATGACGAGGTGCGGGCCCGCTTGCGCTCCGGGATGTATTCGGCCGTCGTGCTGTACGACGAGAGGACCCCCGACGCGGATTCGGTGAAGGAGGACAGCACCGTCAGCTTTGTGCTCCACGCGCTGTGCGGGGACTCCAAGGACACGCACATTTATTTTCTCAAAGGTGAGAAACAGCTGTTCCCATTTGGGCACCTTTTCTCTGAAATCGGGTCAACAAAAAGGCCGTCCATTGCTCGATTTATTAATGTGGTGATTATTCATAGAGAATGCACGACAATCAAGTGAAATATTAATATTTGAATAGGAGCATTTTGCTTGAGAGTCAACATCAGAAGAAAGAGTGCAAGACAATTTCACTAATGCAATTAGGAAAGATTTTGAGAAATGAATTCTAACAGTGTGAAGGCTATTCATTTTGATGCGTTCCGCCATTATTTGATTATATTGTGGTTATCATTTAGCTGCTCGACACATTCTTATTTTGCTTATAGTATTGTAAATTCTAAAAGTAAACGTGAATTTATTATTTAAAAAAAAATCTAAACAATAATCAAATCAAGAATTTACCCAACACAACGTCTCATTTGATATTGTTTCGTTTCAAATTGTTATTTCTGCAGAATAACAGAACACATAAAAAACAATATTTGTCAATTGTCTAACATTTGAAAGATTTTTTTTCAGCGCATTCACACACATTAAAGCGACTTCTCGACTCTGCTATTTAGTTTCCCTATTTTTTTTTTTTAACACACCCACACACACATAGAGTTGTCTTGCTAAGCGCATGAGGTAATGCTCTTACGTTGATGCTACACAAAGCCAGAGAAGAGAAACGCAAATTTAACATTTGATTTCATGTAAGTGTCCATCCTACATTGCTATGTTTAGGCTGTGATGCATTCTTGGTGTGTGTGTGTGTGTGTGTGTGTGTGTGTGTGTGTAAGTGACAGATGCCGTAAAGAGTATGATGTTCGAAATGTGTGTGTGTGTGGCTTCCGGTTCATATGACGAGACCAGAGGATGGTACGGTCAGTCTGCATTAATACGAATCATTTTGAGTCGGGAGGTCACGGTGCTTTTTGAAACCGAGAGCGACCCGATTTCTTCTAGCATTATAATATTTAATGTGTGATGACAGTGATTGATGAATTTCAAAATTTCTTTCCAGGTGGCTACGATCGGTTCTTCTCCGAGTACCCCGAGTTTTGTTTAAAGACCAAGTCCTTGCCCCCGCTCACAAGCCAGTCCAGCGTGGACTCGTCATGCTCGTCCTGCGGGACGCCGCATCACGATCAGGTAAGATCTAAAAATGATTTGTCTCATCTTTCATAATACAGACACCCATGTTGTAGCTAAATCTATTTTTTGATTTATTTTCGTGAGTCACCGCCCCCACTTGACCCCCGATAGCGAAACCAGACGCACACCTTCTTCCACCCGAATAATTAATCCCGCCGCTTCTGTGTGATATTCCAAAAAAGATTCCGTGCTAACAACATGAATAGCAGCGAGCAGTACTTGGACAAACACTCCATTTAAGTGGCAGTTGAATTCAAACACAACGGCAGCTGTTGTCTGTTTGCCTTGCTCAAGGGCATCGCAACCTCTGTTTGCTTTCCCACATTCATTCCGAGTCAATTTTTGCCCGTTAAGCTTGGGCGAGGCCTCGGAGCTGTCGGAAGGCGTCGTTTCCGTGGCGTTGAGATATTTGTCTTATGACAGCCACACTTCACCACTTATTCTCCTCGCCCGCCGTCACTTCCTGTGACCCGCCGGGCCTTATTTTGTTTGTCTGTGTCGATTTCATGCGCCTCTCGCCGTCACATGCGGCCCGGCTTCATTCCCCCCCCCCCCCCCTCCCCGGAACACGGCCGCATCGAGCCGAGACAATCGGGCCTCTGTGTCGTTTTGAAGAAAAGAGATAGTCATGGCCGCGCTGTCAGGTGGAGGCGTCTCGGAGCTTCCGGTGGCGGCGTACAAACAGGATGAGCTAGTTTGGCAACCCGCCGCCCCCCCCCCCCTCCTCTTCCTCACATTACATCTCTTAGTGGTATTGATCACTTCCTGACTCTGACAGCGGTGACATAAACCAACACGGGCCTTGTCGATAGGAACCAAAGATCCAATGATAAATGGAGGGGGGGGGGGACTTCCGCTTTCATATGTTATTGTGGCTTTAAAATTGTATTGCTGTTCATTTATTTCATAAGGTCACGTGAAAAAATGAAGCCCATCAGAAAGTATCAACTTATATCTTAAAATCGTTTTGATTGTCTTTGATTGATTTGGATTGACGATATTCATGGTTAGCCGTTAGCTGCTTACAAATAAAATCATGATGGTTCCTTTTTTTTAACTTGAGTTGTTTTCATCAATCATTGCATTTTTAACATAGTTTTTATTTCTGACTTTCTAAAGAGTATTATTACATTTCTGCCGATGTTACCAAATGTGTCCATTTCAAAACATGGCGATATGTTTTCAGAGTAGCGTTAGGAATTTGAATGAAATGGAAAAGCCAGCAAATCACAAACAAGCATCAATTCATTTGTTGACTTCCTTTTTTTTTTTTAAATGAGAACTGACTTTAACAGTTATTACATTAGCCTTGACGCACACATCTAGTACATAAAACGGAACTAACTTTCACATGCTTTCCGCCACATAATGACATTTTTTTTTTTTTCTCCAATCCATCATGGATGGGTCCGCTGACATTTCCTCAATGTTCTCTCACATGCACTCAGTGACCCTTTACATGACTTGTACAACTCCTGGGATTAATACCATTAAGTCCATACAGAAGTGGAGTCACCCTTGTCATCTGTAGAAAGATCGCCAATGTTGGACACAGAGAATTCTTTGTGCTTCCCATTGAGCCATTCTC